>NW_026694592.1:0-491692 GCF_021218885.2 Marmota monax | reverse complement strand
TGAAAAATAAGAAATTTTCTGTTTCCTGACTCTGAAAAAAGAGAAACCAGTATCAAAGAAGTTATCATCCATCTATATATGTTTCATTATTCATAAGGCACAACAGTAATATATTGCTCTTGACATTTAATCAATGTAAGTAATATATGAAATTTTTATTGGGAAATCATTATTGCATGGATCTTGAACATCTCACAAAGACCATGAGCTAAAGCCTTAGTCTCCAGTGTGTGCCACTATGGGAGATAGTGAAACCTTTAGGAGCTGGGGCCTAGAGGAAGGAGTCGGTCATTGAGAGTATGCCCTTGAAAGGTTATTTTGATACCTCAGTCCCTCCCTCCTTCTCTACTTCCTGTTCTTCCTGGGGTCAGCAGCTTAAGTTTAGTGGAATTTGTGACATTATGTTGATAACACACTGCTCCCTATCATGATGTTCTGTCTCACCACTGGCCCCAAAATGGTAGAGCCTAGTCACTCTGTGTTTCAGTTAGCTTTTCACTCCCATGACCAAAACACCTGACAAGAACAACTCAGAGGAAGAAATGGCTCATGGTTTCAGACGTCTCATTCCATGGTTGGCTGACTCTGTTGCTCTTGACCTTAGATAAGGCAGCCACATCATGACAGAAGGCTGTAACTAGGGGAATCTGCTGAGCATATTTTAACAGTGGAAAAGAAGAGGAGGTAGGAAGAGAGAGAGAGAGAGAGAGAGAGAGAGAGAGAGAGAGAGAGAGAGAGAGAGAGAGAGAGAGAGACACAACCAGGAAAAAGATATAGTTCAAGAACATGTCCCCAGTGACCTTCTGGTCATATCCCACTTGTGGACAGTAATCACCCATTAGTCCATTCAAATCATTAACCCATCACTGAATTAAACAACTGATGAAGTTACAGCTCTCAAAATCCACTTTTTTTCACGTATGAACATTGCTGCATTTTTTAAAGATGTGAGATTTTTAGGGGACATTTTAAATCCAAACTCTAATAGAATCCTTTGCCATCCTGATCCACAGTACACCTTTCCTACTTATAAGTAGATTACTTGGGTGTTTTGGAAAACAGCAATCAAAAACTAATACAGAAAGCATATTATTTTTTACTCAAAGAGATGGCATAAGGGTATTTCCTCTCCAACATATATTCGTATAACCACCTTACAAGAAACTTTCACTAAATACTCATTCTCCTTATTACACAGTGCTATTTTTGATAATTTATGTCACCTATCAATAATTATTAAGTTTCATGAATGCTTAAAGAATACAAGTGATGCCTACATCATAGAAAAGAAACTTTGTTAACCCATACAGCATGGAAAGCAGCATAATATCAGCATAATGGAATCAGTTCCCATTTCAGCGACTTTATAGGAGAAGTATTCTGCTAATTCTCATATTCTATATTTTACTGAACAATTAGAATGTCTTCCTTTTGTTTGAAAGAGGACAGTCTGATTCTTTTTCAAGGATGTTTGTCACATAAACATAATTAATTAAAAGCATCATCTTAAGAATATCAAGTGCTTTCAATATGAGACCTGCATGAATATGAGAGACATATGAATAATTGTACTCAGACATTATTGAGTTGGTCAATGTTTTGCTGTTGTGACAAAAGTACTTCAGAAGAACAAATTCCAGGAGAGAAGATTAATTTTGGCACAGGGTTTCAGAGGTTTCCGTCTATGGTAACCAGCTGCCTTGCTTTGTCCCAAGGTGAGGCAGAACATCATGATGGAAATGCACAACAGAGGAAAGTTGTTGAGTGCACAATAGCTGAAAGAGACAAGGAGGAGGAGAGAAAAAGGATCTTGAGACAAGATATAGTCTTCAGGAGCACACCTCTAGTGACATATTTCAACCATACTCCACTTGCCAACTGTTTCCACCACCTCCCAGCAGTACATTCAGCTACCAATGCATTAATCCACTGATAAGGTCAGATCCCTTGTGATCCAATCTCTTCCTAAAAATAACACCTATGAACATTCCTGCATTGGGGACCAACCCTTCAAACTTGAAACTTGTGGCATATTCCAGATCAAAACCCTAACAATTTAATAGTAATCTGACTTACTAATGTGATACTGTATATTACACTAGCTTTTAAAAGTTAGAAAAACTTTAAGTAACTCCTACTAATTAACTCAATTGCTCAGTCAGAAGTTAAATTAGTGCCTATTCTCTTTCTTTTTGTGTTACTACACATTAAGTAAACCACCCAAACAAACAAAAAAAAATTCTTCCAGTGCTTATATCCCTGCCTGGTATATTCTCAATCTTAGAATTACAATTGCATATATAACAGAATAATGGAACGGTATATATGAAGAGGAATTCTAAGTGTCTTCTTGATCTTGAGTGATGTTTGTCAACATAAATTAAACTTCTTCTCAATAAATACAATCATTACAGAATTTGTACTTGTTTTACTTATCTTGAGGACAAAAGTTAGCTTATGATTCATACACTGCATATCAATAATTGTCTTGGATATGGTTTCTTCCTAATTGTGCTGATAAACTCAATCCTTGATTAAAATGTAAGAATTAATTTTCATCATTCACAGCGAATTAGTATAAGAAGTAGAAACTCAATCAAATTAAATTTCTCCTCATTTTACTAACTCTTCAGTACTTTCGAATTTTAAAATATTCTGAGACAGTTTGAAAGATTTACAGAACTTTACAATATCTTCATTCATTTATCATAAATAATAGAAATTGTAATTCAAAGTATTGTTTGCCAAGTGATGGGCATTGAAATAGTGCAAAGATATTCTCCCATGATACATTAAGGGCTGCAACAACTACTTTATGTTGAACTGAGCAATGAATTCTTACCAGGAGAAAAAATATAATTCAGTTGTTGACCACATCAGCTACTTTTGCAAATATTTAAAATAGTAACTTCTGAAGCCCTAAATGAAGAAATGTTGTAGTTTCTAAAATAAGAAAGAAAGAAAGAAAAATAAGAAAACCTAAATGTTAAGATAATAAAATAAAAAATATTTTAAAAGTAAATAAATATTGTTGCTATAATTGGAAAATTTTCCTCAAAACCTTGAGGAATCAGATATCAAAGTAAGATGACAGATAGCATTGTAAAAACTTGTAAAATGATATCTGAGAAAAGTCTAGATGTAAAACCTTTATGTGTCAAGACAATTATTCGTTCATGGAAAGAGAATAGCAAAGATCAGAAAAGGAAATATTTTGTTTTCTTGGGAGAGGAGGGTGCAGAGAAAGAGGGAGAGAGGAGAAAGAGCTATAGCCGAGCTTCCTGCAAAGTTCTAAACATGTGTCTCCTGGAGTGTGGAGAGGGATGGAGAGTTCTGGTTTTCCCATCCAGAAAATCTGAAAGGTGAGCAACGGCCTACTCCAGGATCACTACTCTAGTAGGAGGCTAGAAGAAGGTGGTTGGGTTGAGTAAACCTGCACTTCAAAAGTTTACTGGGTCAAAGGGTTACACAGATGTTTCTGGTGCCTTATGCAAGAGAGAGCTTAAATAAGATGACACTAGCTCTTGTCCAACAGAGCCTACTAGAAGAATCAAGATTTCAGCAAAGATAGGCTGTAGGTATTGTTTAGTTACTAGATACTGTGTAAATAAGAAGCAACATTCAGATGATGGCAGCTAATTTATAATGATACCAATTAAATAAATATACCAGTATTTTCTGCGTGCATTTTCAGTCCTCCCTCTCTATATTTCAGTATTGGGGAGCCAGAACTAAAGGTTGGTTAGTAGAGGTAAAAAGGACAGAGAATAGAAGAGTTTAATCATACCTTCTTCCTGGTCTCCAAACTTTATACTGTAATAAGTCCTTTTTGCTGGAAGGACAGTTGTTGAAACTAAGTAAAATTTAGCCTCCTTAAAAATTCCATGGGACTGGGCTTTGAAATAATTAAATTAAGACTCTTTTTGATTTAAATTAGTCACAGGACTTTCTATTTCTGAAGAGTGATTAGAATTTTCAAGACATTTGACAAGATTTTATCTAGTTGCTGGAGACTTGTTCTGTTAGGTGGATTATGAAGAATAGGTGAGGAGCAAGACAGTATTGTTAGGATTTCATGAATCCTGGCTATTGGCTAAAACAATCTACCTTATTTATATAAAAATGATTGAAAATACAGCTCTCCCAGTCATTTTCTACTTCAATTAAAATATTTTGAGCACCAGGGTAAGGATATAGATCTTTGGTAAAGTGTTTTCGTAGCATGCACAGAGCCCTGGGTTCAATCCCCAGCACAATCAAAAAAAGAAAAAAAATGTTTTGAGCACCAAACTGGAAAATATTCAAACACATCTTTTTTTTATTTATTGTATGATCATGATCACAGACTTTCTAAAATTCAATTATCCTTTGCTTCATGAATGTCTGTAGATTAGAATGTTGAGCATTTTCCTTGTTCCTATAGCTATACTCAGATGGTGCCAAAGAAGCAGCACATGGAAAGTAGCAATAGTTTAATTTTTATCAAATAAATGGGGTGGCATTCTGTCACTCAGAGTATCAGAGTCTCTCACCTCATTTAATGGCTAGCTTTTAAACTTACATATTTTTCAAAAAGTGAGCTACAAGATAATGTTTCATGTAAGCCTTTTGTTGTTGTTGTTGTTCCTTTTTTCTCTTTCTTAATTAGGGAAATGCTTAAAACACTTAAAGAAGGAGCAAAACAGGATAAAGTGTCTATTCTAATAGTAAAAAAATCAGCAAACATGTATAAAAATGCCACCAGTTCTCTCTTTGTCTAGATAGTGTCATTAAATACTTCTGGCAATTCTTGAACATACTTTCAAATGTCATAAAATTTTTGCAGGGGACGCACTTTTATTGTGAATTTTTTCCTGTCCCTTGGTTTTCTAAAGGAAACAGATGTACCAGAGACAAATTTGACCACCTTACTGCATTTACACAAATAGAACTTCATCATTAACTCAATGAGAATTCATTTAAATGTTTTGTATTTTTTCATTAAATCAAATGTTTACAAATATCTGGGTCTGTGGATCATGAAGCACCATCCCTCCATCTGCGTGGATTGGCAGTGAAAGTAATAGAAATTAAGAATTCCTGAAGAAATCTCTATCCCAGTTTCATTGTGACTAAATACACTAGAAAGACTAACAGACCAATCAATCCTTTCCCTGGATTCATCCTTTTTGTTTTTCCCCCTCAGGGTTCTGACACTAAGTTTAATTAAAATTCAATCATATATTTGCATGCATTGTCAAAATAAGTGTCTTTGCTTCCTTGAAGATGCTTCTTTGCTTCTTTTGCCCTTGCTCATGCTCTCCTTTCAAGGTCAGGGAGTTCCAGGTAAATATTTTAGGTAATAAAGAAAAATAAATGTTAATTCTAGCCATTCAATATAAATTTGTATCAGAGGTTGGTAAACTATGGCCGTCAGCCCCTATTCACACTGTTGCCTATTTCCATAAGTGAAGGATAATTATTATACAACACTCATTTGTTTGCATGTATTTTTAAGGCAATGATTGAAAGATTGAGTAGATATGGCAGAGGCTATATGGCTCATAAAACCTAAAGTATTTGCTACCTAACTTTTCATAGAAAATATTTGTGTTTTAGTCAGGTTTGCAACACTGTGACCAAAAGACCAAACAAGAACAACTTCAAGGGAGAAAAGTTTATTTGGGTTCAGTTTCAGAGATTCAGTCCATAGTCAGCTGACTCCATAAACAAAGGCTTGAATTGAGGCTGAACATCATGGCAGAAGGTCATGGCAGAAAGAAGCAGCTCAGAATATGGCAACAAGGAAGCAGAGAGAGACACCTCTGCTCACTAGGGAGAAAATATAAACTCAAAAATTATGTCTCCACAGGTTTACTTCTTCCAGTGACTCTCAACCTCCTTATAATTAATAATAGGTAATCTCTAACAGGGGATTAATCAACAGATCCAATCCGTTGATTAGGTTGCAATTATCTCATCATTTTACCTCTGAACCTTTTTGTTTTGCCTCACAGAGAGACTCTTGAGGAATACTTCATATCTAAATCATAGCATTCAGTTACTAGTTGCCAAAGCCCAGGCACATCTCACAATGAAAAATACATTAAGTCCCATTTCAAGAGACCCATAATCTTAACATTTTTAGTCTCCTTCTAAAATCCAAGTCCAAAGTCTCCTGTGAGAATCAAGGTAAATTCTTACTGTGAGTTCTTATAAAAATAAAAACCAAGTTACATATATCCAATATATAATGGCACAGAGTAAACATTTTCATCCAACAAGGGAGAAATAAGGACATAGAAAGAATGGTTGGGGGCTGGGGATGTGGTGTAAGCAGTAGCCCACTCACCTGGCATGCGCGGGCGCTGGGTTCAATCCTCAACACCACATAAAAAATAACATAAAGATATTGTGTCCACCTAAAAACAAAAATAAATAAATAATAAAACTATTAAAAAACAAAGAATGGTTGGGACCAAAGCAAGACCAAAATCTGCTGGTCAAACAATTTTTCTTGCTCCTGGGGCACATGGTCTTATGATTTTCTCTCCAAAGGCTTGAGTAGCTCAGTCCCTAAGGCCTTGCTGTTTACAGCACATATGGCCTCTCAACTTGTTTAAACTCAATTTTTGTTTCTTCCTTGCAAGCATGTCCCACGCTATTGGCATCTCTTCATCTTGGGATTCTCCACTGCAGCTTCTCTTTCTTCTCAAATCTTCACATACCATCCTTTCGGGGAAGTCCACAAGGACTCTAACTCTGCTACAGTTTTCCTGCCCTCCTAGGCTTTCTTTGAAATCTCAGTAGAAGCCTTCATGATCCCTAAATCCAGCATCCCACATTCTTGAAGAACCAGCATCATGTGGTTGATACCAAGGTCTGCCACCAACATGAGCACCGACAACACCTCCTGAGACAATGATCATAGCAGCTTTGGCCTGTCTGGGTAGTTGAGAAGAGTGACACAAATTCTTACACCCCTTGCCCTTGTGCAAGCAGGGTGCTTCCATGATTTATTCTCAAAGAAATTTTTACTTTTACACTATGGAACCTGTGGTGGGTGGTCTTGTCAATGCCCTCAAGCCATCTTTCCTACTGTTCTGTTAAACTATTTAGCATCTCTTTAGTGGCCATAATCTCTTTAACAATCATATCTTTCTTTGTCCCAGTTTTGTTTGCACTTTACTGGCCAAATTGTGAGGTGTTTTCAAATCTTTATATTCCACTTTCTACATTTGATCATCACAGTGAACAAATATCCATGCTCTGCTGAATTAAAATTTCTTCCATTAGATTAGTCTATTGCCTTTAAATTGAGACTCATAAAAAGTTCTAGTATATGAGTAGAATATAGACAACTTCTTTGAGAGTGCATAATATAAATGACCTCTAGGCCAATTTCCAATAGAATCATCCATTACCTCTGAAACCTCATGGACTCAGTTTTTAATTTCCACAGTCCTATATTCTGTCCATTCTTCTGATCTCCTACAACATTCTAAAGCTTCTCTAGCTTGCTTCCCTAATCTTTTCAAAATTCTTCCCAGAAACTCCAAAACTTTCCAAAAACATCTGAAACTCTGTGATCAAGTTAGTTGTAGCAATGATCCCACTTCTGTTTAGTCAGCTTTGCATCACTGTGACCAGGAAGTTATTTAAGAATGGCTTAGAGGATTGAAAGTTTACTTTGACTTACCATTTCAGATGTTCAGTAGATGGGCACAAGTGATGCAGAACATCATGATAAAAGAGTATGGCAGAAGAAAGCCATTCAGGACAAGGCCACCAGGAAGCAGGGAGAGTCCATGTCACCTGGGATAAAATATAGACCCCAAAAGCATGTTCCCAGTGATCTACTTTCTCTTGCCACACCTATCACCTGTAGTTATTACCCAATTAATATAATCATTGTGTTAATCCACTAATTTTGTTAGAATTCTCATAATCTAATCACCTCTGAACATTCTTACATTTTGTCAAACATGAGTTTTGGGGTAACCTCATATCTGAATCCTAAGAATTTGCTAATCTTCATTAAGACAATTATAATGGATCCATAAGAATACTATATAAATTTAGGCCTTTTGTTTGTGTATAAACAAAATTGCCCTCTTCATCCTGCCTCTGTCCTGAAGACTCAAGTTTTTAGGGGCAGGGACTGATTGTCAGAACAGGTCAACTTGTGTTGTCTCCTTGTGCCTCCTACACAGGCCCTTGTGTAGTTTCAAATAAATTTACTACCCTAATATCCTCATCTTTAAACTAGGCTGATATGGAAAGAAAAATATAAAGCTCTTGTGGAGATTACTTAACCCACAGGTGGGAAATAGATGTAGATTCTCTCAGGCAAATCTCACAACTGTTTCTGCACTACACTGACTCCACATTTTTTTTTTGGCTGCAAAATTGTAATATTTCTGGATGGCATGTGAGGATTTGGGCTTCTCAGAACAATGTCTAGATTCATCAGAATGTACATTTCACTCACTGGAATGAAAGAATAATAAAGGAGGAATCTGTCACATTCTATAAAGTAAGACATTTCCACTATTGTTAGTTTCTCAATAATCTCCCAGTGCTGCAAGCATGCCATGCTCCAAACTTTCCTGTCTTATCAACATGTATCCACATCACTGAAGCAACAGTATAATGAAATATCTAACATATAGTAAGTGATAAATTTATTACCAAAATTCATTAAGCTCACTTTGTAAAGATTTCTGCCAAAGCACAGGTAAAATATGTGTTTTCTGAGTTTAGGAAGCATTGGAGAAGTCAGGAGAAAACCAAATACATTCATGTAAAGAAAAAATATAAATAAAATCAGGAGTACAGAGATCTGTAGCACAACAATAATGAAAAGAAAAAAATAAAATAGTTGTTGAAAACACTCTTCTGATTTTTTCTCTTTGGTTCAATGGTGTTAACATTTACTTACTTCGTATAGCATTTGCCTCTATTTTATACATTATAACAACTGATGTGTAAATAAATTGTGCAACATATCAAATTCCAAACATTATGTATCATAGGAAAACCTTAATTTAATGTTTCAGAAAACCAATGTTTAAATTCAAAATTTAGAGGTATAATTGCATATTTCACTAATATATACAAATAGGCACTTATTATTTTGCCAAGTGATTTTTTAGCTTTTGACTCCACATATTCAATTATTCGGTAACATTGGAGGTGTTTAAGAGCTGTCTATTTTATGATTTGATTAGTTTAAAAGTGTAATCATTTTGTATTTTAAAAGTGATGCTTTTTCATATTATGAATTTTATTTACTAGTTAATTGATTAATGAACTTTATTAGTGAATGGATGCTACTAAATGAAATTGTTGAGATCAAATAATGATCTAGAGCAGTTACAAAATTAATAATTGGATAATTGAGTAGGGGAATACTTTCAATTCAATTAAGAAAGATAATTACAGGGAAATATTACATACAGTCCCAATGCACTGAACTTCCAAAGGGAAAATTCGGAAAAAAAAAAAAAAGATTTAGATTAATGGGGAAAAAAAACACAGAAGCTGAGAATTTTAAGATGAAGATAAAATACAATCTTAGAAGAATATATTTTAATACTGTCAGGGCAAGATTATTCAGTATCCTCCCATTAAGTCTTTGGTATAAGTAGTAAAAATCTACAAAATCAGGTCATTCTGACTTTCTATTTTGAGATCATTAGAAAAGAAGTTCCTCTGGCCAATTGAGCAGAACATCTAGTCCTTTCCCAGGTGGTTTGCACCTGTCGTGCCAAAGTGTTTTTGGCAGCTACTTCTGCAGGGTGTGAGGCACTGACTGCCAAAACGCATTCTGTCATCCAAGAATTACCTGGTCTTGCAGTTGCAGTCCTGCTACCATGCAAGGCCAGGTTTGTTTCCCAGGATAAAAAAGTAGAGGTGCTGCCTGCCCATCAGTCACTCAATGGGATACAGAATTATGCTTTTGGTGGCAGGGTAAAATTATTAATAGTACCTATTTTACGCTCAAAGTGTTCCTGTCATACAACATATTGCATGACCCCTACAGTGTGTACATCACTCAAAAAACTGCCTGTGAC
The DNA here is from genome assembly GCF_021218885.2 of Marmota monax. Taxonomy (NCBI): domain Eukaryota; kingdom Metazoa; phylum Chordata; class Mammalia; order Rodentia; family Sciuridae; genus Marmota; species Marmota monax. Next base: position 481,637 of record NW_026694592.1, on the reverse strand, counting down.
ACAAAGGATCAGATGACATTGTTAGAAAACTATAAAAATCACTACACAGATTTGTATCTGTTTTTCCCAGGGTATGTCTATGCAAATAAGTGGATTCTAGGCATAAAATACCACCATTCTCCTATGACGTAGTTTTGGTCTGAAAACAGGAGCTTCTGATCATTAAGATGACTTTTTTCTCATGGTTCCTATTGTCCTCTGATCATTCAGGCTCTGTCAAAGACTGTACATACTTGAGGCATACTTGATTGCATTAATAACCTCCATCTTTCTGCCAGAAAAAAAAATATTCTTCTCCTTGGTAAACTTTCAGATGAATACATACATAGAAAAAAAGAACAATCTAATTTTAACAGCCATTATAAGCTAAAACTTGGGCAGATCTTTGCCATAATGTCCTTTTACACATTTTTTCCCTCTTCAAGATGTATCCCCATAGTTAATAACCCATTCTATCTTTACAGAACTATGAAAGATTCTGGTCCAAAGGTAAATGCTAGTCATCCTACTGTCAAAGGTAGAAACTAATGGAAAAAATGTCCAGGTAAAATATTTCTAACAACCAAAATATAAAATGAGCACTTCATAAGATACCCACTAATATTATCACAAGTAATAGTTTAGTGATAAGCTTTCTGGTTCCACCAGTTCTTGGAATTATTTACAATTTTTACAAAATTTGAGTAGTGAGGAATTCCAAAGAGAAGATTCTGGTAAATAAATGGTGCTTCTAGAAAAGTCAATTTGTTGAACATTTATGGGTGGATTTGGGGATTGAACCTGAGGCCTAGCCTACCATAAGCAAATGCTCTGTTAATTTAGCTGCATCCTCAGTACAGGAGAAGCAGATAAACCATGGAAAATTTTCCCTGGGTTGTAGAGCAAAAGCTACATTAGGATGAGAGATTAAGTACAACCAAGTGAAGAACATGATTTTTTTTAAAGAAGTCAGGTTCTTCAAGTTCTAGCCTCATTCAATCATCTTGATTTCCTTCAAACTAGTTCAGCTATTGAGAAATGACACAACATGATTTTCAGTAAAAGTTGAAGATTCCTTTTGCTGGATTGAAATAAAAATGGGTGTTAAAGATGTAAGAATGTTAGCATAGGAAAATTAATTTTGATGTAAGACTTATGAGTGCTAAGAATAATATATATTTGAAAATACCTGTGATGGATGGGATCATGGAGTAATATAAGAGGTGAGCTCCAACACTGTTAATAATTGAACAGTTCCCTTATAATTTATCATATCTCTATGGAGAGTAATCAAGGTCTGATTTCATTAATTCAGCACTTTCATGAGGAGAGTACCATCTTTTCCTGTACATTTAGAATGGGAAAATAGAGGAAAAGGGAAATTCATTCATCTGTCACAGGGAACTGATGAAATTGGAGGTCCAAAGCTGGGTTTCCTGATTACAAGCTAGTATAGCAGCCACTTTGATACAGAGGAGATGTACCTGCATAGCCAAGGAAAGTGTTTCACGGTGTTGAATATGCTTTCTGACACATCAAGAATGTTAACCGAGAATCTAGCAAGCTCCTCAATGAGACTGGGCTGGGGGTGAAAGCTCTGGGCAAGCACGTAGTGGCAGACACATTATTCATTCTCATAGTGTCACTTTCAAGGAGCTACAAAGATGAATTTGAATGGGTTATAACCTAAGACATATGTTAATTCAATTCCTGAAGAAGGACATTGCAATTACTCAATACAGGATAAAGAATGGCTGAGGGAGTATACATTTCAGTGGAAAGGAAAGGAAGTATTTTGGAACAGTAAGGATAAAAGGCAATACTCCAAATGGTTTCAGACAAATCAGAAATGCAGATGTTTTAAAATCTAACTTATTGGGGATATTTTTTTTTTAAGAAAAGAACTTTCAGTCATTTTAAATTAAAAAAAAAACAATTAAGGTATAATCATTCAATAAATAAAAGAATTGGTGATAAAATTCTCTTCCAGCAGCTGTTTTCAAGTAGGGGATAAGTACAGGTCGTTCTTGCTACATAAATATGAGATAACAAAATATATAATATATTCCGAGAAGTTTTGGGTTTTGCTTTAAAAAGCCTCCTGGTAGAGCCTATGCTGTTAGTTTGTTGTTGCTTTGCTTTCTTTTATTAAAACAGGTCAACAGCTAATTTACTTGCTTCTTCGCATTTTATTATAAATTTAACCTATGTATAAGTGTTTATTTCATGTAAAAAGAAAGAGTCTATAATAATTCACAAGAAAATTTACATAGAAAAATGCATATACCATTTTCCAAATTGTTTTGAAATCAATTCATTGAAACATAAGAAAAAAGGAAATCTTGCAAATTAAAAAAAAATGCACAAAACTTTTTATTTTCTTGTCTCATTACAAAGCAAAAGAGTAAAATAGAAAACCAAAAAAATGCCTTAGTGTGTGTGTGTGTGTGTGTGTGTACACACACACACATATATAAAATGTCAAAATTAAATTTCAGGACTTGGACTCCACATTCTTGGCTAAAGTAGCTTCATAAATCAAAGGGAGACTAGAGGGAGGGAGGGTGGGCTGTCAAAGGTGAGCAATTCCCAAGAAAATATTCTCAAGCCCTGGCTGAATGCACAGATAATCACATATGGGTTTAGGTTGTCAGTGGTAGTCACTGAAGTGAAACCAATGAGTTGCAAAGTAAAACAGCAACAAAACTCCTAATCCTTTATTGGTGGGGAAACTGTGGGAAATGAGTAGCAAATATATATTCAAAAGAAGATTTTGGAAGAGGAGAAAAAAAGAAAAGAAAAATAAAATTGAATACAATTCTGCTTTGTCAGGGAAAAGTGCTGAATATCTTTCCTGAATCACCAGGTTGTGACCAGGAGGCTGTGATGGATGTGACGCTATGAAACATGTTTGACTCCCAGATAGAAACTTTTGTCAAAATAATATTCCATCTGATAAAGGAAATTTCCACATATTCAAATTACGTGCTTTCATTTCTTGGAGACTATGAAGAAAATACATTTTCCCAAAGTAACATGCTTCTATACATGCTTATTACATACTTACTTCTCCCAAAATATGTTTTTTAAACTACCCTGTATCATCTCTAAAATGTTATTTGTTTTTGTTTCTCTTCTACTAACTTTCTGCCACTACTACTTTTTGTCCTCAGTAGAGTTTATAAAAACCCAAGAAGTGGAGCTGGGGTTGTAGCTTAGAGTGCTTGCCTCGTACATGTGAGACACTGGGTTCAACCCTCAGCACCACATGTAAATAAATTAAAGGTTTTGTGTCCATCTACAACTAAAAAAATAAAATAAAAATAAATAAAACCAAGTAGTATGTGTGTGGAAGTAGGTGTGTGCGTGCCCATGCATGCACACATGTACTGTAGTGATTGAATGATTGAATCAAAGGCTTCACACATGCTGGGCAAATGCTCTACTGCAGATTTACATCCCAGCCATCTTTAACTCATTTTTTTTAGACAGGGTCTCACTAAATTGCCAGACTGTCCTTGAAATTCTAGTCCTTCTTCCTTAACCTCCAGAGTCTCTGGGGTTATGGGCACCTTGTCAGATAGTTAAGGTCAAGATTAAAGATCAAAGGAGGAGAAATGACTAAAGTGATTCAAGCTAGAACAATAATTTTAGGAAGTAATAGAATGGAAAGACTGGAGACTGGAAGTTCTTTTATTTTAATATTTTATACCTTGTGCCATGTATATTATTATTTCAGAGATGACAAAACCACCCTTAAAGAAATGATATAGAGTGGTCAAGGTCACTATTTTTCAAGGAGAGTGGCGAGCAAGTGTGAAATATTCTGACTTGGAAGGGAGTCATATTGATTTGCTCTGTATCACCAAAAGAGAAAAACAAAACAAAATAAAAACAACAAAAAGTTTGTATAGAAGCATCTACATCTACCCAGTCATTTACTTTTATAGTATACTACATATAGCAATACCAAAAAAATTTTATGAAGTAAAAATGTCATATTTTATTAAAATTGACAACTCAATAAAAGAAAATATTATAATTCAGTAGATTGGCGAATTTCTCTTAGAATTGACTTTGCCTAAATAAAATGAAGTAATAACTATAGCTTTTAATTTTTAAGTGCTTCCTAGGAGGCAGACTTGGAGTTTCTTAATTAGACTGGGGAAGCAAGAGAGTCCACCTCCAGGGCAGTTTACCTTCAGAAGGTGTCATCCAGATGTGAGCAACAGTGAACAGATCTCATTGTAGTTATAATTTCTTAAAGCCAGAATATATTTAGTGTTTATCACAATTAATTAGAATAATAATTACTAAAAAGAGAGAAAACCAGACTCTCAAATCCCTTTCCGAAACTGCAGGAGAGGGTCTTATTCAAATGTGTGAATTCCCATTTTCAACAGGAAAATGCTTGTGAATCAGATTTAGGAGTTCCAAACATCACACTTTGAGAAACTTCACCTTAGAGCTCAACATGAGGCCTGACTAGTAGAAAAATTGTGTCTTTTACATGTTAGTTTTAAGATCAAAGCACGTAGTTCAACATCTCAGAATAGTTGTTGATTTCATGGTTGAATTCTCAACAGGGAATCTTAGTTTCCAAACTGTCAGCTTTTCAGAAACTTTTCATGGAATACCAAGTATTGAGAACAGACTGTAATTTCCTCAATTGCTCATAATGTACCACAGAAAAGAGTTTGAAATTGTCACAGTAATCCAAGACTAAATTAATTCCAGGTGTGTGTAGCTTAACAGAGCGATAATTGGCAGATGAACTGACATAATAACAGAAAATGCATGCTTTGATAGTTTAGAAGTATTTAATTGCTCAGATGTATAGTAATAAATTTAACTGCACATTCTACAGGAAATGTAACACAATGAGCCAGTCAATTACTAAATTTGTTTAATTAAATTAAGCAAAGCTTTGTGAACCCCACCAATGGATATATTTGTGTTTTAAACATTGGAATACAACCAGGAGCTCATGATCGAACAATTTTGAAGTTAGATAAGCACAACACAAAATTTTATAAGTTATTATACCTTAAGTGACAGTTGTGTTTCAGAATTGAAAAGATATTTCCAATACAGCAGTGACAGGTCCAGGGAATTTGAAATGCAGGTGGATAGGGATTTTTATGAACCACTAGGAAGGTGTTATGGAGTAGGGAATTACTGTTCTTCATAAGTAGTGATAGGAACTTAAATCCACTCTTAGAGAAAAAAAATGAAGAGATACACTAAAAAGGAAACTGCATTTGCAAGGAATGGTTGCACAAATCAATACAGACCTTTGGCAAAATTCTAAGATGTTCAAAGCACTTGAAGAAGCATAGAAAAAAGATTTAAGAGGGGCAGAAATGATGTGAAAGTGTTTCAAATGTGGTTGTTCATGAGGGAAAAGCTGAGCATGATGAGAGGGTTGGTTTGAATTCTGTGGAAAGTGTGGTGCCTTTTTAGAGCATTTAAAGCAAAGGAGGGAAATCATCACATTTTTATTTTGCTAGATGTTGATGGTAATATGGAAGTACACTGCATATGCAGTAAAATTCAGGAAAGAAATCTAAGAAGATGTTGTTAAGGCCATAGCAACATGAACTAAGGCAACTGCAGTTATTATGGAGAGATAAAGACAAAATAGAGATTTATTTTGTAATTAACATTTACTGGTCTTGGGCAAGAAAGAAAGGAGAGCATCAGGACTATTGGTGGACATGATTTGGTGTAAAATGGGCATTGATATAAATTTTAATCAATTGAAATAGTTTTTTCAAGTCATTTCATAAGAATTGCTGAATCTAGGTCCCAGACTTGTATGTTAATAGATATGGATCACTGATTTCCACAATACATTTCTATCAATACCAACATGTAAATAGATCAGCACCAGCCAAGGATATTTAATTTATAAGTTTGCTAGTGCAACCTAGTGTTTTGTTGATAGTGATTGAATATATTATCTGTAAGAATTATATGCAAATTATTTGAGTTGATTGAAGCATAATTATAAGCAGTAAAGTATACCCTGTGTACTTTGTGATGCATTAAAATAATAAATATATTATTATTATGTTTCTGTTTGGAATATTACTATGCAGTTATTCATTGTTGCATTTACTACTTGTAACAGTAGTATGATAAGTTGTTGATCCCTTTCTTCATGATCTTTTATTATTTTCAGAATGCTTTACTTTGCCTGCAAATATTTGTGGCACTTTTATTAATGATGTATAAATTTTATTTATTTGTTTCTTATGCTCTGAAAACCTTGTGTTTGCTCTTACTGTCTTAGCCAGAATCTTGCATAGACTACTATATGCTCTCACATTCTCTTTTTAAAATTCTCATTCTATTTCTATGTTTTCTTTTTTGTTGCTATCTCCCCATCCATCTTCCCCCTCTGCCCTTTTTTCCCTTTCTTAATCTATATTGTCTTCTCTAATAGATAACTCACTTCTTTACCCCAAAATAGTGTCAAATTAGATTACATATTAAACAAAAATACACATCCTATTGTTCAGTTCTATTATAATTTTCATGTATTAATGCATTTTAGTGCAAGTACCAAGAATACAACTTAACTCAAGCAAGGGGAAAAAAGAAATCATTGGTCCAAGCCACAAATTCATTAAGAATGATTTTGGCATGGCCAAAATATATGTTAACATGTTTCTGACAGCAGGAATACTTTAACTTAATTTTGAATTGTCATATTTTCTTGTGCTTCTTCTCTTTAATTGCATGTATATAGCTTTATTCTATTAGAGCCTGTGTTGAAAATAAGAGCCAGGGTTTATTGCGTTTTAGTCCAGACAGCCTCATGATGGGGTAAGATAGGGATTTTTTTCCTCCTCACATCCCAGTTTTCCTGTTTTCAACGTATGACCTGTGTGTGCCAGAGAGAAAGGATGGTAATTTTCTTTAGCCTCTGTTTCTTGCCTGCCTCTGAAAGCTAGGTTATGACATTTGAAATCCTCCTTAGGATGATATTTATAGATAGAGGGAAAATATGGAATCTTTCAAAAAAGGTTGATATGGATGACTCAAAAAGAAATGTATGTCATGTCCTACAAAACTGTTTACCTCACTATTTTTCAAAGGCTTCCCTATGACCATTTCAGACATTACACTGCCATCAGTAAGATGAGAGAATAAAAGAGGAAGAACTAATAGTTGTTTAAAAAAAATGAATGAGATAGGCTGGGGATATAGGTCAGTTGGTAGAGGGCTTGCCTCACATGTTCAATCCCAGCACCACAAAAAAAAAAAAGTAGAAGAATGATAGACGTTTTTAGACATGTGATGTTTGAGATGATGACCAGCATAAAGAGAATGATGTTCAGTGGTCTTTGAAGTTGTGGTTGGCACAACAGCACATAGGGGAAAATTCAGAAGAATTTAGCTGTGAAATCTCTCTTACTTGACTGAATTCTTGGTAGTGTGTTCAATGAGTATTCAATGAGTATCTGATGAATAGCTGGGGCAAAGGGTGTGGCAATCAGAAGTCTCTACTTTTAGCTTCCAATTTTTCTTATATACTTTCATGTAATATGTAGTTATAAAGAACTGAATAGAAGGAGATTGCAATTTAAATTCTCAGAGGAGTTTTAATTGTGGAATACAATGTAAATGTTAGTCAATAATGGATGAACTAGCATAGAAAAAACAAAATAAATGTTTTGATACCTATAGCCAGGAAGTAAGAAATATGAGAGTCAACAATGTACATTTAAAGAGAATAGACTGAGTACTTGGTATAAAAGGACCCTAGAGTGAGCAGGCAAACATTTGAAAAATAATAAAATGGTATGACCTAAGAATAGTTAATCAGAATGGAAGTAAATAGAGGGAGAAGAATAGATTCTGAATTTCAAGCAACCAGGTTTCTCCTGGTTTGAGAGAAACCTCTCCTGACTGGGATCATCAAATAGACATGTCTATGCACTGTGACTGAGTGGTATATGTCTTAGGTTTTAAAATTAAAGGTTTTTGGGGAGACACCAGAAATATTTTAAGAGGATACAGTGAACAATTGTTTCTTAAGAGGTCCTCAAACATCATTTCTTATTTTGTTATCATCTGAGCAGGTGCATCTCCAAAATTTAACCAAGTGGATTTATAGCACCTTCTTAGAAAAAAAAAATTAAATGATAAGCTTCACAAGGTGTTCACAAGTTTTTGGAACATACTTCCCAAAGGAAAACACTTCTCTGTTTCCAAGAATAGAATAAAAAGTAGATCAGGCTGATACATGTGCAAGAATTTTCTTTAAATTCAAAGATTTCAGATGATTCAAATGTGAAGGAGAGATTTGATATGATAATGTTTCATAATGATGAACATTTCAGCCACTGTACCAAGCTGCATTTCAAACATAATTTAGATTATAATTCTCTGGAGGATGTTTCCTCATAAATGAGAAAATAGTGATTAATCCATTGCATTAAGTAAACTCAATGATCAAGGGTTTTCTCAAGTTTAGAAAGCAAATCAGTGTGAGTTAGGATGCAGATGGGAACTTTTACTGCTGGAACTACTACTCTGCTCAGTTGCTTTGAATTAATTATTTCTAGATTGTCATGAGACTGAAAATAGGCATTTTGATTAAATAAATTATTTAATTCTAAAACCCATTGGATGATTCAAATGACTCTGATTTCTTAATCCTCTCTTTTTTTGCACTTTGTTGATTGGATTACAGATTCAGTCAGAATAGCCACACTACATGAACAAATAAATCATTCATAATTTTTCTCAAGATTGTTATTAAATGCATAACTGATTACCGGTGATCTAATATTTACATGGACAGGGCTACTTTTAATGCCAATGAGTTTTTTTATATTGTGCATTACCTTATTGTGGCTGCTGTAACAAATCATCACAGAGTATCTTAAAACACTGCAACTCTTTTTTTTTAAAGAGAGAGAGAGAGAGAGAGAGAGAGAGAGAGAGAGAGAGAGAGACATAATTTTTAAAATATTTATTTATTTATTTTTTTTAGTTTTCTGCAGACACAACATCTTTGTTTGTATGTGGTGCTGAGGATCAAACCAGGGCGCAAGCATGCCAGGTGAGCGTGCTACCACTTGAGCCACATCCCCAGCCCAACATTGCAACTCTTAACATCTTACATTCTGTAGGTCAGAAATATGATATAAGCCCCAGTGGCCTGAAATCAAAGTGTTGGTGGTACTGTGTTCTATCTGGATTCTTCCAAGTAGGAATTCGGTTTTTTTCTTTCTTTTGTTTCCTTTTTTATTTTTTATTTTATTTTTTCTCTTTTAGGGGAAACCCAAATTCCTGTGACTGTAATTATCTTTCATCTTCAAAGTCATGTGGCCTAAAGGATTTGTGTAAAATTTGTCATTCTGAGTCTGTGCTTTTAGACCCAAATCTCCTTCTTTGACTCTCTTAAGGTTCCTTTGGGTAATATTAGGCCTCTCTTTATAAGTTTTTTACTTAATTAAATGCTACCTACATAATCTCTTTACTTTGTAAAGTTAAATATCCACAATTTCAGGGATTCAGATGTAAGCATTTTGAAATGTGAGGTGGGGAGGCATTATTCTACCTACCACATTCAGTTTTAACTTTCAAGCTATAATTTCTAGGTGTTTTCTTATTTCTTTATATTACTAATTTAAATATAAATATAATAACTATTTAAAGGAGACTGTAATTTTTTTGTAAAATACAAGGTAAATGTTAGTCAACAATGGATGATATACAATATATATATATATATATATATATATATATATATATATATATATATATATATATATATATTTATATTATTATATAATAACTATTCAAATGTAACTAATTTATACTATGCCCCCCCCACTTCAGGTTCCCTTTGTACTATCAGTTCTGCAAATTCTGTTTCCTCAGTTTAAGAGTTGATTAGAAAAAACTATAGATTAAGATTTTAAAAAATTAATGTTCCTCTTATATCCCCTAAAGTCAATTTTCAATTTTCATCTGTTAAGTAATCAAAAGTAAAATTATCTTAGATTAAGAAAAAATAACTATTAAATCAAGGCAATTAATTGTCTCAAAGGTGTCCTTTGGTATCTTTGGATGGGGTATCTTTGTTTAGAAAATTTTATTATTAAAATTATTTTCATGTATAACCTTGATTAAAGAAAATTTTGTAGGTCCTTAAAACACCAATTATAGCTTGATTAAATTTTACAGTCTCTAAAGGCTGGTAATATTCCCTATTTCGAGATGATGAAGTAAGATCTCCAGGACACAGGGCTCATTAGCAGTGTCATGGCTCTAAACATTTGCATGTGGTATTTATTTCAACGTAACTTTTCTCAAAAAAGGGAAAACAAACAACAAAACCCTACAAACTAAGATCAGCAACAGACCTCCATCTTTCTTTCTTTATGTGCATATTATCCATTGCAGAAAATAGTCTCCAATTTAGATTTCTGAAAGGTTTTCCATTTCCTGATTCTTGACAATGTTCTTTTTTGGATGAGCTCATCATGTTGTCATTATCACGCCACATTTTAAATGAGCCTTGTTACTGTCTGCTAACTCTGCCTATAGTCCCTCGATGAGAATCACTATAATTCTCCACTAAGATGCTCTCCTTCTCAGCATTTCACATGATGCTTAGCATTCAATCACCATAAGCAATAGGTGCAGGATGGAGGAGCAAGCCAATGCTCAAAAATATTGATATTTTGCTCTTATAATTGCACATGCATCAATTGATGAACAGTAAGCCACAGGAAAGAGCATTTTCATCATTAGTGCAGGGTACCAATCTTACCATCTATTGTGCTTTTTTTTTTTTTAAATGCATATCAGAAGCCAGTTAATCGCCCTTATATATCAATGCCAACAGCATCTACCCAACAGCAGGTAGTTGTTTCTAGTTTAACCTTAATTGATAGGAGTGGTAGATACTCAGAATCAATCAATGGATTTCTGTGGATTCAAAAGAGAATTTTCATATAATTCTAATGAATCCTGGCAGCTGACATTTGTACAGCTTCAAGGCTGTCAGAGTATAAGAAAGAGATGAAACAATGGTCAAGTTTCCTTTTAAGATTTTTGAAAGGCTTTTGGCTTTTATACTGTTAAATCCAGATAATCAAAGACACCTCAAAGAAAGAAAACTACAGACCAATATCTCTGATGAACATAGATGCAAAAATCCTCAATAAAATTCTGGCGAACCGGATACAAAGGCACATCAAAAAAATTGTGCACCATGATCAAGTTGGATTCATCCCTGGGATGCAAGGATGGTTCAATATACGGAAATCAATAAATGTTATTCACCACATCAATAGACTTAAAAATAAGAACCATATGATCATCTCAATAGACGCAGAAAAAGCATTCGACAAAGTACAGCATCCCTTTATGTTCAAAACATTAGAAAAACTAGGGATAACAGGAACTTACCTCGACATTGTAAAAGCTATCTATGCTAAGCCTCAGGCTAGCATCATTCTCAATGGAGAAAAATTGAAGGCATTCCCCCTAAAATCTGGAACAAGACAGGGATGCCCTCTATCACCACTTCTATTCAATATAGTTCTCGAAACACTGGCCAGAGCAATTAGACAGACGAAAGAAATTAAAGGCATAAAAATAGGAAAGGAAGAACTTAAATTATCACTATTTGCAGATGACATGATTCTATACCTAGAAGACCCAAAAGGGTCTACAAAAAAACTACTAGAACTAATAAATGAATTCAGCAAAGTGGCAGGATATAAAATCAACACGCATAAATCAAAGGCATTTCTGTATATCAGCGACAAAACTTCTGAAACGGAAATGAGGAAAAACACTCCATTCACAATATCCTCAAAAAAAATAAAATACTTGGGAATCAACCTAACAAGAGAGGTGAAAGATTTATATAATGAAAACTACAAAACCCTAAAAAGAGAAGTAGAAGAAGATCTTAGAAGATGGAAAAATATACCCTGTTCATGGATAGGCAGAACTAACATCATCAAAATGGCGATATTACCAAAAGTTCTCTATAGGTTTAATGCAATGCCAATCAAAATCCCAACGGCATTTCTTGTAGAAATGGATAAAGCAATCATGAAATTCATATGGAAAAATAAAAGACCCAGAATAGCAAAAGCAATTCTAAGCAGGAAGTGTGAATCAGGCGGTATAGCGATACCAGACTTAAAACTATATTACAGAGCAATAGTAACAAAAACAGCATGGTACTGGTACCAAAACAGGAGGGTGGACCAATGGTACAGAATAGAGGACACAGAGACTAATCCACAAAGCTACAACTATCTTATATTTGATAAAGGAGCTAAAAGCATGCAATGGAGGGAGGATAGCATCTTCAACAAATGGTGCTGGGAAAACTGGAAATCCATATGCAACAAAATGAAATTGAATCCCCTCCTCTCGCCATGCACAAAAGTTAACTCAAAGTGGATCAAGGAGCTAGATATCAAATCAGAGACTCTGCGTCTGATAGAAGAAAAAGTTGGCGCCGATCTACATATTGTAGGGTCGGGCTCCAAATTCCTTAATAGGACACCCATAGCACAAAAGTTGATAACAAAAATCAACAAATGGGACTTACTTAAACTGAAAAGTTTTCTCTCAGCAAGAGAAACAATAAAAGAGGTAAATAGGGAGCCTACATCATGGGAACAAATTTTTACTCCTCACACTTCAGATAGAGCCCTAATATCCAGAGTATACAAAGAACTCAAAAAATTAAACAATAAGAAAACAAATAACCCAATCAACAAATGGGCCAAAGACCTGAACAGACACTTCTCAGAGGAGGACATACAATCAATCAACAAGTACATGAAAAAATGCTCACCATCTCTAGCAGTCAGAGAAATGCAAATCAAAACCACCCTAAGATACCATCTCACTCCAGTAAGATTGGCAGCCATTATGAAGTCAAACAACAACAAGTGCTGGAGAGGATGTGGGGAAAAGGGTACTCTTGTACATTGCTGGTGGGACTGCAAACTGGTGCGGCCAATCTGGAAAACAGTATGGAGACTCCTGGGAAAGCTGGGAATGGAACCACCATTTGACCCAGCTATTGCCCTTCTTGGACTTTTCCCTGAAGACCTTAAAAGAGCGTACTACAGGGATACTGCTACATCGATGTTCATAGCAGCACAATTCACAATTGCTAGACTGTGGAACCAACCCAGATGCCCTTCAATAGATGAATGGATAAAAAAAATGTGGCATTTATACACCATGGAGTATTACGCAGCACTAAAAAATGACAAAATCATAGAATTTGCAGGGAAATGGATGGCACTAGAGCAGATTATGCTTAGTGAAGCTAGCCAATCCCTAAAAAACAAATACCAAATGTCTTCTTTGATATAAGGAGAGCAACTAAGAACAGAGCAGGGAGGAAGAGCAGGAAGAAAAGATTAACATTAAACAGATACATGAGGTGGGATGGAAAGGGAGAGAAAAGGGAAATTGCATGGTAATGGAGGGAGACCCTCATTGTTATACAAAATTACATATAAGAGGTTGTGAGGGGAATGGGAAAATAAACAAGGAGAGATATGAATTACAGTGGATGGGGTAGAGAGAGAAGATGGGAGGGGAGGGAGGGGGGATGGTAGAGGATAGGAAAGGTAGCAGAATACAACAGTTACTAATAGTGCATTATGTAAAAATGTGGATGTGTAACCGATGTGATTCTGCAATCTGTATTTGGGGTAAAATTGGGAGTTCATAACCTACTTGAATCTAATGTATGAAATATGATATGTGAAGAGCTTTATAATGTTTTGAACAACCAATAAAAAAAAATTAAAAAAAAAAAATAACAAAAAAAAAAATAAAAAAAAAAAAAAAAGAAAATCATCTGGAGTGAGGACATAGCTCAGTATTAGATCATCTGTGGGTTCAATCCCCATCACCATAAAAACATCAAAAAAGAAGCTGGAGGAAAGTATTTTGAATGTTTATACCATAAAAATGATAACTGTTTGAGGAGACAGATATATTTAACCTGTGTGTGTGTTTGTGTATGTGTGTGTGTGTGTGTGTGTGTAAAAATGTAAAAATAGTTAATATGTATAAATTAGTTTTTTCTTCACCAACATTTAATTCTAAACTGAGGTCAATTTCAGAATACATGATTGATTTTTCTGATTTTCTGCTGGTAATAGTGCATTCAGATACATTTTAGCCCTTTTATACTTCCTATTTTCAGTATATGAAACAATAAAACCATAAGAATTGGTAACTATTTACAGATTTCAAGCACATTTCCATATTTTATATTCTTTGTTGCTTTCTATAAGACTGAATGTTTGTACTGCAGTTAATATTATGGCACAAATACATGAAGACCAGAAAAATTAACCTATCCAAAGTCAGTCAGACCTACTCATTTGTATAAGCTGGACTTTTCTTCTTGATTACATTTTTGCGTGCCAGAGAGCAAAATGCTGCAGTTCCAACTCATGCCAATTTTCAACTAGACCAAAAACATACCTGGAGAATAAAGTTTGATTCATTTTGCAGCTCTCAGGATACAGTCTAACCAGGGACTGCAGTACAACAAAATTATTATACATACAAAATGATAAAAGTAAATATTAACTGTCTTGTTTGTTTATTTGGAATACTAAAAAATTATGCATTATTCAAGTTACCTATATCTAGAGTTATATTTTAGACTCACATACAACTTTAACAATTTGTTCTTTAGTTCTTCATAACACATTTTTCTTACTTGTTTGGAAAATTGACAATTGAATTAAGTTTCCCCCAGAAAGTTCCTTCTGAGACTGAGGAGCTTAGGTGGGAAGGATGGGGAAAGGTAGATCAGTAGGTACTAAGTCACAGTTTGAGCAAGAATTTCTGGTGTTCTATTCCTTGGTAGGGTGGCTACAGATAAGAATAATGAACTGTACATTTCAAAAGGCTAGAAGACATGGGTATGGTGGCACATCCCTGAGTCCTAGCTACTTGGGAGCCTGAAGCAGGAGGATGGCAAGTTCAAGGCCAGTCCCAGCAACTTAGCAAAATCCTCTCAAAACAAAAAAGAGCTGAGGACATAGCTCAGTACTAGATCATCTGTGGGTTCAATCCCCATCACCATAAAAACATCAAAAAAGAAGCTAGAGGAAAGTATTTTGAATGTTTATACCATAAAAATGATAACTGTTTGAGGAGACAGATATATTTAACCTGATTTAAGCATGGCATAATATATAAATGTACCAAAACCATCACATGTTACCCCATTAATATGTACATTATTATGTTTTTATTTATTTTTTTTCTATTTTTTATTTATGTTTTTATTGGTTGTTCAAAACATTACAAAGTTCTTGACATACCATATTTCATACACTTGATTCAAGTGGGTTATGAACTCCCATTTTTACCCCAAATACAGATTGCAGAATCACATCGGTTACACATCCACATTTTTACATAATGCCATATTAGTAACTGCTGTATTCTGCTACCTTTCCTATCCTGTACTATCCCCGCTCCCCTCCCCTCCCATCTTCTCTCTCTACCCCATCTACTGTAATTCATTTCTCTCCTTGTTTTTTTTCCCATTCCCCTCACAACCTCTTATATGTAATTTTGTGTAACAATGAGGGTCTCCTTCCATTTCCATGCAATTTCCCTTCTCTCTCCCTTTCCCTCCCACCTCATGTCTCTGTTTAATGTTTATTAATGTTTATTATGTTTTTATACATAAATAGAAAATAAACTTGTCGGGCACAAAGGCACATGCCTGTAATCGCAGTGGCTCAGAAAGCTGAGACAGGAGGATCACGAGTTCAAAACCAGCCTCAGCAACTTAGCAAGGCAATAAGCAAATCAGTGAGACCCTGTCTCTAAATAAAATACAAAATAGGGCAATGGTTGAGTGCCTGTGAGTTTAATTCCCAGTACAAAAACCAAACAAACAAACAAATAAATAAATTTAATTTCAAAACACTTATAGAAAGTGTTTTAAGGTAATAATAAAAATATATGGCAATTATGAAAATTTGATTTTTCTATGACTAAATTTTAATTCAGTGATCTATAGATAACATCCTGGTCTAGCAAGAGTGATATTGGAAAATTATTCTTTACATCATATCTGTTGTAGCATGAAGTCACTAAAAGAATGCATTTTCAGCTGTTTGTGGAATCACCATGGTAGGTCATGTGTCCCCATGGTTCTAAATAGGAATTTTTGTTTCATAGACACTTGGAAACACACAATGTATCACATGATTTTCCATTAAGGGAAAGTCCAGTGAGAAAGAAACTCTTGGGCACAATTGGGAATAAATTTACACTGCTTTTTATCAGTCTAATGACAATATGTAAAAAATACTTTTCATGAATCTTAGCATTTCTCGAATGTTTCTTTTTTTTCCTTTATCTTCAAATTGTAATATCCATCTTTGTCTTTTTGCCTACAAATAAATACCTATATTTTAAAATTATTATTATTCACTTAGACTTATTGTACAGTTATTTTCATATTTTTGTCAAATAACCACCTGAATCAGATTAGATATTTTCATCCATCCAGGAGAGTTCCAAACAAAGCTTTATAAAAAAAAAATCTCTCTTTTCTAAAACTGATACAAAAGTGTGAAATTTCACATAATTGTGTAGTCTGAAACATCAGGGTCTTTTTCTCTAGAAATAAAGGTGTTCTTTAATATTTTGGAAAAAAAAAAGTGTGTCCTTTTCAATCCTGGCGAATTGAGATGATAGAAAACCCTAGACTAGGTAATTGCTGTGAAAGAATTCAAACATGTGTCTAAATAATTGTGGAGAACCACATCATGGACAATAGATTTGATTTCCAACCTTGCTTGGTTTGTTCTTTTAATGCTGAGACCACATAATGAGAAAATTTTCTGAAGTGTATACTTTACAGCTACTCTTTCACTTGTAAAATGTAGCTGTCCAGTGCATTTAGCAGTAAAATACATTTCAAAACTTTCCACATTTATTCTCATCATAAAATTATAGCCTCTTGTTATTTGAAAATGTAAAATAATAGTCTTTGTAAAACTGGGCCACTTGTTGTTCTTGTAGGGTGGGGGCCAAGACATTTGCATAGTCTCTTGGTTGTACTAGGAATGTTTAGCAATAGAAAGGCTTTGGGAGAAGTGTCCCTGTTTCTGGCATGATGACGATTGATTCACCTCTGTCACACCATGGCAAGGCACTGTGTCCCTTCATACCCAGTTATAGCTTGCACTGGGAATCTTTCCTCCTTGTACATTGTCATGCATTATGATGCAAGCTCAGAATAGGCAAGGAAAGGAGCAAGGCTTTCTACAAATTGAATCCCCTGCACTTAATATATATGATAGGAAGTCAGGAACTACTTGTGGCAGTAACAACAGTATTTGATTTCATTAGGCTGTACTCATTGTCCTAAGGTCCATACCAATACTGTCCAGAATATATTCATTTTTATATAAATAGTTACAAGCATAATATGTTAATATACATGTATTGTATATAAAATGTTCATAATGTTTACATGAGCAATAATTTTTCTCGGTCCACCCATACCATCCTGTTTGATTGGTGGTAGATGTGTTTTTGTGCAACTGTGTCTAAGAATGCTCTCCTGTAAAACCCAAAGCAGAACATAAACTTAGCATGAGTTAAGCATTTGTTGTATTAAACCTGATATTTATGAACTGATATTTTATAATAGGTCATACATCTTTTTTTTAAAACATTTAGTCGTTGATAGACTTACTTTATTTATTTATTTATTTATTTATTTATTTATTTATTTATTTATAGCAGTGCTGAGAAACAAACTCAGTGCCTCACACATGCCAGGCAAGTACTTCATGAAGTCATAGATCATGTATAAATCATTGAAATACATATCAAAACAAGTAAAATGTTTAGTATTTATTCAAGACATATTTTTAGTACTTCTATATGCCAATTCTTAATCAAATTGTGATTAATACATTTAGGGAAATAAAGAATATTGAAGTACATAATATCCAGGTACAATGTATCGTTTAGAAAGTTTACTAGTGTAAGAGAGGAAACATTTCTACAGAGAAGGAAAGCATTCATAAAGGTCATGAAGGAGGACAAAATTTGGATTTGAAGTCATATGAATACTCAGTGTGTTTAGTAAACATGGGAGAGAGTGAAACAAATGGAATCACATAAGTCAAGAATACTTCATGTATTTCCTTGTAGACCAAATGAGCTAGATGCTATGCTAAATGTAGCCAATAGTGAAGGGGACAATATGATTTCCTTGCTAATTTTTAAAGCTCTAATGGTTGCTATATAAAATTATTCTTGGAAGATTGGTTAGGATGAAAGAAGTGGACCAATTTGATTGTATTGTAGTGCTTTGGATAAGAAATAATGGAGACTTTGTTCATGGGAGGTAATGCCAATAACAAACAGATAAAGACCATATATTATTTGGAAGAAAAGTGAGTAGTTTATACTGGTAAGTTACATTTGGGGGTAATAGGAGAAGGAAAATAATCAAAGGTCCTGTCAAGGATCTGTTTTTTCCATATAATCAAAGCTATATAAAGTGACCAAGAACTTTTGGGAATAGGAAAGATTGTTAAACTTTGATATTTAGGGATCGTTTGAATGGATACAATAGCCCAATTCTACATTGTTGTATCAGTGTTGTTTATGATGTAAGAAGCTGACACTACCTTTATAGTAGATCTAAAGGCAATAGGCAAGGGTCCATTCCAACTCTTTCCTGGAACATCAGAACCATATTGTCTATCTGAATTTAGGATTAATCCATCCACCATAATCTATAACATTTTTCATTCGCATGATGCTATTAGCTCTCCATATTCAACTTGAGTGGCAGTTTTATTTGTCATTCTTAAGTATGCTGCATTTATCTTACATTCTTTCCTTGGCATGGTGTGATTTGCTCACTATATAAAATTAGGTCTTGAGAAAGACCACTGAGGAGTCCTTGGTAGTACCTCTCTCTGTATCATTAGCTCATATGCTTTACACAGTGGCTTCTGAGTCAAATGTGCTACTGATGTGTGCATCAGTGGTTCTGTGAAAGTTATTTTTAGGAAACAGGCATTCTGGGTGAAATATTTAAACTTTCTCTTACTTACTCTTTACAGTCGGTCCCCAACATAAGATGGTTTAATTTAAAGACTGTTGAATATATAATGGTGTGGAAGTGGTGAGAATTTGGTAGAAAGCAGACTTCAAATTTTGAATTTTGTTCTTTTCCAGGGCTAGCAGAATGTTATAGGATACTCTGCTGTGATGCTGGGCAGTGGCATCCAGCTTCAGGTCCTTCAACCATGTAATCATTAGGGGAAGCAACCTATGTACTGTAGTGAGCCCTGTTGCTAATATACAATGTTGAATAGGCTAGGTGTAGCAAATGCGTTTTGAGCTGCTATGGGAACATTTATATGTAGCCCTGCTGTAAGTGAAGGAGCACCTGTATTTGGAATATGAGTGACTCCTTCCCAACTTACATGCCAAGGAAGATTTATAAAAACCATATTTTTAAAGAAAAAGCTTTGTTGTAGTTTTGTTTTTAAAGTGTGTTTTATGTAATATCAATATAGAACTTTTCACCTTTCTTAAGTAGTCTCAATGCCTTGTTATTCTATCAGGTCATCTTTATTGTTGACATATTTAACTGCTGTTTATATTTCTTCCTCTAACACATCCCATTTCTTTTCTTCTTTCTCTATGGAATAATAGGGTATCATGGGTTAATATAGTATGATAGCATTTAAAGTGAAATAATAAAAACAGTAACCCACCAAAATTAGAAATTTTAAGATTGTTTAAACAAAGAATTAACATAAGAATTCTATAAGTCACTATGCTTTGGACTGAATAGTATTCCTCCAGAATCCATATGTTGAAGTGCTAACATCAAATGTGGTATTTTTATGTTATCTATGTGTTTTATAATAAATATTTATTAATTAATAATAATTAAAATTATATTAAATTATATAATTATTTAAAATTAATTAAAATATGTAACATTTATTTAATTTATATTTGGAGATAAAGATCAAGGACATAATTAAGGTTACATGAGGTCATAAGAATGGGGCCCTGATTCAATAGTATCAACAGCCTTAAAAAGAAGGAAGACACATTTCTCTATCTTCTCATAGGCAGACACCTAGAATAGATCATCTGTGGTCTAATAGATGTGACAGCCATTTGTAAGACACGAAAGAGCCCCTGTCAGAAACTGAATGAGTCTGCAGCTTGCACATAGACTAGTCTAACTCCAGAACCAAAAGAAATAAATTTAAGACACAAAGTCTGTGGTTTTATACATAGTAGCCTAAGCTTACCAAAACAACTTGTCATATTGTAGTTATTCCATAATGTTATTATTTTTAGTATTTTTATTGTTATACCTCAAAATGGATCTGAAATAAATCAAATCAACTTACCTGTCACTCATAAGATTCTTTCAGTCTTTCTAACCTATCTTTACGTATATGCTTTTTTGTTCAAATGCTATGTAATACTTTTCTCTGCTCAATAAATTTCACAGTGTTAATGGACCAAAGCCATTACCAAATCACTTTGTGACTCAGTGCAAAAATTTCTTAAAACACAATTTCCTTGGATTTTTGCTGTTAACTTGCCATTCTTTCTCACCTCCCTTTATGTATCTCTATGGAATGTATCAAATTGAAGCATAACCAATCAGTTTGGAAGATTCTCCTCATCCATGAGCCCCTTAAGGTATCATCTATCATCCATGATTCTCCAAAGAATGTAGCATCAAGTCCATTATGAAAAATGTCTGTCTAAGTCATCTCAGACAATACATCACAGAACTGGTGGCTTAAACAACAGAAATTTATTTCCCACAGTTGTGGGGACTTGAAGAAGAAGATCAAGATGCCATTAGTGTTCAGTTCCTGTGAGGGTCTTCTTGGTTGGCAGGTGGTCAGCTCCTTGCTCTGTCTTTACATGAAGAGACAGAGAAAGAAAAAGAATGAGAGACAGAGGGTGATAAAGTGAGCTCTAGTACCTTTTTAAAAAATAATTTTGTTAGTACATTATAATTATACATAATAATGGGGTTCATTTGACCTAATCAAAATGCATGATATGTAATCTTTATTTCAGGCCTCAGTACAAACTCTTTTCTTCCCCTCTTTTCTATGCTCATTTTCCTTCCTCTACTTTATTTTCCTCTTCTATTTATTTATTGTTCTTTAGTTGGTGCTTTATAGATATACATAAAGGTAGAATTCACTATGGTATATTCACATATGTACTTAGCATAATTTGGTCAATTTCATTTTGCTTTTCCTCCATTCCCCATCCTTCCTTCCTCCCCTTCAACTCTCTTATGTTACTTCCCTTCTATTTCCATGGGATTCCCCTCCCCTTTAACCTCTCATTTTGCACTAATTTCCGCATAGGAGAGAAAACATTTTGACCCTTAACTTTCTGATACTGACTTATTTCACTTAGCATGATGTTCTCCACTTCCTTCCCTTTAGCAGCTAAAACCATAATTTCATTCTTCTTTATGACTGAGTGAATCTTTACTGCATCCATGCACAGATGCACAAGTGTGTGTGTGTGTGTGTGTGTGTATGTATGTGTGTATATATAAATGCATATATATAAATGCATATATATATATATATATGACATTTTCTTTAGCCATTTATCTGTTAATGGGCATCAGAGTTTGTTCCACAATTTAATTTTAGTGAATTGTACTACTATAAACATTAATGTGCCTGTGTCACCATATCATAATGATTTTATTTCTTTTATTTCTTTTGTACAAATACCAAAGAGTCATATGGTGGTCCTCTGGTCTTTAGAGGAATCTACACACTGATTACCAAAATATTTGTGCTAATGTTTAGTCCTATCAATAATGCATGAGTATACATTTTCCCCCAAATCACTGCCAGTGTTTATTGTTTCTATTCTTGATGATTGTCCTTCTCACAAGAGTGATAAGAAATCTCAATGATCTGCATATCTCTGATATCTAGGAATGTTGAGTACATTTTTTTTCATATATTTGTTGGCCTTTTGTATTTCTTATTTTGAGAAATATGTTCTTATTTCTTTTTGCCATTTTACTGATCATTTTCTTTTCTTGTTCTAGTGTTACGTTTATTGAGTTCAAGTATTCTGGATATTAATCCCCTGTTGGAGGAGTAGCTGGCAATTATTTTATTCAATTCTGTAGGCACTCTCTTTCACTCTTTTTTCTGAGCAGGGATCTTTTAATTTGATGCCACTACCTTATTGATTTGTGATTTTATTTTTTGAGCTTTAGGAGTCTTATTAAGAAAGTTGGTTCCTGTGCCAATATGTTGGAGTGTTTAGTCTATATTTTCTTCTCACTGTTGCAAAGTTTCAAAGTTTCTTATATAACTTCAAAGTCTTTGATCTACTTTGAGTTGACTTTTAAGCAGTGTGAAAAATATAGATATAGTTTTAC
The DNA here is from genome assembly GCF_021218885.2 of Marmota monax. Lineage (NCBI taxonomy): Eukaryota > Metazoa > Chordata > Mammalia > Rodentia > Sciuridae > Marmota > Marmota monax. Next base: position 459,169 of record NW_026694592.1, on the reverse strand, counting down.
TATCTTACATATGCTGTTTTCCTAGCATCTTATGTAAAAACAAAAACAACAAAAAGTCATCTTTTCTCCAAAATGTGTTTTTGTTAATTTTGTCAAGTATCAGGTGACTATAGCAGTGTGGGTTTATCTGTTTTCTATTTATTGGTCTTCATGTCTAATTTGATACCAATATCATGGTTTTTAAAAATTTATTTATTTATTTTTAATTGTTAATGGATCTTCATTTTTTTATTTATATATGGTGCTGAGAATTGAACCCAGTGCCTCACACACTCAAGGCCGTGTTCTATGTCTGAGCCACAACCCCAGCCCTCATGTTGCTTTTATTACTCCAGCTATATAGTATAATTTGAGATAAGGTATTATGATATCTCCAGCATTCCTCTTCATGTTTAGTATTACTTAGTCTATTCTGGTTTTTTTCTTCTTCCAAATGAACTTTAGGACTGCTTTTTCTAATTCTGTGAAGAATATCATTGGTATTTTAATGGGAATTGCATTGTATTTACATAGCATTTTTTATAATAAGGCTATTTTGACAATATTATTTCAGTTTATCCAAGAATAAGAGAGATCTTTTCACATTATATGGTTCTTCATCAATTTCTTGCTTCAATGTTCTATAGTTTTCCTTGTATATGAACATTATCTCTTCATGCAGCCTCTACTTTCTGACTTCATCTAAACCTAAGTACCTCCCCAAAGCCCCACCATATAATACACTGGAGTTAGAAATTCAACATGTACATTTTGACCGGATACAAACATTCATGGAAAAAAATGATGCTCATGATAATATGTGATCTTTGTTTTCCAATCTGGCATTTCCCAAAGTAGGTTCTTAGAAAAAATTATGTTAAACCTTTAAGATATATGTATTTGTTCACTTTGTATCCTCCATTAAAATATAGGGTACATAAAGGCAAAGGTATTAGTTGCAGTTATTTTTTCAAAATACAAAATAAAATCTGTAATAGGGAAGATCAGAAATAGAGAGACAGAAAGGTAGATAATTATTTCAAATGATTTAATCAGGAATCTTTAATGTATTTATGTACTTAATTCATGCTACCTAGGTTAATGCTGTCACTGATTCACTGTAATTGAACCACTGATAAATACTAACAGTGTGGGAGATGTATTTATACAGTATCTAGTTGGCTATTCTGAAACAACCATAAACAAACTTCTTTGCCTGATGTATTCAAAGTCTGAAAGGAAGCTTTCTCTAACTCCAGAGGTTCTAATTTCTTGTCCCAACAATATTTGTGCATGTTTTCATGCATTTGTTCATTTATTCAGCAAATAATAATGAATGCCAATAGATGCAACACACAGTGAACAATTAAGAACTATCTCTGTCATTATTGAATTTATGTTCTTTTAGTTATATGTAGCCAGTCATCCTCATCAATACAAAACACCACATAATATTTCTCATATGTTTTATTGAGATTTAATAATAGTAAACTTTTAAATTGCAAAGGACTAAATATGTCTGATATTCTTTTTTGTGGAAGCTCCTATAAGCCTTCTTTTTTTAAGTGAAAGCCCTCAAAAATGTTTAGAATACAGAGGAAGAGATAGACAAAATTGTCTTTCAAAACTATGTTAGTTAAGGTAATTTTGGTTTTAAAAATTAAATAATTGTAAACTCTCTTAGATAATCATGGACAACAAACATATTTACAAGAATTACACGATTTTTTTCTAACTAGCCAAGGAATTCAGACAACATGACTAAATGATAGTAAGAGTGAAAATTAAGCAAAAGTCTTAGCAGAAAAAAATAAATCAAACTATCTAAATTGTCATTACATCCACTCATATTCATTCGTTTATTCTCTCTCTCTCCCTCTCCCCCCTGCATCTTCTCTGTTTAATACAGAAACATTTTCTTTACAATAGAGGGCCATTAGTCTCTTTATAATCTTTTTCAAAAGTTATAGAAAATGGAATAATGTTGAGTATTAAAAAGATGAAACTATGTAAATAGAGATTAAAAACTGTTCATCTGGTGCACTTTGGGGATCATCTGAAGAACAGCTATGCCTTGGAAAAGGATTGGAGTTTGCACCGGATGAGGAAAAGAGTTTGTTGCCTTATAGTCTAGCACAAGCATCAGTTCTCTTATTTTGAAATTGTTGTGATTATTTTGAGACCATTGGTTGTAGTTGCAGAAGTTAAATTTTTCCAGTTGTTGGTAGTTCATGCTCAGAATCATCAGTGTGATTTTTTTTAGAATAGTGCTCAGAACAGTGTTTTCAGAGTTCTTTTTTCAGGTCTTGAGTAATATCTATAATCCAACTTTTTTATTTACTTATTTTTTAACATTTTTTTATTGCTGCACTATAACTGTACATACTGATGGGGATTTTGTTACATATTCGTATATGCACATAATATAATCAAATAATTTGGACAATATCACTCCCCAGGAATTGCCCCATCCATCCCTGCTATAACATAAGATTTAACAAAAAGGGGATAGGAGAATAAAGGAAGGAAAAGAAAGAGTAGAAAATGAGCAAAAGAAATGAATCAAGCATTAAAGAGATCAAAACAAAGTAGTCTACAGTCTGAGTGGATATTGTTGCCAACCCTTACTCAGATGTTCTCTCTTTTTCCAATCAGATTGAGTTTGCAATGGTAAGTCATAGAAGGAAACAGATACTGGAGTCTTCTCTTTGATGGGATAGAGGCATTATTTCTTAGAAACACACACACACACACACACATTTGATACAAATGAAGCATAAATATAAAAATTAAAATAAGCCAATGTTATGGGTTAGATATGAAGCATTCCCTAAAAGCTCACAGAAGGAACAAGGCAATAATGTTCAGAGGTGAAATTATCCAATTATAAATATTGTGATCTAATCAGTGGATTAACCCACTGAGAGTGATTAATTGTGTGGAATCTGTAGACAGGTTGGGTATGGCTAAAGAAAGAAGGTAACTAGGGACATGCCTTTGTGTTTTAAATTAGTGGGAGCAGATCACCCTCTAATTCTTTGTCTACATTGTGCCAGCTGCTTTCCTTCACTAAGCACTCTGTCATGATGTTATGCCTCATCTTGGGCCAGAAACAATGAAGTAAGTCATCTACGGACTGACTGAGATCTCTAAAAACTTTAACCCCAAATATATTTTTTTCTCCTCTATGTGGTTCTCTTTTGACCCTTTGGTCACAATGGAGAAAAGCTATCCAAATTAGTAATTGGTACCAAGAAGTTGGATCATTCCTGTGATTAACCTGACCACTTTGTTTAGAAACTTTTGGAGCTGGTTTGTTAGGGGAAGAATCTTGAAAAGTTTAAAGTTGCAAGCTGGTTTCTTTCTAGTGTTTTAGGCAGAGCTTAATGGGAAATTCTGTTGGAAGCCCAAAAGACCAGAATGTCAATAGGACTATGAGTAGAAAAGAATAGGCTCATGAGTTTTCAGGGGAAAAGGATTCTATTGAGAATTCAATTTGATGTTATCCATGTTACATTCTGGCAAAAAGTTGTTCACAATTTGCCCATATGTTGATATTTCTATGAAGGTGAATTTCAAGGTGATGGACTAGTTAATCTGGCAAAGGATATTTCAAGGTAGCATAGCATTCAGGAGGTAGTATGGATATTGCAGTAAATTTTAGCCAAGTTTACTGGGATAATCAGGAGAAGAAAGCAGAGCAGAAGATTTCAAAAACTTACAATTTGGCCAGAAATGTGTGAGCAAATCTAAGACTATGGAAGATGTGGTTGTTAGATATTATAGCCACTAACGAGATGCTGAAGACTTTCCCCCAAAAAATAGGAAGTATGGCTTGAAAACATCTCAGGAAATAGAAAGACCACACCTGTCTCAGGCTGGAGGATAAATGTAAAAAATCTTTTGAGAAGAGATCATGAAGTCTCTGTGCTTGCACAGGGGCTCTAGAACGTTGTTTCACCACGTTCAGCTGCCAAGGCACTCAGAGGCTGCGGAATATGGGGTACTGGGAGGCTTAACTATTGCTCAAGATGGTAGCAGACCTTGGGATCAATCAAATGGTGCTGGTTCTACAGAAATGCATGATGCTGGAGTTAGGGGGTCATGAAGGCTTCCACTGAGATTGTAAAGGAAGGCCAGAGAAGCCAAGCAAAGTGTGACAGAATCTGAGTCCTTGTGGGATTACCCTGAGAGGGTGACATATGAAGATGTGAGAAGAAAGCTGAGGCTGCAGAGGAGAACCTCAATATTAAGAAATGCCAATAATGCAGGACATCTGCCAACGAAATATGTAGAAATGGAGTAGAAACAACTGAAGACAGAGGCCATATGGGATGCAACTGGCAAAGCCATAGGAGCAGAACTATGAAAGCCCTTTGGAGACAAAATCACAATACCATGTGTCCCAGATGTTGAGTGCTGAGCTACAGAACTTTTTGGCCCTACGGGATTTCAGTCTTGCTTTGGTTCCATCCCTCTTTTCTACACCCTTATTTCTCCCTTATGGAATAGAAATGTATACTATGCATCATTATGTATTAGATTTATGTAACATGCTTTTAATGTTCACAAGGCCTCACAGCTAAGAATTTGTGTTGAGCTTCAGATGAGATTTTGGACTTGAACTTTTGGGTAACACTGGAACTGTAAAGACTATGGGGACTCTTGGAAATGGACTAAATGTATTTTGCATTGTGAAATGGGCATGAGCTTTTGATGCCTACAAATATAAAGGGTCACACTAAGAGAAGAACAAAAATGACTGAAGTGCAACTGGATATATCAAGTGTTGCTGTGTAAGATATTCATACACTGAGTGGAGGTTAGCTTAGATTCGTTAATACACACACACACACACAAGTGTGCATGTGTGCACTTTTTTAGACAGTGGTTTTCTTTGATGTCCTGGTTGCCTTGAACTCCTGGGTTCAATAACCCTTTGTCTTAGCTTCTTGAGTAAGTGGGAATACAAAAATCGTACAAAACTGAGCCATTAAGCAATGGCTAACTAAATGATTTTCACAAGCATATATGCACCTGATCACAATCACTCAATCAGGATTTGTAAGTTCCATCAGCACCTTGGGATACTATTAATTGATTTTATTCTTATTTGTTAAACTAACCAAGTAGAAAAATCAGACACTAAAATCTGAGAGACTATCATACTGATGGCTATTTTCCACATTTCCCAATGTAGTCAGTGATCCCAAAATGTCCACGAAGAGCAATTTCAAAACAATGATGTTAGGTATTAATCTAATTTAAGATATTACCAATGTGGTCCATATCATAGTAGCAACTTATATTTATCTCATTCCAAAAAGAATATTATACAACTGTGACACCTGTCTTACATGAAATAATAACAGATTTTTACAAAGTAGAGAGAGATTATGCAAATTTCTCAGTCCCCTTGCTGTTTACATTGTAATTACTAACCAAGAGTATGCAGTGATATGGGAGGAAATAAAATGTCCTTTCCAATTAGGTTTGTTCAGTTTTCATATTTTTTTACCATCTATGAACATTTAATATGATATTGTAAACTAGATGGATATATGCTGATCATTTGCTTTGGAAATATCTGGCATTACATTCTGTCACAGTACTGCAGTACATGGAAAAAGCAAGTTGAGGAATATTTATGAAATTCTGCTGGGACTCTATAAAGCACCAGACATTATATCATGATTATGTATTTAAATGGCTGGAAGTCATTTGTACTCTTAATCTGCATGGGTGATATAATAAAGGACATGATGAACATGTGCCTCAAACCATGTCTGGGCAAGAGATAATGGTGACATTTGTCTAATGGTGCATATATTCAACACATTTTGACAGATTTTATTAATGCAAATGATTTTTGTGAGAGTCAGTGTTCAATTTCATAGATAAAAACATAAATTTTCACTTATCTTGTTGAATTACATTTTTTTCATGCTATGTTATCACTAATTTAAAAAGGAATTGGTACAATATGTATATCTCTATATCGGGATGAGCTATTGTGTTCTAAAATTTATAAGTATTACTTTCAGAGCAAAAATACAGAAACAGAAATGTTACACTACACAATCACTGAACAAGAATTTTTTAATAAGAAAGACACAGTATGTCAGGGATTTCCTCTTTCCTCTTTGCAATGATGTAGAACTGCAAAGTTAGCTAATGCCATCTCCTAATTAAACAGAATCAACTGCAAGAAAATTAAACAGATTGATTCACAATTAAGATTGAACAAACATTCTTCCAGTTTTATCTCCTGCTGAAGTCTTTGGGAAATTTTCCATGATTTTGTTTCCTTATATTTGCAGGAAATGTTATCATGATATTTTGTGTGAACTTATATTTGTAGCACTTACACTATAACTGTATCAACTTGGTTCTACGTATACATATTTGTAATTTGAAATATTCTCTAGCAATATGATGTTTTAAAGTGTATGTCTCTTTGACATATCAGTTTTTTGCTGATATTCCATGCAATTGTGTGTGTGTGTACATAGGACATTCATACACAGACACACACAGACACACACACACACACTTTGGAGCTGAATAATGAGGATCTGAAAACAATCATGACGTGATCACAAGATAGGATAGTTAATTTGGAAGGAGGTATTATATGAATGAAATGCATGTCCTAAAGTTTTCTGATATCATTATTTATTTTTTATGCTACTTTTTACATAGTAGAAAAATTCTATCCCTTGCTGCTCAAATCATTGATTTGTGTCTATCAGGCAGAAACGTGACCTCTATGCTAAATGATTCAGGTGGTTACTAATATAATCCATCAAGAGAAGGATATGTCTATCAACCTTCATTACACATTATTAATAATTAATGTATTCTTAGATATAGTATCTATATACACACTATATATGCAACATCTTTGAAGATATCTAACATGTGTTTGAATATACATTATACACACGTATGTATTGAAAATCCATACACACAACTTAATACTTAGTCAATGAACTTCCATCATCATCCCAACTCTAAGTATGCTGTGGCATTAGGGGATATTCCAAGCAAATGTGAGACTATATCACTTTCATTACTGTATTTACTCATTATTACAAGCAATTTCTCTCTCAAGATATAGAATGCCTTCTCTTGTGTAACTTTAAGATTCTTCCAGGAAGCCAATGTTGAAAAAAGAATATGGGACACTTAAAACTTAAATTTACAAAAGGCATCTTGACTACAAGAAAGAAAATTTATTTTATTAATACCATAATCTATTGTATACTTTTAGAGTTTTTCGTAATCTGATAACCATGTTTTTGTTTGTGATGCTTTAGCTTAAGAGTAGCTAGGAATGAAAACTTAACTTGCTTTCCTTTTATGAGTTTCTATATCATAGCTAATGGGATCAGACACAACATTAGAGACTTAATATTATCATACCTGCACACTGTTGCTCCTCAATACTGCATAGAATTTTACAGGGGTGTACATTCTACCATTCTCAATTTATTCACTGTATTTATAGATTTTGCATTTAGAAAGAAGCCTGCATTATACTCCATATCTCAGATGAGCCCCTAAAATAAGCACTTAGGTTCTTTATTTGGTGTTCTGACAGGTCAATATTCTTTGGCCAACTCATTTGACACTTCACATAATTTGGAATAAATTGTAACTGAATTTCCATGTTTATTTATCCCTATCAAATAATGAAAATAGTGCATTTGCATTTAGAGATGAAATTTGTAGTTTTCAGATAGAATCAAGTTTCAAGTAGTAGTTTTAAAATAACATAAACCCAAGTTCAAATTATACTTTCAGATATATTAGTCGATTTTGATCTCACAATAAATCCTATGAAAGTAAGGTAGATAGGTTTATCTTTATCCAGAAAGATGGAACATAGCTTTGGAAAAATGAAATTATTTGTTAGAGGTCACATATTCATTTAGTAACAAAAGCTAAATTGAATTCAAGGCTTTTTAACTTCCAAATTCTCTGCTTTTCCTGTACTTCACTTAACCAAATAAATATAATATAATGAAGTAAATAAATATTTTTCATAGTTTTATGCTACTAAACTCTACTGTAACTCCTGTGGGATAGCAAAGAGACATTATAGTAGTTCTATAAATCACCAGGGTAAAATCTTTTCCCTATAACTCACTAACAACTGAAAGACAAATAAATCTGACTCTTTTAAAACAGAAGAAACAGACTTTAAGTTGAATACAAAATGGTATAGTTTTATTTGCAAAAACTAAATTAGAATTAAAACATTAATTCATTATTTTTCTCCTTTATAAATCACTAATAACATATTCCTCACTATTTCAGTAAGAGTTTTTTAAAGTTTTTAAGCTTATTCAACTACTTGACAACTTTGTATTGGAGTTAAGTTTTTTATTTTTTTTCACTTTTGAAATTTTTGATGTCTAAAAATATAATATAACAAAGAAAAGGGATTTTTTATGTCATTGCAGATTAAAGATTAGATTTTCCTGGTTAATTAGAAGTTTCAATAGCAGACGTTTTTGATATTTGTGGATGTATATTTTTTAACACCACTGAGAACTGAACCCAGTGGAAATAGTATGCTACCACTAAGTTACATCCCCAGCCATTTCATTTTTAAAATTTTGAGTGAGGGTCTCACTAATTTCTCCAAACTGGCCTCAAACTTGTGATTCTCCTGCTTCAGCCTCCCAGATCTTTGGGATTACTGGTGGGCACTACCACTGGAAGCTTTGAGATATTTTGACTGATTTTCAATCTTTAAAATAAACTTTTTAAAATATAATGTGTGTTTTAATTCTACAAAAATGTATATAAATTTTGACTGCACGTAATATGTAAAGCAACGTTCTGTATATAGGTAATAATGCTAAAATTCAGCTGATATTACAAGCTTTAGTAAAACTTTAATATGCATAAAACAATTGAAGAATTAGTGGTTTTTTTGAATCTTTATTTTCTTTGTTTTGTAAACAAATATGTGCTCAGCAAGTGTGAGGTATCAAGATTACCTAAGATATAATTGGTTCTGGTGTAGATTAATTTTAAAAATTTCCAGAATCCCAGGAAAATGACTTACCCGCTGTTTTCCCAGCAAGCTTTCAGGCAAACTGTTTATCCTCGCTTACCTCTCAGTATGTACTGAGTGGCAGTATGTTTGTGCTTAGAACTCCAGTCTTTTTAATATTATTTTTAGAGTGTACCAGGGATTGAACTCAGGGACATTCAACCAATGAGCCACATATCCAGCCCAGTTTTGTTTTATTAGAGACAGGGTCTCGCTGAGTTGCTTTGCGCCTCCTCTTTGGTGAGGCTGGCTTTGAACTCCCTATCCTCTGTCTCAGCCTCCTGAGCTGGCTGGGATTATAGGCTTGCACCACCACACCCAGCCTAGAGTTCAGAGTCTTTATTGCATGTTAATTGAAAATAATCTATTTAAAAGCCAGCTAAACCAGGACACATGCTTGGATGAAAGTCCACTTCACCATTTCTCAGAGGGGGCTTTAGGGACCCTTAGAGAGTAAATATTGTTAGCACATAAATAAATGGTGATCAGGCCCCAGCATTCTGATGCATAGTCACAAAATAGGGACTTACAGGGATGTGGACACATAGGTCATGAAGGTATAAATTAAATGCCATGTTTGTAATTTTAAGAGAAGTTTAGTTAAATATCAAAGATAACTGAGAATATTGCTGAATCAGGAGAAGGCAAATTTTATTATTAGGCACAAGTGAGAATAATGAATTTATAATAATATAAGTTCAGGCAATTCCATCCTTACCCATGACTGGGTTTACCAAAGAGTGGGAGTAATAGTGCATTATCATTTACACATTGCATTCAGGAAACGATCAAGGAGAATTAAAGGGGAAAGAGATTAGCTAAGATATAATTGGTTCTGGGAACAAAAGCAATAGAGTTCCATGAAGCAAGGAGCATTCATGATTTGGGTGAAGCTGGCATTCACCCAGAATAAAAGCCTTGTTAAGTCAACCCTGGTTAAATCAGGGATACATGTTGTGCAAGTGGTTAAATGGATGGGCTAATGGCCATGAATATCTAGGGCACCCTTCTTATGATCACAGGAAAAGGACAGAAAGATCTCTATGTGGAAATTGGCATTAGAAAAGGGGAAGAGAAAAGGAAAATGTTACAAATCATTAATTAATTCCATTACTTGAAATCCTGGTCATATTTATGCAGCATAAGGATTCAGAAAATGTTAGACTACTATTGACATACTTTCCAATACAATGGTAAAGTAAGGATTTAGCAAACATAAAAAGAAAATGTTTAAGATTAAAAAAACAAAAACAAAAACAAAAACCTCAGTGCGTCAGCCTCTTACATATATTTTCTGCTCTTTGCCACAGTGTCTGCTTCATTAAATTGAAAATAAAAAGACAGTAATGACCTTCATTTCTGGCAAAATAGAAAACTAAAGACTTCCTCCTAAAACATCTACCACTAGAAATAAAAATTTTAAATATTAATTTGCTTATTTTTCATTCTCAGCTATTAAATTGATCTCAATATAAGATAATTTGTGAGGGGCAGAACTGACAAGGAATTTTGCTGTAGAGAAGTGTGCTATTTCTAGAATAGTGCCTGCCGCTCATGTCAGTTACAATCACGAAAATGCAATTGCATGTGCAAGAGATTTGTGGGTGGGCAATTTGTGAAGGATGAAGAAGCAGAAGACCAAGAGATCTGTTAGTGTGTGTTGTAGGTCTGATGTCTGGAAAAGGAATTAGTCTGTATAGGATGATCCTCATATGACATCGGAGTTCTTAAATAAGTATCATTGACCAGGCAGTTTGGGAGCCTTCTTACCAAATAGAAAAGCCACAGTCTGTAGAGTGGGTGGTACTGTTAATTCTGTCTTACTCATTCTCTAACAAGATACCCTTGGGAAACATGGCCTTGGTGGTGCTGGATCCAGAGGACTAGAGCCAGAGTCTATCAGTCAACTCAATTCCCAGCAAAAGAGTCTCTACAGGAGACCCTCAAAGCATACTTCTGAGGTTATCCTGCCATTTAGCTAGAATCTGAGATTTAATGGGCCATCTACAGGTATAAGAAAACAAAAGTTCTGTCCCTGTGGTACTGTAAAGTTCAGGTTAGTTTCCCTAAATTACACTAAAATATTAAGAAAATTCTTAGAGGAGAACGGAAGATAAGTATGATTGTCTTAGAGGGTGCTGTGAGCACGGAAGAGGACTCCTTAGAGAATTCTTATTCAAGGTTCTCCTTCATACTGTATGGTGGTCTTGGGAAAACTGAATTCTAATATATAAATTAAAATTGGTTCCAAGTCAGAAGAAATGCTAGCAACCTACGATATCCAAAACCAAAGCATATATTAAGGAATATGCCTTAAACCCAGGCCTCAAATCTCCCAGGCCTTGAATCTCATACCATCAAGTTCTAAGGAAATGAGTTCATGATAATAACATCACAAAACACAGCAGCAGAAGGGCACCTTGAGCACATTCATAAATAAAGCAAAGTATTGAGTCAAACCTCAAGTAATGAAACTTGAGTGGATTAACAGTAAGAATATAATTTAAATAATTCCTCTGCTGTACCTGGGCAGAGTTCTAAGGGTTTTCACTTTTTCTATTTTAAGTGTTAGGTATTGAACCAAGGTCTCTCTCATAAATTGATCTACCATTGAGTTACACCTCAACTCTATTTTGTTTGCTTTTTAGGATATTTACCATTTAGCTTACTTTTATAAATAACCTTTGCATCCTCATAAGAGTTCTACTGGTCATGTCACCATGCACCAATAAATATACAGTGAGCGTCCAGAGGACCAAGGAACTGCAGGAAAAGAGCAGTGCTGGCAATACAGCAGTCTGGAAAACAAAAATTTACCACACACCTGGCACTTCCTTCTAGTGAACACAAAGTCCATATCACACTCTATTCTATTTGTCTTTCTCTATATTTTTCTTTCTATTTCTCTCTCATTGTTCCACAAATATGTATTCCATATATGAATTTATACATATGCATATGTATATATATAATGCATATATATCACTGCACTTTGTATTATATATATATATATATATATATATATATATAGCACATACATGATTTCAGTTTTAATTGAAAATAAATACATGGACAAAAATAATGATAAAAATCTAGAAAATCTATGCCTGTTTCTACAGCCAAATGCTGAGACCAGATAATTAATAAATAAGTTGGTTTGACTTATGGTTCTGGATGTTAGGAAGTCCAAGGGTACACCAAAGCTGTGATGGCATCTGCTGGCAAAGGCCTCATGCTGACATCATAGTGGAAAAGCCAGATGCCAAACAGGCACACAAACAGAAGGCAAAATATGAGTTGCTTTATCACAATCCACTGTAGGGCTTTAATGAGAATGAACCCATCCATCCCTATAAGAATTAGCTCTGGATGGAGAGAAAGTCATTACCCCCTTGTAATGACTTAATCATATCCTTAAGGCCACAGATCCCACCACACCACAATGGCAGTCAAGCTGAAACATGTGGTATAGAGGGGCAAATTTTATTCAAACCATAGCAACCACAAAATGGCAAAACAATGTATGCAATTGACAATGAAAACATCAAACACATATTATGTAACCAGGATACTGTGGGATTTTATAAATTAGAGTAACAAAAATTACAAATTTCAGCACTCATCTTCTCCTTCCTGCCAGGTTCATTTTAAGGGTTTTCAATTTGTATCTCTATAAAATCACTTATGGATTGTTAATCTAGGCCAGGTGCCTTGGCACATTCCTGTAGTCCCGGTGGCATGAGAGGCTGAGCCAGGAGGTTTGGGAGCTTAAAGCCACCCTCAGCAACTGTGAGGTGCTGAGCAACTCAGTGAGGTCCTGGATCTAAATACAATACAAAATAAAGCTGGGGATGTGGCTCAGTGGTTGAGTGCCCCTAAGTTCAATCTTGGTACCAATAAGAAGAATTGGTAATCTAGCAGTAACAGTGGAACTGAGTAAAGCCAATGTTAAGATTGAAAAAAAAAAAAAAAAACAGTGTCCTTACCTCTATACTCTGAAAACCAATTAATATAAGTAGCAAAGAGCTTATGTATCTTAAGTTGAGTGAGTAGAAGCAACGATTACTATTTTTATTGTCTTCATTTTATGAATTTTTAAATTGATTAGCAAAAATATGTTTACCTTGTATACAGGAAAGTCTTCAGAGATATGTATATGTTATTAAATGGCAAAACAAGCTAACTTATGTACCACTTCAAATATATTTAATTTTCTATATAGTGAAATATATTTAATTTTCTATGTAGTGAAAACATATAACTTCAAATAGATTGAATTCTTTTTACTGCCCACTTGTAGAAGCAGGGTTAAGAGACAAACTGTGTAAATATTTTTGAGACACATTCTGTAACTTAAAAGGAAAAGTCTGGTTGAGAGGGATATTAGGATATATCAGTAATAGTGAAATGCAAATGTTAGTTACCTGAGAATTAATTTTGAATAAGAGAAGTGTCCTGAAACTTAGACAGTAAGTGGGCAACATTATCCAGTAAGTGGGCAAAGCAAAATGATCCTGCAAATGCTTCTGATAAAGACAACCAGACAGAAGAAAATCAGGTCAGTATAATCTCTGTAGCCAAAGAGAAATACTTCAAGTAAAATAGAAAGTAGCATCATGTTTTCTGTTCATAGAGAACAGAAAAACGTGTCCATCAGATAAAGCCAAACTGAGCATATGGGTCATTTTATTAAGCTGCCCAAGTGAAGGGAAACCCCTGGAATTCTGAGTAGGCTAAGTCAGTTTCACATAACCATTCCAAAGATTAAGGAAATTAGTTGGACAGATCTATAATTTTAGGTAACTCAGGGGAAAAAAAATTGAAGGAATAACTATATATGTATACATTGATAGAAAATATTTTATTGAATAATCTTAGTGAATAAGACAAAATTCTGGGTAATTCATTTATTTGGGCCATAAAAGAGATAATATCCCCTGTTTTCATGGAAATGGATTTCTAATAAACTGATCAATAACAAAAGCATCAAACCACAGGTTTTTTAAAAAAAAATGTTACCCAATATATTAAAGGTAATCAGTGGTATTTAAGAAACAATTAGAACTTCTGGGCTTGGTGGGCTCAGCCTGTAATCCCAAGGACTGACTGAGTCAGGAGGATTGCAAGGTTGAGGCCAGCCTGGGCAATTTAGTGAGACCCTGCCTCAAAATAAAAGCAAAAAAGGATTGGGGATGTGGCTGGTGGGTGGAGAGGGATTCCCTGAGGCTCAATACCTAGTATCATAAAAACAAACAGCAATCGGATCAAAGTTAGAAAGAAAAAGGTATTTGAAGTAACAGAAGATGACAATTTAAAATTGATTTGACAGCTCTCTTAATTTTGGTGGTATTTCAGCAAAGATGCAGACAGAAGAAAGTGAGCACTATCTACATGGGTAAGTAGGGAGAAGAGCTCTAGGCGATGGAACAGCCAGTGCAGACTCCCAGATGAAACAAGCCTTCCAACAGGGGATCAAGTGGCAAAGGGAGAGGAATGGAGGAGTTAAAATAACAAGGAAATGGTGTAGGGGCAAGAGTGTGTAGAATCTAGAATGCCAATGCAAGGATCATACTTTTACTGAGTCAAACAGGAGCCATTGTTATTGATGACAATGGGGCAATAGTCCTCCAATTTCCCCAGTCATGTTCATTTTGTGATTATAGGCCCTGAGTGCTGACTGCAAAACCAGTTTTGACAGTCACTACAAAAATACAGTATAACAAAAATACAGTATGACAAGTGCCTTATGAAAATGCAAGACCATATGTTTTCAGCTTGATAATGAACAGAGGGAAGAAAATAACAGGTTGGCTGTATTGGAAGAACCAAGAGGAAATGGACTGGGCAATGGATGAGGAGTTTGTGGTTCTGTTTCATTGATAAAAATATAAATACATTGAGCCAGGATCAAGAAATTTGAGTAATTTTTAGCTTCATACTTTCTTTTTCTCATTGTCAAATGACTCCCATTTGAAGAACCTAGTTAACGCTGCTATAATGTACTGGGGCAGATAAGAGACAAGAAATAAAATTTTGGATCAAAAATATTTTGACATACCATGATTGTTATACATTTAAAAATGTATTAATATTATGCCTTTGGAATTCAGTTTGAAGTAAGTCTAGATATTTCTTTTATTTGTCCACCGAATATTCATTCATTCATAAAACAAAGCAAATCAAATTAAGATGGCTCTTGGAGAAATATTTCATCTAACAAATATATATTCCTGAGAGTTTCCTCTCCACTTATTTTCCATATTATAGTAATGTATTTTGCTCTACATCAGTACATATAAATTGCCCACTTTTCAAGCCAATCAATACAGTACTAGAATTATTCCAAAGAATTATTATTTCCCATAGTCTTCAGAATAACTGTGCACTGTCAGTGTAATTGAGTCCCTTTTAACTTTAATTCCTGTTAATGATGTGCATCCTGACTTTGTCTTCTTGGTTTTCCTCATATGATATAAATCTATGATTGAATAAAATTGTTAAAGTCTACATTACTGGATTTATAAGCATGGTCTTTGAGTATTAATGAGTGCAATGTTTGGCTTTCAATATGCTTTAAGTTTTGACAATGGGAATATAAAAATTGAAAGGGCCGACTAGATTAACTTGTTCTAGTTAAATGAACTCCAGATTTTCTCCCCAACTCACATAAATGCTTGAAATAAATATGAAGATTATGATCCTTTTTATAGATATGTAATATACATACATCATACTGAAAATTTTATGTATATTAT
Source organism: Marmota monax (assembly GCF_021218885.2). Taxonomy (NCBI): domain Eukaryota; kingdom Metazoa; phylum Chordata; class Mammalia; order Rodentia; family Sciuridae; genus Marmota; species Marmota monax. The sequence continues at coordinate 443,368 of NW_026694592.1, read as the reverse complement.
TTAAGGAAAGGATTATATATAAATTTATAAAAGCAAATTACATTTTTTGACTGGCAGTAAGATCCCTTAACAGTCATATATATTATCTGCCCAGACACCATTAAAACAACAAAAAATGCACTTTTTAGGCATAAGTATATACATACTCTAAATCAAAAGCTTATTTTTTTGTTTAAATATTTGTTTTCAACTCCATTATGTGATTTTGCAAAGCAATTTATAAGGCTCAGAAAAAAAAGTCCTATTAGACAACAGTAAATTATGAATGTGCTCTGATTTTTTTCTTTTGGTACTCAATCAGAAAATACTTATGATTGTATCAATTTTGAATCAATCTTCAAAGAATCTTATCTTAATCAGGAAATCTGAACATGTGAATATGTTCAGTATATTAATTTTTATCCATATTTCCCTGCACACTGAATCTTATCAAGCTAGTTAAATACTTTATGTTATGACCAAACTTTATATAATATTCTATAATAAAAGAATTGCCCACATGTCCCAAAAATTCACTACCTTTTCATTTTCATAAAAATGACATTTTGCTCAAACATACTACTTACAGATGCTCAGAAAACGGAAAACTGCGTATTTTTAATTAGGTGAATTTAATATTGATTACATTATAAAAGGAGTATGGAAAAGAAATACAATGAGTAAATTATTATCATTTAAGAAATTTATCACACATTTTGTTAAAAATCTAATATAACAATGAAAACATTATTGAAACACAAGCTACATAATGATATTATGCAACTAAGTATATGGAACAGTTAACTAACATGTGAGAAGAAGGGCAGTTGCATTTCCATATAGATCATTTGCTTTCAAGTTTTCCACTGTGTCATTATTTATTAATGAATTCATAATAGTATTTTAAAACTATTTTTTAGTTGTTGGTGAACTTTTATTTTATTCATTTATTTATACGTGGTGCTGAGAATCAAACACAGTGCCTCACACATGCCTGGCAAGTGCTCTTCCACTGAGCTACAAATCTAGCCCCTCATGATAGTTTTTTTTTTACAAATTTGACATTGAGGAAAAATACAAAATAAAATGGCTCAATCAAAATATTTAGGATGCTTTTAATGTTATATTTATCAAATTGCATATTTATATAACTAACTAAATAAGTTTAAGATTCTCTCTTTTGTGTATTCAATAATCATTTAAGTCAGAATTAAATTCAGCACCAAGAAATAGAAATTCTTCTGCATGTCTACTCACTATTCTATCAAGAAGTGAAAAAACAAAAAAAACAAGAAAAAAGAAAAGAAAAAAAACATCAAAAAGTGCATACCAAATTATCTGTCCATTAAAAAAAAATGTTATCCTGAAAGAACTAAAAGGATTCTTCCATGTTACCTCATTAAGAGAAAGTCATTCACATGTCTCTCCTTGCTCTATTCTAGGGAAATGAGCACTACTACCCAGGTACAGGCCATTGACAATGCATACTGTGATATGGAAGGATTCTATAAATAAAGAAGGGAACCGGATATGTGTGACCTTAAAAATAGCTCATTATCAAGTTTGCAATCAGATCCCAAAGCCTTTGATACTGTTAAAGGGATTACTCAAAATAGAAGTTCACAGTGGAATAGAAGGTAGTATACCTCACTATCTTTTATGATTTAATGAATTGAATAAATAATTTATTGAAAGCTACCACAATTAATGGTAGAAAACGGCATAGAATCACATCTACTTTTTATTCCCTATTTTCTAAATTGTTAGACTGAGCAAGTTATTTAGTATCTTTTGGCATTTATTTCCTAATTTATTAAATTGGAGAAATTATAGAGTGAAAATATCAATTGGCATTAAGTAGATTCAAAGATCAACTGACTCCCATGTTTTTTCTGAAAATTCATGAAATCAATTATATTTGCAATGACTAGTAAAATATTGGGTAAAGAAAAAAATTAATGGCAATGAATTGTTTTTATTTTTTTTATTCCAGTAATGTAAGTAAACAAAAAAACTAAGTTAAAAAATCCCTCTGATTTTTAAGAATTATGATAGGCTTTGTTTTAATCTGAATAGACACTCAATACCCTTTTATAGTTGAAGAGAATTATAAAATGAATTTAACATTGATGGTATCGCGCGCGTGCACACACACACACACACAGCAAAATGTGGCATGCAAAGCATTTGTTCATCTTTTAGGCCACCATTTGTAGGTTGAGATTAGCAATCTTAATTATACATAGAGAGATATGAAAGTCCTAGCTGTTGATGAATATTTTTAGCCAATAAAACTCATACACTCATTTATAACTGAATCCTGAATGAGGAATAATTATTTCATTTTATACCAGTAAAACCATTATGGGTATAGAATGGTTCCAGGTGGCTACAGTAAGAATCAAGATTTATAGTCTAGCCCTTGCTTTTCCATCATGGTTAAAAGATAGAGTACCCAAACAGCTTGTTTCCTGCCGTCTATGAGACTTCCATGTACCCATTGATCTATTTTGCTTTGTAGCTATCATTTATTCTCAAACAGATTTAATCCAGCCTAATTATTCCATGTGTCATTTCTATAAGAGACATAGATGTTGACTCAGGTTACCAAATATGAGAAGGAAAGGAGAGAAGAAAATTAAACACAAGAAAAAAAATAATTGCAGAAGATAAAGCATGACTGTATCTCAGTAATAATAGCAAAAGAGGAGATGGCCTCCAACAGAAATTGAGGAGAAAAAACAAGCACAATTACAGGGAAACTGTAGCTAATATTTAGTGCTTACTATTTGCATTGTACAAAACCCTTAACTTTTATTATCTATTTTAGTCCTCACATTTATCACAGTTATTCCCATTCTATATGCAAGAAGTTAAATCTTTTTTTTCAAGGTCACAATGCTAAACCTAAGCTGTTTAATTCCAAAGTCTGGATGTTTAAATTATAGTCTACATTATAACTACATAGATATGACAAATAGATTAAAATATTATCCCTTCATCTACTGGTGAGGTTACTTCATTGAGAAACAAAGTGATAAATTGACATCTACACATTTCTGAAAATTTCATAGCTTCTGAGCACCTGTAAGACTAGACCAGCAGTTCCAAAGAGATGCCTTTAACTGATGCTTCCACTAATACTAAGATTTATCACAGACATTACAGAAGACATTTAATGGCTACAGTACTCTTGAAGACATGTTCTGGGAATATATGTTTTAGACGCTGCAGTTCTTCTCAGATCAAATCATATTTCTTGTGAAAATACTGTAGTGTTAACTGATGGAACATCAAACCTGAAGGGACTGTTCAAGGAGTTTTTATTCTGAGTTAAAAAAAGTCAATTTTTATTTGCTCTTAGACTCATATTTTGAATCAAATACTATTAGATGCAATGGGAACTTTAGAAGAGACAGACTCACGTTTCTCTTTTGAATGTTGAGGCTTTATTTTTAAGATGATGATAAAGCATGTGACAAAAATAAATCCAAAGATGGTTGAACAATGATTTTCTCATGGTGGAACAATATATCTACCTTACTCGATATCTGGTGAACCTCAGTTTAGACAATGTATTAAAACAAACTTAATTATTAATTTATAAAGAAAGAACAGGCTACTATTGCTTTAATAAAATTTCCTTCAAATGTTCTGCTGAAAATTGTAAAATGGGGAAGCATTTTAATCTGTGGATGGAACCAGAGAACCATTAAGATCCTCATTAGAATTAAATACCTCCTTTGTCAAAGGGGAGTATTAATCTCCTACCTGTGAGGTTTAAAATAATTAAACCTGCATAAAATTTACTCTACATAAAAACTTGCCCTATCAATGACTTATTTTGATAAAGTCTTTCCAATTCCCATGAGAAGAAAAAGGAAAATGAAAGGTACAGAATTTTGTCCTGGGTAACACAACCAAGGATGGGACAGCCTCTCAGGAGACCCTACATGATGCATTTAGTCAAGTGACATAAAAAATAAATTGTCTCTGTAGGCTTAAAATTACTTTTATGTCAGAAACAATTTACTCCTGTACCTCTTGAAAAGCTGACCCTGGAAATCCTATATAAAGATCTAACATAAACAAAAATTTACCCAAACAAAAGAAAGTAGGCTGATTTTTCCAATATTTTGGATAGTCTGTCTTCTTTTAAATTAAAAAGTGTGACTTGGTATCATAATTATTAATGACACACAGGTATTTGGTTCTATTATAACAGGAAATTATTTATGTAGTCTATACTATGTAAGTTAATTTGGTATATGAAATGAAAGAGAAAATTAATAATAGTGATAATAATGAAAATAATACATAATTCGCTGACCAAGGAGTAGAATCACATTGCTTGGGTGTAGTGCTTTTAACTTTTGAAATCTTAAACAAAGTTCTCAGATTTAGGAAAGAAGGGGCATTCTAGTTTCTGTTCCCTTTTATTTCCTTTGCAGACTATTGCTTATGCTACATAGCTAAAAATGGTTATTACTGCTCTCTTTTTATTGCTATGTATATGAGTAGTGCTTATTATAATTAAATTTTTAGGGTCAGAGATAGGAAATTAAGCAGTTACACAGAAGAGGAAGAAGAGGATGAAGGACAATTTACATCCAAACATAACATTAAAATTTCTTTCTTTCTCACAGGTAGGTTTTGCTCTCATATTCACAATCGACCCAATTACCAAAGTTCAAAATAAGAGCAATCTTTAAAAATAAAATAAAGATAACTAAACTTGTTTATTTAAATCAAGTTTTTTTTCTACTTAAAACACACAACTAAAAGTTATTTAATATCATATAATACCTTTTAAACCTCCTACCCCACAATTAAAAACAACATTCTGAAGTGTGAAACCACTGTAGATTTCATAAAAAATCTTTAGTGATAGGAATATTGCTGAATAAATAATAATATATTAGCATAGGAATTTGCTTATCAACTTGGTCACATAATTGCAGTGCAAACAAAATAAAATATTATACATTTTATCTGGCTTTTTTATATATGCTAAGTATGAGAGACATTTTAGGGAGTGGAAAGTTTCCTTTCTCTATTAAAGTGATATAACTCCAGCTGTATTCATGCATCTCAAGCTATTTATCACATGGTTTTCCATGGAGAAATATCATTTTTAAGTCTTGTCTATTATTGTTTACTTCAAAACTGTATAATGTATAGTAGACTATTTATGGGTAAGATAAATTACACTGCAACTTTAATTTTTCAGGTTTACAACTCTCACTTGTGACATCGAAAATGAAGAGATTTAAAATCCATTTCAATACTGTAACTATAATTTCATAAAATTTTATGTACCACAATATATAACATATAATAAAAGATGTGAAGTGCAGAAAATATTTACCATTTACTGCCACTTCATGTCCACAACTTTTGGGCCTTTTAAAATAGGGATAAATGTTGGAGAAATGGTTTCATTTTGCTGTTCAGAGTTTCCAAAATAAAATACAAAGTAAAATAAAAGAAGAAATGCTTTATTTAGTCTAAGTCAGAACACCTGAGTTCTGTTCTCAGTCTCTGAACCTGAAAACTAGTCTGTTGGATAAGTATTTTAATAGGTAAAGCTTCGGTTTCCTCACTGGCATTGCTAAGAAGAAAAAGAATGTGAATGTCAAAGTAGACAACATTTGTGAAATAACACATGAGTTTTGATAAATTATTTAAATAGAAAATATTAGTATAATTATTAATAAGCTAAAAATCCGATGTCTTTTGATTTATGTTTTTCTCTTCACACATACCCGATTCTGAAAATAAAGCTTATATCTACTAATTTTACCCTATTATTTTTCCTGTGTCGCTAATGAGGCTTGAAATTGATGTTGTCCTTTCTAATCCCAGCATCGATCTAGTCTCAGTCCTTGATGCCTTTTGGTGGTACTGGCTTTTTCTCATATAAGTGCTGTAATGCATTTATATATGAAATTATTATGAAATCCATTTAGTGTAATTTATTTTATCTGAAACCATGAGAAAACTAAGCTTATTTTTCTTTAAAATGTATTAACTTTTCTAGTAACATAATATTTTGATTTATTGAACATCATAAGGCCCCTTTCATGGGCCACCTAGTTGAAGCACTAACAGGTAATTTCATTTAGTGTAATGGAAAGAATCCTGGGCAGAGAGTTGGATAACCCAGTTTCTATTCTGATTTCTGTAATTAACTCGCCATAAGATATTGGGAAAATCACTTAGTTTTTTTGATTCTCAATTTCCTCATTTGTGAAATGAAGTAATTGAAACAATGCTCTCTAAGGTACTTTCAGTTCCAATGGCCTGATTTTATACTATTACAGACACTGTGCATGAAGGCTACTCTTTTTATTAAGTCTAGATCTCCTTAACAATTCACACCACATTAATAGTCATTATTCAATACCTGACAATGAATATAATTTGGTATGATAGATGCCTATATCCTCTATTATAAAACCAAGGAACAACTGGCATGGGGCATAGCCCATCTTTCCAATTCAGGGATTACACAGTGATCTAGATTGACCAGACTGGCCAGATCCAGAGTGATGATAGAAGTGGATCTAGAACTAGAATGATGGAGTCTAAGCCTCAAATGGACAGCTGTGTGCAGGTGAGCTGAATGCTCAATTGCCTTGCCATTCTTCATATTTATGAATAGCCCAATATATTTAAACTCCATAAGAGGCCACTGTATACTCAGAACAAACAAATGAAATGGCAACTACTCAGAGAGGGCTTCAGGATATAAAATGGGCGGCAACTTAGTTATATCTGTAAGCATAGACAGATCATAGAAGGAAAAACATTCAATATTTTATAAAACAATAGATGAAACATGTTTTAAACTAATATACAACATTTCTTGTGATTTTTTATGTGAGAAAAATCAGAACTTGGAATTAAAGAAAAATGATATCAGTGAAAATAATTTTCCTCAGAAAGTAGGGTTGGGGGACATTGGCTTGTGCAACAGCAAAACTGTTGTATTGTAAAGCATGAAGCAGAAGATTTAAGTTTAGTTCCATGAGAGATTCTACGTGTGACTTTGATTCTGAATTTGGAAGGGCCTAGGGAGCTACTACAAACCATGACCCTGTTTCATTAAGCACACATTCAGTATAATGAGGTGGCTGCTAAGCTTTCATTTTCAAAATTCCATGTTTAAATAAAGTGCATAGAATGGCTGTCTAGGAAAAGGTTGGTAGGAATCCCAATAAAATTAATGAATCCATGCATTTGATTAAACTTAACTAACTGTCATTATTAGAATGGCAGAAGCACTGGCCCATACAACAAAGTGGCAGGATACAACCAAATAAGATTTCATTTGCCTTTGCACAAATATTTACAAGATGAAAGTAGTTAACTTGCTATGTACTAGATCCATGGCCTACAATTCCCTCCTTCACAAGATATGGTTAGCAGACACTTCATTTTGATCTAACATAAGAAACAGAGTTGTTTTAAACTGTATAAAGGATGAAATAATAGCGATAGTAAAATGTGCTGCATTGCTTTATTGACTTTAATATAGAGCAAAAGATTCTTCACCCATGTAAATCTTTGAGGATTTACTGATGGAGTTTTCCCTAACATTTTGCAACTTGAATACTACTGTTGTTCAAAAAATGTAGGTTTCATGGAAACAGAAAGTGGCAAAAAGTGTGGTTCTGTTTGTTTTTGGGGAACTTAGGCAGTTTTGTTTCTTTAATTTGTGTTTCATTTTAGATTGACAAAACTAAATTCATGTTTATGAGGTTTGGGGGCTCTTATATGAGGGGAGTAAAAAATATTCTCTGGAACTAACATGATGTTATTAGACGTTTCCTCTCTGCATTCCTTATTTCTCCCTTCTCAATTACCCTTTGTGTAGAGACTTCATTTCCTCAGATGTCAGAGGTATCTTTTTGTGTTGTCCAGGGTAGGAGATGAGGAGGGTGGGGACCATGTTAGTAGTTAAGTAGCTATTCTTTTCCATTAGAAAGTTTGGTGCCAAACCTGAGGTCTTTGGCCATATGGTATCCAAAGGTACAAAATGCAGCAACCATCAACATCAATAGATTCACAGAGATTAAATTATCAACACAGAGTGTTCAATCGGAATCAGAAGAGAAGGGATACTAGCAGGAAAGTTAAATCATCAAACACATTAGATAATGTGCCTCGAATCATATACATAACCAAGAAATAACAATTGCCAATTTAATCTAAAGACTTAATTACCTTTCTTTCTTAAATCAAAGAATGTTAATATTAGGGTTCTGTAGAGACTCTACACTCTGCACTCTGTTGCTCTATTACAAACTCCCATAGACTGAGCAGCTTAGAACAATATCCACTCATTACCTCTTACTTCTACAGCAGAGGTCCAGTGCAGCACACCTGGGCTCTCTATGCAGGGTCTCACAAGATTGTATACAAGTTGTCAATGAGGCTTTCAGGTTAAAAGATGCTAAACTCATTTGGGTTGTTGGCTGAGTCATTTTCTTTCTAGCTGAGAATGGAGTCCCCATTTTACTGTAAGCTGTGAGCTGGTGTCTGTCCTCAACTCCTGGAGGTTGCTCCTCCAGTCAGCAGCTCACATTGGTGTTTGTTCGCCCCCAAGCCAGCTGAGACACCTCTCTGATTCCATTTCTAAAATGGGAAAACAAGAATACACTCTCGTTGAAAGGACTCACGTGTTTATTTAGGCCACAAAAATAACCTCCTTATTTTAGGGTTAGCTGTACTATATAATATATCTTATCTATAAGTGAAATCCAACAGTTGTCACAGTCCTGGGAATTAAGCAAGGAACATACACCAAGGGGAGAGAAATCTTCCAGAATATTGTAGAATCCGGCCTACTTCCCCATATGTTGCAGTTCAATCATAATAGAGAAATGAGACATGATTTGGATTCAATTTTCTGTTGAGAATGCTCACGTTTAATGATCTAAAATGACACAATAAAATTATGAACTAAATTTGAAATCTGGTTAGTTTCAAAAATTCTATATACAACTTAACAACAAGCACTATCTGGAGAAAGAAGCATTTTAAAAAGCAGTTGAAAAACATCAGTAAACAAATTTTCATTTTAATCTTGGAAATAATAGAGCAGTAAAACCAATAGCATTCATCAGTTTTAGAAAAATGTGTTACAAACACATAAACATATTCCAAATATGGATTCCATGATATTTTAGGATAATATTACTAACAAAGAAATTCAGTACCTTCTGAAAAGCAATCAGATGTAAAAGATTTATTTGTCATTTAAGGCCTCCATCAATGTCAAATTAAGCATCTGCTTTCATAGTCCTGACTCTCTTTTTTAAAAAAATAATCATCTCTGACCTTTATAGATACAACTATCCAAAAATCAGTTTCAGTCAGGCATCCTATGGTATATATTTGCTAAAAGCAATAGAAGTTTAAGTTACAGCATCTGTGGCAGCTTTTCTTTATCCTTTTTTTTTCCTTTAAAGTTGTCAAAGTGGAACTATTTGCTGGTTTCTTGGGAGTCCTATTAGCTCCAGTGGGAAATAAGTGAATTCTGAGAATGATTTCTTCCTTAATGTGTTTATAATGAGAGCTTTAGAAAAAAATCTCTAGCTCACCTGTATTTAGAAATAAGATGCCACTTACTGAATTACTGCTACTATTTCTCATTAACACATTTAAATTTAGCATTAAGATGAGTCATTTTCATAATATTGGGAAAAATATGAATATGTAATGTATAAATTATCATGCAAATAATGTAATATTTATGAAATACTTAAAGGACATAAGACTGAGAGGTATGAATTTTTAACAATAAATTTGGCAAAAAAATTGAATCATATTACAAAGAAATCAAGCTGTTTAAGTTCTTGGGTTTATTTTTCCAGGATTTGTGATATTATACTTTCAAATTCTGTTTAAAGTAGTTACTATAGATTGAAGTAAGAAAATAAAAGACTTCAATGAGGTGGCTTTGTGCTTGAAAACACTAAAGCACTTCCCATATTAATGTATGCTACTACAGAAAATGGGTCACCTTCAAACAAACCTTGAAAGTAAGAAGACCCTGAAATTTCAGGTTGTGTTCTTCAGAGCATTGTTTTATATTACATATAAACAATTGTCATTTCATTTGTTTCACAAAAATGTGCTTTTGTGTGAATAAAAGGAAATATAAATACCTTTCTCTCATTTTTCTTTCACTTATATACACACATCTATATAAACATACTCATACACATTCATATATTTATTAGTAAAGTTGTTAGTTAATTGTGAGAAATAGCTATTAACTATTTGTATAATTAAGTAGAAGTATTTTATTATATTTTTAATATTGTAGATCTTTTTATCTTTCAAAGAAAATTATGGGTAAACAATGTATACAACCTCAGGGAAAAAAAATTCATTAAAATATTTATTGACATAAAGGTAAATTACATTCTATTCAATGTAAATATTTTCCACTCTTCCTTGTTGACTACCAAATATTGCAAATATAAAATTAAGACTTGAAATAGTATTCATCATTCTAAATATATTATTAAGATAGGTAAATTCTAACTATAAACATAATATCTTTGATAAAAAGTTATAAATAGCACATGCTTTTAATTAGATAAGATATGCTGAACTAAAATTTCTATAGGAAAATATGATTTAGTGGCATAAAAATATAAAAAATAACTGTTTTGAATAAGTATCTGTTTTATCATAACATAAGCTATTCACCACAGGATTCCTGTCTCCTGGGAGGAAATATTGAATTGTGTTCTCTATTCTAGTTTCTAGTACAATTAGCAATGGGCAGTACAAAGTGGTTTTGTGTGAAACTATTTTCAATCATTAATTCATAATAATACAAATCTGTTTTTTTTCAAACAAAATGATGTCACAAAACTAATTATTAGCTGATTTCCATTTGTTGCTAATCTAAATTATCTGATCAAAGATTCAGGTTTATTTGGGTCATTTATTTTTGTCTTTCAAGACTGTAACAGTTTTAAAAGTTAAACAAAATAAGACACTGTGCAATCAAATTAAATGTACACTAATGGTTTAAGTGCTAGTTCAAAAGACATGTGGTTAGAATACCTGGTTTGTATCTTGGCTTTGTGTCTTTGTAGTTGTGCACCTGTAGCTATTAGCTTGATTGTGTCTTGCTTTCTCTATCTACAAAGGGAAGATGATAATAGCAAAGTTGTACTGATACAATAATTCTGGGTATTACAGTGAATTTAGACATAAAAAGCATTATAAAATTACTAGCAAGAAACGAAATCTCAATAAGGATTTTTATTGTTTTTTGAACTCAATTATTTTTATTGTATATATTAATAGAAATTAATGTAAATTGAAACAAATATTTCTAAATTAGACTTACTTGGATGTAAAAGAAGAGAAAAACAAATATTATAAAGTCAAATGATCTAACATATTCTTAAAAATTAAAAGGTTAATATAATAATCCACATTTTGCATATAAAGAGTGAAATTCAAAGAAATTCAGTAATTTACACAATGGCACAGAGGTTATAAGTGATAACTTTAAGATCCTAATTCCCAGATAATTATTATCCATGATCATTGATTTTAGGTCATTCTATGTTGTGTCTTTTTACATACTAAAATTAAAAAAAAATAAAGAAAAAAATCAAAGATTTTCATGTATTTTTACTCTATTAATTTGTAAGTTTATAAAATTATTACTGAGCACTAACCATGTATCCTTTATTTGATCAGTTAGAAACACAAAACTCAGTAAAGTCCAATTGTATCTAATCTCCTATATCAAGTTTAAAAAAGAAAAAAATAAAAAAAAACAACTTTGACCTCTGAAGTTAGACCAATATCAATGTAAATCTGAGAAAACTAATAGAAGTCCTAAAATTGGGCAGGCACAGAGAGAAAATGTGTGTCTGCCAGAGAAAAAATATGATTAAACAAAGTATTTGATATCAATATATAATATTTTTATCTTATCAAATATTATGAATTGAACATGACACCTTTCAACTAAATTTGTGCCTAATTAAACATAAGATAAATCCACTTGTAGAGCTGGTAATATCTAGGGTACGTTTCATTGAAAACAAGAAAACATTGTGTTTCAACTTCATTTCTTAAGGTCATTTTATCCTGGTAACAATGCAATCATTTGAAAATCAAATATATTTTAAAATTTTAACATACTAAAAATTACTATTTTGGGTTAAGAAATCATTTTGTTTTTAAATTCAGGTAGAGGCAATGAATACTGGGGATGTTATGAAATGGCAGTCTCTATAACAACCTGAGGACTCCTGGTAGGCAAAGAGGCTGTCTCCTTTGACTCTAGAGATAAATATCAAACCTAGTGATTAGCAAACTCAGAGAAGAGACTAGTTAAAACATTCTTTGATGAAAACTAATTAACTGTTTTAAATGAAGAAAGTCCCTTGATACATAGAACTCAATCACCTTCACAATAATTAGGTAAACTAGTTAGAAGGAAAGATTTCCTAATAAGCTTAAAAACTACTGCAAAAAGTAAATGCTTATTTCTCACACTTTATTTGAGCATAATGTGTGTGCTAATTATTTTCATTATTAGAAAAAGAATAATATGTGTTCTTATTTAATTATTACTTTTGACTTCTGATTATACTTTTGACCTATCTCTCCCTTCTCTCTTCTTCCTCCCAATATTTTTCTTTCTGCTTTTCTTTTTCTTTGCAGATAACATTTTAATCTTTGCCTCAACATCTTGCATGTGCTTTTCCTCTGAATTTCTTTTACACTCTTGATTTTTTCATCTTGAAATACCTTGATGTTTTTTGAAATGCCCAGTGATATCTCAGTGTTCTTCTCATATAGAGAAAATTACAATATATCTTACTTTGAATCTTGTCTAGATATTCTGTGACATTAAATAACTGATCAAAATAATCTGTGATGCTATTTTATGGGGATATGAAAGTAGCTTTGTTTTGGAACATTTTACTCTGTTTTGACTTAAGTCTGCAAGTACAGACATAATAGATTATATTATATTGTTGCAAAGGACTCAGTGAAAGAGATTTTTTTTTCAATTTGCTTTAATTAGCAGATCCACTTAGGGAAAATATGCATTAAATATTGATCTGTGAATTGTGATTATCTCTCCTTGAACAAGCTACATGAAAAAGGGGTTTGAATTATCCAGAGTTCACAAACTGCATATACATTTCTCTGAAGTGCTTAAGTACTTTAAATATATTTACAGCCATCATGACATTTGATAGAAAATTGTTTTATTTATTAAAATGGTTCCACTAAGGACAATTAAGGGTTTGATTTACAGCAAGCAGATAACTTCACATATTATATATTAGTAAGGAATAGAGGTGGGAAACTTAAGACTCCAATTGTTTCTTCCCATGAAACAGATCTTGGGGCCCAAAGTGTCAGTTATGGAGAAAAAGTGAGACTGTTGAAATTTGCTACCTTTTCTTTTTCAGGTGTTGCTCTGAGACCCAGTATCATCTCTCTAGTTGCCTCTTAGGAAAGATGTTTTTTGAAATATATCAGTAAGAGGGAGTCAACAACAAATAGAGAGAAAGCATTATGGATCTATTAGACTTATAAATCAGTTGATCTGTACTAAAATTAAGGAATATGAATGAATCTAATATATTTAAAACATTTTACATGAGATATTTATTATAATTTGTTACCAATTATGTATATTTTGGATATACTGAAAAGTGACAGAATTTTTAAATAAATTTGAAATTCCTTTTGAAATCTTATTTATATTTACCTCATGCTAATTATTTGTTTTCATGAAATAAGACATTTTATATTACCAAATAAAATCCATTTCTATTTAAAATTGTAAAAATTAAAAAAAAAATGGAGGGAGAAGTAAAACATGCATATGATGATATAGGCATATAATAATAATAATGACTTAGGAGAAACTAGTTAAATTTAGTTTTACTTTAGAGTTTAGATTAGGGTTCATCTGTGTTATTAGTGTTATTTGTAAATGTATATACAAATAAATTAGTGTAGGACATATAGCATTTCTAAATTATACTTTTCATCTTGAATATGTGAATTTATTTTCAAAGATTTCACAAATATATCTTGAGAGCACCTATTACTGATTGATTTGAAAGTTAAATAAAGCCTATAGGATATTAACAGTACATGATATTCAGTAAGGACTATTGATAAAATAATAAAATGGAGAAATTATAGTTAATATTAAAATTTGTAAATGATATCTAACTATAGTAACATGTTACTATAAGTGATTGTTATCACTTAATTTAAGACCAGAATAAATTGTATATATTTAAGTATTCTGAAAAATAATCAAATTGCCTGATATTATACATAACATTTATTTTTATTCAAAATAGAGATTATATTCCTGAATATTTGATTTAAAATACTTTATCTTCTAGTAATGTTTTGCTACCTAAAACTTGGTTTTGTGAAAAATGTTTCACAGCTTGGGAAATGTAGGAAAGGAATTATTTTAACCTTCTTCCAATTTTTTCCTTCAAAATCCTGTCATCAAGCCAGTGACCGCTCTAACTTTTATCAAAGGGATTATTAATATTTTGTGACAATCTCAAATGATAGAATATGATCTAAATTAAGCACAGTTGTAAAATATGGCAATCTGAGAAAATAGCTTTCCTGTCACATGCAACCAAGCATGCATGCAATATTCAAGGGGAAAAAGAGATGAAAGAGAAGAGTGGGGGAATAGTATATATATGATTTTTTCTTTAACAAGATGTATAATATATCCTAGCACACTAATGTTAGTTGCTCCTGAACATTGCAAGCAGTCTTTGTTCTCCTTTGGTTTTCCTTAGCATATCTCAGGGGAAAGTGTGGGCTTTTTTGAAATGGATTTCTACTTTCTTAAATAGAAAGTGAAACATTTCCAGATGATAAATAGCTTTGGGTCTGTTACCTAGGCGGGGGAGTTCTCTACTCACACTGGACTGTGTAAAAGGAATTCCTAACCTTGTAAGTGATAATCATGTTGCTCAATTTGCAACAATCAAGCTAGGAAGAACAAATGAGTCCTCTCATGAGAGTAGAATGGCATAGAATGTCAAATATTCTTGGGCATTCAGTGACTTTGGGAAGAAAGAAATTTGCACTATAGCATTACTCAGTCAGAAGTTATAGATCATCTTCAGGTCTGGTCTTCTTTTGTCTACAGACAACACTGTAATCACAATCTAATGTGTTTTTATCTAATCCAATAACCAATGTGATGTTCCTTAGAGCAGAATAAGTATTAATATGAAACTAAACAACTACACAAAAGGAAACATTAAGTATTTTACAGGCTTACCAATAAAGAGATAGCAAAAATCATTTGTTTTCTATGTTATAAAAGTATTTCAGTCAAAGAAATTCACTTTAAAAAATATTTTGGACAGTTTGTCTGAGTTAATCCTGCATTTAAATAAAACATGTACAATATTACTCAAGCATTGCCTACTGAACCCTATGCTTAAGTCATTCTATATTCATTTTAAACTAATAATAAGTATTACCACTTGTATGCAATTATTACAATAAAATTTCCTGAAGGAATACTGTACAAGGAATTTTTCCTTTACCTTTTAATGTATGTGTGTAGAAATGGCTGTAAAAACATTCTCTTTTGTTCATGCTACCACTGAGCTATAACTCTAGCCCCAAAGGTGTCCATTTCTGGTTACAAAGCTCTCCTGATTATGTAGAGCAGAATTAAGAGAAAAAAAGATATTTGGATAGAGACATGGGGAATATTGAATAAGTAGTGGTTATTAAAAGATAATAAGTAATTTCATTAATTTTCTTAAATGATTTAATAGCATTTTGATTGTATAAGGTAAAGCTTTATTTTAAATAAATCAATGTTTAAGAGTGTATAGTGAACTATTATATTTGCATTTTCTTCATTTTCTTCTAAAATGTCCACATATAAGAACAAAGCAAATGCAACACAATGTTAATATTTGTTTACTCTAGATGGTAAGAATATAGGTTATCATTCTATTATTCTTTCCGTTTTTTTATAGTTTTTAAATTTTGTTCCACATAATTTTGTTAAAGTAAAATGGTATACTGCCCACAAACATTTAACTCCTTTCCTGAGATCATCAGTAATTTGTAGTATAAGAATGAGAGTTCCAACCCATGATTTTGGTGGGAATGGCATAAGAAAGGCTAACTAATTTCTGTAAAATGACAAATAGGTAAGGGACTGGTAACTGGTCAAAGAAGCTCAGGGATGCTAGATGCAAGAGTTTACATTAAGAGAGCTCCAGCAAAGTAGAGGCTACTTTAAAAAAAAAAAAGTCTTACAATTGTCAGCTATTATGGGCAAAAGGAATAAAGCCTGCCAGGGAAAATACAGATATTGACTGGTGTTATATACACAAATTTTTTCTCACCTGTATGAAATAATAAAGGCAGGTATAAATGATCAGAGCAGGAGCAATACAGAAACTATAATTTAAAAAAGAAATTATTCTTCAGATAATCTGGGTTTAGATTAGTACTGGAACAACACTGTGGTTAAAATACCCTCACCATGTATCTGAAATTCAGAAAAAAATCAGAGCAATGATTGGTACTCTTTCCATTAATACGAGGTCAAAATTATCATGAAAACATTTAACTCACAAATCCACAACTACAAATTATATTATGTATCTTTTAAATGAACAGAAAACTAAGAGACTAAGAGTCATCAGATATTTGAGGAATGCCAGAAATGTGATTAGCAAATATTCAGATTTCAAAACTGTAAATAAGTGTTTAAAGAACTGATCATTCAGGCAAAGTACGAAAAGTGAGAGTCCTCAAAAAAATTTCTGCAAGATAATGATATAATTCTTTAAAATGGGAACACACTCAAAGTAAAAGAAAGAAGTCTCGGGATATGTCTTTGGCTTATGTGTGTACTGACTTTGAAAATGAGAAAACATACCAATAAATTATTCTAATATAAAAGCATTTTTAAAGAAATAGACAAAAAACAAAGAAAATGAATAATGCAAGTGAAATGTATATGATATAGGGAAGATGCATGATTTCTAACATTGAACATACAAATTCTAGGTAAATAACAGTGAAAACACGATAAGGAATAATAAGGAAAATAATCATAGAAGGAAATTTCTAAATGTTGAAAAAATACATTTTTAACTGAAAATTTTACAAGTGCATGTCATGTGGAAAAACACACATAAACTTAACCTGGAGAAAAATATTGAAAATTTTCAAAAAATACATACTTGGATATGATGTTCTAAATAATTAGAATACCAAGATTTTTTTAAAAAATATATAAATAAATAGAAAAATTTAATAAATAAGTAAATTAATTAAAATAAATAGAAAAATGTCGCATTACCTATAACATGAAACATTGTGTCTTGTTTCCTAGAAATCAATGAATATACAAGAAAACATAATAATGCTTTCAAATGTATGAAGAGATTTACAACTTAGAAATATGTACCCAGACAATAATTAATTATACATGACTGCAAAATAAAGGTACTTTCTGATATGCAAAAACTCCAGTCACAGAAACATTCTTAAGACATTATATGATATTGATGCTGGCAAACAAAAGAATGAACCAACTTAGAAGAAAACATAAGATGCAAGATCTGTTTCTAAATTAAGAAGATTCATAAAGAAAACTTCCAGGCTGACAATTGTGCAGCTTCTCTTATTTGGATTTGGAAAGTTTAGGCCTTCTTATGGAAGGTATGTAATGACAAGGATATTGATGTTGGCCTGAGAGACAGAATGAGATTAAGGGTATGAAAAAAATCGAATAATGTAAACAAATGAACAAAGATGATAAAATAGAAAAAAATCCATATTTAAAATGAAAACAGAAATCACCTAAGCATTGCGTATTATCCAATGATGAAACAAAAATATTTACATTATGCAATTGTTATAAAATAATGTTAGGATTTTAAAAATATTTTAGCATCAACTTACAGAATAACCTTGGAAAACTTGTGTATCAGTAAATGTCCCCAAGAATAGTAGAAATAATAAGATTATTAGATACACACATGGATATAGATAAATATAAATGTAGACATTGATATAGATTTGGGAAGAGATTGCTGATAAGAAATTAGCTTCATCATTATGGAAGCTGTATAGTATTAAGACAAATAATCAGCAAGCTGGGACCCAGCAAAGTTAATTTTGTGTTCCCAGTATAAATATAGGAAGCCCCAAGACCCAAGAAGAGCTAATAATTCAGTTTAAGTTCTAAGCAAAATATTTCTTTAACAACTGGGAACATAGCTCAGTTGGTAGAGTGCTTGTTTCACATGTACAAGGCCCTGAGTTCAATTCCCAGCACTGAACGAAAATAAATAAATAAAGTAATAAAAAAGAATACTTTTAAAAAGATGTGGCAGTGTCCCAATTCTAAAACAATCAGGGAGCAGAGTTCCTTCTTATTCACAAAACTGTTAGCCTTTTGGTTCCAGTCAGGCCATAAATTGATTGGATATGGTTCACTCACATGAGGAAGGACAATCTATTTTTTTCACTCTATTGAGATAACCCAAATGTTAAGCTCCTTCAAAAACTCCCTTGCAGACACACCCAGAATAATATTTAGGAATCTCATGGACCAATCAGTGGACACATACAATTAGCCATCAGGGGTTGCTTAATGGGATTTACATTTTGTCTCTGTTAAACAGAGCTCTCTGTCTACTTCTTTATCAAGTCCTAAACTGCTTTCCTCAGCAACACTCATGCTGTTATGCCTCCTATGGGGCCCAAAGCAATGGAATCCCTTGGACTATGGCCTAAGGCCTCTGAAACAGTGAAAACCAAATAACTCTTCTTCCTGTGTGTTGTTTTTCTGAGGTCTTTTGCTCATGGCGACAAAAGCTGACCTATGTAATAGGTAAAGAAATTAACAATGAATGTTCCCCACTTCATGTTTATTTCCATAATTTCATATAATTTAGCCTAAGAAAACATAAAACAAAACTCCCTCAAAATATTATGCTAATCACAACCTCAGAGACTAAGGCCATAGGAGAAGAGATAAAATGAATGCTTATGAAAGTTAATACAGGGATGAATGAATGGGATTTGGAAAACAAGGAACACTTTACAAACTGGCAGCGATTTTAAAGAGCACAGAAATCAAAATTTTAAACAATATTTCAAAGGTTGCAACAATATTAAAATATTTTTTGGTAAAATTCCTTGAAAAAAAATGCTGCTTATTAGCTTTCCATTTTTATTCTCGCCTCATAACTTTTTTGATTACCTCATAAGAGCCTAACTTTAACTGTCCAGCATTGTTATTTCCATCTCCCTCTAGGAAATATTCCTAATTCTAAGTCTTAGGGTCTGCATAATGATGCATAATTAAATGTTAAATTGTTACAGATATCAGTAAGCTGGTAATTCAATGACATTTCTCTGACAGGTATGTCTACTGCACTAATGTAAAATGCATATTTTTTACATATGGATTAATAAATAGCATTTGTTAAAAACACAATTATTGGTTTTCACACAAATACTATCATTTTAAAATCAATGTTTTTTTCCTCCTAGCACACCCCATGCTCGCTTCATGCCTGGTAAACATTCTTCTGTCCTGGCAAATGGAAAATGAAAACAAAATCACTGCTGGACATGGTGATACAAGAGCATTTTCCATTTTATGTGCACTTTTCAACCCATATAAAATAAGAATAAACTCCATTTTTTGCAGCAGTTTCCAAAACATAATCAGAGAGATGCTAGTAAACATTTAACTTTAGATTAGCTTTCTCAAAACTTTTGAGCACAGAAATTGAAGATTTGCTCACACTCTGCAGATAGTCCTCAGTATCTTTTTTAAAGCCTCTCTTGGCATCTCATTTTCACGCACCATCTGAGATGACTTGGAACACATCAGAAAATAACACCACCACTTCCACAAAGCAACTGCCTGGACAGTGACTATTTCCACATCCATCATTTATGGAACTCTGTTTCTGGGAGAAATTTTATTTTAAGTGTCAATACTAAAAAATGGTATTATTGGACTTGGCTGCTTCAGTCAGTAAATGTAGTCGGCACCTACTCAGCAACAGCTTATTTTTATTACTTGGAATAAGACACATTTCTGACAGTTATTTTTAAATTGTCATAAAGGAAAATAAATTTAATTTTGGTAGAGGTATCAGCATGCTGTATGTGTAGCTTGAAGTGACTGTAAAATGATGCATGCTCCATGATTTTATTTTTACAGTTAACACCACCCAAAAATGAGGCAAAGCATGTGAATCCTTCTACCCTAGCCCTCTTTATGCAAATGAGATTATGAAATAGCTTCACAGTGTAGGCTCAGCCTAAATTCCATTATTGAAAGGCTTGGGATAGCAGTTCTATCTATGAAGATCAATTTCTGAATCTTATTTTTCAACACCTTCTAGGATTCATAAAAATGATCATAGTTTTGGTCTTGATATTTGCCTTTTATTTCAGAAATAAACAGAAGAAAACATACACATACACACACTCACCATATTGTTTATGAAAGAATGGATGATGTTCATTATAGCATTCAAATTTGCCAAATGAATATAAGGCAGTTACTCAAAAAAAAATTGAAGAATTTCAAATGATATGAAAAAATAATTATAAAAATACTATTGAAATATGTCAACTCAGTTTTTTGTCAAGTGTTCATATATATTCAGAGAAATATATATGTATAAATTATAGCAAATGTATATTTGCATGTATTTTTATCCTTTTCATCTGTATATTTATATTTCTATATCACTGGAAATATAGATAAAATAAAACAAGCTATTTGTAGGTGAGAGATGATAGATATTTTCATCTTAATTTATTCCATTTTCTATTCAAAATGTTTTATAATTCAACTAAATAAAAGTTTATATTATTCAACGTGAGAGCATTATTATTTATCTCACATCAGAATTGATACAGAAAAATAGATACACTTTATACTAGTCACACATGTTCTTGAGTCAATCAGCACTGAGTAACTAATTTTAAATATTGCCTGTCAATTCAGCATAACACCTGTGATCTGCATTAAGGTTTTATCACATGTTCAACTCCTGTAAAAATTGTAATTTTTCAAGGGTTTTACATTCAACAAGTTCATTTGCAACTCAAAGATTTAATGTATTTTCAGATATTTCTTATAAAGCTATAATCTCTATAAAACATTTTTTAAATTAGAAGGAAAAGGTAGAAGATTGAGAATCAGCAGGTGAATCTAATTTCAATTTTGGATAGGAATGAAAACATAGTTTTGTTTTTATTATGACATTTTCAAAAGAACAGTTTTGATTTTAGTTAAATGATTTTTTTTTTAATTTTTACTTTGGTGTGTGGGGTCAACTCTGAGTACTTTGCAAAAAACAACTTGGAATTTTCACTCAGTTCTCAAAATATCACCACATATTCTTTGAACCATTGGCATAATGCATCCAGTTTATAAAATCATTTGTATTGCATTGAGCTTTTGCCTGTCTTGTATCTTTAGATAAATTTGAAAGCTAAAGAAATACCCACTGTATTGAATATCTTAAATAATATGGCTGAAATTTGTGAATTGAAATTCCTAAGTTCAAAAATGATTAACTGCAGCTTGATTTTATGCTTGGAATTTCCCATGCTTCATAGCACTTCTAAAATATTATGAGGGGAAAAAAAACTTCCTCCTATAATTTATAGCAAT
This sequence comes from Marmota monax, assembly GCF_021218885.2. Lineage (NCBI taxonomy): Eukaryota > Metazoa > Chordata > Mammalia > Rodentia > Sciuridae > Marmota > Marmota monax. The sequence goes on along the minus strand of NW_026694592.1, from coordinate 421,644 downwards.
TTTCATCATACTTATGTAAAATGTAGAAACTTAAAGAAATATCAAATTCATATACCCTCTAATTGTTGCCTTAGTCTTTTAACTATGTCCCTTAACTCTTGAAGAGAAGAATCACAGAGTTCAAGTGACTTCAAGGACCAAATCTTGGTATTCCCATAGAAAAGATTTTAACTATGTTGCACAGAGTAATGGGAATAAGCATGCAAGGGACTGGCACTGAGCTGACCTTCCCATGAGAGAATAGGGTAGCTATTGAAGAGTCTGGGTTTTTTTAAGGGAACTGAGATCCTTTCATCTTACCTCAATTTTTAATACTCCATTAAGTGGTTTGTTACCCCTTGTACAGACCTCAGAAAATCTTTGTGTGTATCCTGATGGTCATGAAGTGGCTGTGACCTATTTTTGGTGATGGCCTTTCACAGCAGGAGAGTTGTGAGGACCTGGTTTCAAGAGATCTTGAAACAATAGTTGCCTTAAGGGATTACAATTAACTGTCTGGAGTGTTTGGAAATACCAATTCCATTTTCCTGATTCTCACCTGCTTTGATAAAGTTTTCTGTTATCCCCAGTCCTGTGATTTATAGACTCTCTTTGATGTGTATGTCTGATGTCCTACTTCTACCAACTTACTCATGCCTGAATCCTAAACACTATCAAGTATAAATCCTATGCTTATGCTCATAAACAAACATATTTTCAGAGCAAGTTTTGAAGTAAATACAAATTCTAAAATGAATAAATTCATGTTAATAACATTAATTTGAAGGATAGCATTTTACTGAACCTAAACCACAACGTCAAGCTTGAAAGCTAAGATGTAGCCAATGTTGAACTTACATTTAATTGGTATTTCTAATTTGTTTCTAATACTAACTCACAGAAAGAGTAATTGCATAGAATATATGTTTATGTAATTAAAAATATTTTAAATCTCTTTTTGTGCTGCAATGTTAACAAACACAAAAGTCATTTTTTACCAAATTTTGCCAGAGAGCAGCAACTGAATGCAGATTGTAAGGCACATCCCAATGGTTATGAGCACTATAAAAGTTCAAAGTTTTTTCTTTAAGTGATCTGCTGAGGGCATTAAGCTCTCAAATATAAAGTCTTGGATACTGAAATCAGAAAACTAGGCAATCCTGAATGAAAATAGTTTAAAACACTTTAGGTCAGCATCTGAATGAAAGAAATATAGATGATATAATTTATAAGAATATAAATTATTGTGTAAAATAATTATACATTTATTTATATTAATCATAAGAATATGCATTAGCAATCTGTAATATGTAATATTTTAAATAAGCTGTAAAATGTAATATTTTAAGGTGATATTTGTTGTACGTATATACTTATTCTTAGACAATTTATGTTTCTCCAAATATATGTTGAGCTTCCACTTATTCTTGGACTCCAGTTTGAGCAATGCTGACCATATACCTGTGATAATTTCCCTTCTCTTTGATTCTCTCCCTTTTGGATTTCATGTGCATCTTATTCCATGCTACAATACAGTGAACTAATAATGTGTTGAAATTTAAAATAAATTAACTGAATTTAAATTTATTTGAATTACAATCAACAAATATTCTATATGCATAATGAATTAGAAGAAAACTTATCTGTTAATCTGAAAAAATAACCAAGGATGCTATCAATAGTTTGGTTAATATTGGATAATTCATACAATCTTGACTGGTTAAAATGAGATAATCTACCACATATAACTGAAAGATCGTATCATTCTTTTCCAAAGAAAAAGGCTCAGTGTTTTCTGAGATTTTTCTTAACTCATCTCCTTCTATATTAGGTCATTAATTTCTACCTTTAGCTCATGTGGAAGACTTACAACTTGGTATTTATGAGCTTACTTATTTTCATATGATCATTTAATCTAAAACAATAACTATGCTTAAGATTTGTGAATAGTTTCTGATGAAAATGTTATTCCTAAAGAGATACAAAGGAACTCAACAAATGTTCAAAATCAGTTACACTTACACTAGGTTTGGAGTGTGATTCTGATCTTCAAAATGCATTAAAAAATAGAATGAACTGAAAGTAAAATCAATGAAAGGACAAATTTGTTGTCCATCTATGAAATAAGGCAAGGAACTCAAATGTGAAATTAGAATATCAAGTATCTATCTATCTATCTATCTATCTATTTACATAGGTTTTCACAGAACATTTTTTTTCAAATTGTGACTCTTTAATAATGGCAAAATTTTTAATGGTATCCCTCTCTTCTCTCCTCTCTTTCCTTGTCTTCCCCCACCCCAAAGCTTCATTCTGACTTGGACAAGGGAGAGGGTACTGTTAAATACACCCTCTCAGGAGATGGTGCCGGGACCGTTTTTACCATTGATGAAACCACAGGCGACATTCATGCAATAAGGAGCCTGGATAGAGAAGAAAAACCTTTCTATACCCTGCGTGCACAGGCTGTAGACATAGAGACCAGGAAGCCTTTGGAGCCTGAATCAGAATTCATCATCAAAGTGCAAGATATTAATGACAATGAGCCAAAGTTTTTGGATGGACCTTATGTTGCTAGTGTTCCAGAAATGTCTCCTGTGGGTAAGTAGGCACATGAATACTTTGTCAGATGCTAAAGAACCTCTCCAACATTCACATATTCAGGTTGATAGTATTTGTAATCCCCAAATTACTCTTCAACAGTAGAGGATGAATTAATTTTTACTTGTTTTCTCAGCATTTTCTGTTTAGTTTTTTTTTTTTTTGCTCCTTATGAAGATAGCAATTAGAATATATAAAATTATTCCATGTTTTTCCATATGTTGGTGTACCTGACCTCATAACACCCCCTTATATTTGAAGTATAAAAAATATTTGTATTGAAATTTATTATACTTACCAATTCTAGACACCAACTGACTGCTGAATATAACTACCTTATATCACCAAATACCAGAGAGAAATTATGTCTCAAGTATGCAAAACTTAACCAAAGTGTGTATTAAGTCTGATCTTAAAGAGTTCAGAAAAGTTGTGTTTTACATTATTTGTAGTATTGATAGAGATTCAAGAATGGTAAGATCATTTATTTTGTGTATATAAGTATTCCATATTAGTTATACTACAAAACAACTAAGCAAATGATAATGTGATTTCATTATTAGAATAAATCTAGAATTATACTATGGTAACATAATTCTTAATACTTCATATTTAATATAAATTCATATTTCCAAATCAAAGACTTTACAAACTCATATATATATATATATATATATATATATATATATATATAAACTAAGTAGATAATTCTAACCTTAATGGCAATTTTTAATTAAAATTCTTACTCCTCAGTCACTACTGACAATTCTTCTTGTATTCTAGTTCCTATCACTTCTAGTTCCTATCACACGCATTCACAAAACATGTTTTTTTTTTTTTTTCAGTTTCTGAATGTTTAAAATTTTTATAATCAAAAGATGGGAAAAAAAGAGACAAAGTTTCCATTTAATATTCCTGATTAAAGAAATTATGTTTTGGAACTTCCTATCACATTTGGAAGATAAAGCTATTATTTGCACATAGGTTAAACTTGAAACTTGTATTGAGCCATTGCTAATATTTCCTAATGTCTCAAAGGGCTACCACTCCCCTACAACCACTCAGGACATGCAGTGAAGATTGCACACACTGCCTTAGGGCAGAAACAGGTTAGTGGCTGTAGAACTTGTCACATAGATTTACAACAAATGCACTTGAAATTGTATGTATGACCTTATCAGGCATTCAGAGACCATATTCTCTCCTTTACCTAAGAGATCAAAGGAAAAGCTGCAGATCTCATTCATTTTCAGGTACATTTTGAGTTGTCCATTTTCTGCAGTGTTATGATTGCTGGAGATTTAGAAATGCAATAGTGAAGAAGCATGCTGTATTAGAAAATAATCTCAGGAAATGAGATGAACTATTTTATTAATTGTGTCTTTATTTTACAGAGGGGAGAAAAGTAGAGGTAATATACTTTGAGACAAAGGCTTTTAAGAAGGCAGAGCTATTCAGTGGATAAGAAGTTTAACCCAGCCACTTTGTATAAATTAGAAATATCGACATGAGTTTGGAATGCTAAGTGACTCTATTACTAAAACAACATCCTTAAAGCAAACACACACATCTTGTTACAGCTTTAGAAATTTTGTCTCATTAGATAAACAATTATGTCTTTTGTTGATAAAGTGTAGGGCTGAAAAAGCTGAAGCCCTGCTTTAGAAAATTTGTAGCTAGTTCCTGAGAGAGAAATCAATGTGGATGATAAGGAGCAAGGTAGGTAAGTGAGAAAGCAAAGCGAATGCAGCTTTTGCAATTTTGGGGTTTAATACCATATACTATGAGATCATGAGAAATTGGAAAGATCTGTAGAAAATGAGGCTCTGTGAAATGTGCTGTCCTGTGCCATTACTGAAATTTCTATTGGTTACTCAAGAGACTCCAGTAAAATCTTAACTTGGTTTGCAACACATCCCTCCCCACCCCATGGTAGTGGGGATGGACCCAGGGTCTTCCTCGCCTACACTAGCAAGCCCTCTAACTCTGAGCTGCACCCCCAGCCCTTTTCACTTTATTGTAAGAAAAGTTCTCACTAAGTTTCCCTGTCTTTCTTTGAATTTGTGATCCTCCTGCCTCAGTCTTGCAGCAGCTGAGATTATAGGCCTGCACCACCCTATCTACTTTCTCTGTTTTATTTTCTCTTTTTATTTGTTCTTTTTAGATATATATGACAGTAGATTTTATTTTGACATATTGTATACACATGGAGTACAACATTAAAATTAAGATCCCAGTTTTATGGATATACATGATGGTGAGAGTCCCTGACGTGTATTCATATATTTTTTTTTTATAGCAGGAGTATTTCTTTTGAACCTGAACCTATTTACATACTGTAGCTTAGCCTGGGTATTCTTGAAATACATTTATATAAGGTGCTCTTTTCAAATGAATACAGAGGTACAAGCACCACCTATGAATTAAATGTTAAAAGTAGAATGCGTACCATGCATTGTTACCTTTTTTCATAATCCCCCATATATATAAGCCCCCCAAACACTGGAGAGCCAGCTTGAGCTGTGGCATCTGTTGCTTCTCTTTTTCCATGACTAATTTAAAGCTTACCAACAACTATTGTGTATCCAGAACTTGTATTTACTGTATATACCAAGAGTTCTTCAATTCCATTCTCAAGTATGCCCATATTACCCAGTGAAATGGTTCCCTGCTCTAATAAGCAAAGAAAAGTTTATATTTTTCTCTATTTTCCTACCCACCACCCAGCACCAAACAATCTAGAAAATGCTTCCTCTTATTATATTCTGGGCATATGTAAATAATTACTGGTCGAGACTGGATGGAACTCTCCCTGTTAAATTCACAATGTTAGCTATCTATGGTTGCAGCACATCTCACTGTCTGCTCTAGGTGTCTGTGTTTGAGGCATTTCCTATGAAATAACTTTATAACTATCGAGAATGTGGCGATTTCATTTTCTTAAAAGGGAAGAAACAACCAATTGAAAAATGCATACAGTGAAATAGTTTATTTTGTAATACAAAAGAGAACATGAAGTATCAGTGGAATGAAGTGTCTTATACAAATGGCAATGTGTCAGTAATGGATAAGAAACCTGAAATCATGGTATTCAAATAACTGGCAATGAAATTAAGTGAAGTTAACATTACATAGAACATAAGTGTACAAAGAGAGAATGGTGGTGATCAGAACAGTTTGAGATTTTAGAGGAAAATCAATATTTAAGACTTATAACACAATGGAGTGCATTTAATTTCTTAAGTTGAAGAAAATTCTAGTGAATCTATGAATTGTTTAAGAGAAAGGTCACTCTGTTACCAACTCCTGCTATATCCAATATGCCATGGAAGTAATATTCAGAGATAAAGTGCTTTTACTTTGACCTAAGGAAATTACTTAATGATCCAGATATTCTCCAACTCAAAGCTACTCCTTGGAGATGAATTTAGACTTTATGAATGTGGTCTTAATTCTTTAAGATCACTAGAGTTACAATGAATTGCTGGAATGTGCCCTCTTTAATGTCTGATGATTACGCATCAGTAGATTATGCAGCATAAGTTACTTTCCATGGAGCACTGGAAGAATTCAAGTGTTTAAATCCATATTCACAATTGTGTTCTCTTTCTCTGTCTCAGCTAACTCATTTTGAGACAGCTGATTAGATTATTAATAACCAGGTCTCTATGACATGTTTTAGTAGATGTCAATTCTGAATCATGAATCATAATTTATGTAGTAAAATGTGCTGCTCCCTAAGCAATACCAAGGTACTAGATAATGTAACTGGAAAATTTTGTCCTTTATTTGATTTCATCTTTAAAAAGAAAGAAAAAGAACTTTGTGCATTATTTTTATATGTTTTATTTTTTTCAATATAAAACTTAGTAAATTCTGTATCTGAGAAAATAAGAATATCTTCTAGGCTCTTTGGAAAGAAATTAATCATAATTACACTGTTTTCCTAGGGTTAGAAGCTACTAAATAAAATCTTGGGGAAACTTAATTTTAGCTTTCATTTTCAGATAATCTTAGGAGTTTGGAATGCCTATCATTGCCTTATAGTAAATATATTATATTTATATTAGATAATATAGTTTGAGGATAGGGTTCCTACTGAAAACTGAGCTGAAGAATAGGAATCTCTTATTAACCTTCTTAGAAAAAAAAGTTTAGTAGAAGTTGGTACATTGAAAAAAAATAACAACTGGCTTAATAAAAAATAATAAAAGTATTCCTTTCTTATTTTCTTATAACCATTTTTTTTCACACAAAGTTTGGGGATAAATGCTAAAATAAAATTATTTAGGTTCTTTCAGAGGTTTCTGACTATAGGGTATGTACTGCATGTTTGTACTGAAAAAGAATATCTCCAGGAAGGAAAAAGTGAAGATTCTAACTATTTTTAGCATTAACTTATTACATCATTGTTGCAATTTAGAAACACATATAAATGCCCCCACTTACTTATTTTCAGAGAGATTCCAATGGGGGCGGGGAAACCCAACAAACTCTAAAATAGATATGTTGCCTTGTCTAAGTGCCTGACATAACAACTGAGAGCAGCTGCATAGCACAGGGGAGCAGGAAACTCCTGGGTGTCTGTCTGTGCCCATAAGCACTGTCCTTGTCAAGAACTCCAAGGCAGCATGTGGACGATTCTACACATAATACATTCTCACTCTATAACCAAAATTAGTCTTCAGACATGGGAATTTACACTCTAATCCTTAGACCTGAGTCAGCTTTCATCAGTTGTCTCAAAGAGGTGTTATATTTATAAAGTTCAAGTTCTAAATCACACATCACATTTACATTTTATGTCTTTAGTTCCTTCAATCTGAAGCACTTCCTTGCCTTTTTCTGGCCGACATGACAGTTTTTGGAGATTTCTGGCCAGTGATTTTTTAGAATATCCCTCATTTTGAGTTTGTGTAATTGCCTCATGTTTAAATAAGGATATATAATTTTGTGGGAGATATCAGAGAGCCAGTGCAGTATTCTTAGTGTTCCACCACCAGATAGAGGATGGTTCTGATTTGTCTCATGACTAATGACATTCCTTTATAGTAAGTGATGAAGGTTGTGTATCAATTATTTATTGTTACCTAATGCATTAACACAAAACTTAAGAGGTATAGCCAAACTATTGGCTGAGGTTGGCTTAATCTTGGATAGGTGGGAATTTCCTCCTGTACTAAGTCGTGTGATCATTACTAGTCCTCAGTCCCTTGCTACACAGACCTCACAGGGATATACCACAGCACAGCAGCTGGTTTTCCCCAAGAGCAGCTGAGAGAGTGGGGCAGGGAGAGTGAGAGGAAGAGACAGGGAGAGAAACTGAGTCAGCAAAGAGACAAAAATAGAGAAAGAGAAACCTTGATTAAAGATATAGTTTATAATCTGATCTTGAGAGTGAGACCCCATGACTTTGGCCCTATTCTTAGAAATAAGCCCAGCCCTCATTCAGATCATGGGATGACACAAAGCCATAAACTTGAGGAAACTGATAATTTTGATCCTTTTACATTCTGCCTAACACTCTGTTGCCTCCTGTGCTGTCATGATTCTGGACATTCCTCTCCTGTAATATATATTAAGCCCTTTCTTAGACCCCAACCAGGACCTCATCATCTAAATCAAGTCCAGAATGGGACAGGGTCCTTGAATTCAGTTCATCTATATTTGAGACCTGTTAAACTACAGAATTAAGTTGCTTACCCCAGGCACAACTAGAACACGATGGTAAGGTAAGCATGATATAATTTCTGCATACAGTTCTGTGAAAAATTGGGATAATGAATAGCAATTCTGAAATCTGGGTAGTCGATGAGGAAAATCATTTGACTAGCTTTTATGCCTGGGAATAATTGTCCATGAATCTGAGGTCCACTGTCTAAGCCCTTGGTTTTCCATGTCCTACTTGCTTTTTCATAAAATACAGCAAAAACATTTTATCTATGTAAATCCCTTTTTATTTTTTTTTTAAACTTTGAGTCAGGGTCTTGCTAAGTTGCTTAGGACCTCACTAAATTGCTAAGATTGGCTTCAAACTTGCAATCCTCCTTCTTCAACCTCCCCAGTTACTAGGATTACAGGTGTGTGCCAACATGCTTAGCTATATCGTGTATTTGAAATCACATATGGGTTTTGAATTTGTTAAGATTTCAAACTATACTTTGTTAAGAGTCCAAATACGTTTTCTTATTTCATTGGGATAGGTGATATTGTTGTTTGTGTTTTGCTTTTCTTACCAGCAAGTGAATATTTCAAATATCTTCTTCTCAAAGGTATTGGAAGTACCAAAGGGGGAAAAAATGTGCACATACCACTTAACACAATCTCTGGAAAAATGCCATCAATAAATGGGGATGTGTCCTGTTCCGATGTGGTGAGCATTCTGAGGAGACTAGCCAGAGAAAGCCTAAATTGCAGATGTTCCTGCTAATTATCATCTTCTCTTTTCTCAGTCTCTCCTTCTGGCAAAAGTTCAATATTTACCATCTTCCTTTCTACAAACTAAACCAAGTTTATTTAATAACACAATGGACATTCTATTCCAATTTACATTTGCTTTGGTGTAGAGGACTCTTTTATCTTAATATGTGGAGACAAGGTGTTGATTTGTAAGAAGCATCAATTATCAGATTACTCTTTTGCTTCACAGTCTTCTGCATGGCTTTAACACATTTGATGGAATTGAGCAGGGCCTTATGATCTCGCCTGTGTCAGCCGTGAAATGTCCACAGCACTTGGCATGGCAGAACTCTTTTCAGGGCCATAGGATGTTATGACTGAGCATTCAGGGAGCATTTTATTCTTCCGTCTGATTCCCATGTTTTTATTGGTGGTGCAATTGCAAAGGTAATGCTATCGGCAGATTTTGTGCAGCCTTGAGAAAAGCGAATGAATTGTTTTAGTAGCAGCACAATGTGTCCTTAAACATAAAACATGCCGAATTAATAGTTGCTTTAGCAGCCACTGATCAGCAATAAATGTTAAAAATTAACAAGAAGTTTCTTTTTTCTTAAAGTGCCAAATGACTCTAAGCATTAAATATATTTTAGCAGGAGTTGCTGCTTGGCCACAGAGTGGTTCAAAACATTAAACACATTTTCAAAGTATTACTCCTTCCCCAGTCTCCAAGTGGTTGTAAACATTAAATATGTTTTATAAAAACTGCTTTGCCAGCTACTGGCAGGATAGCTATGAACATCATTTTTCTTTAAAGTTGCCTTCCAGCTGCGGGATTTTTTCCCCTTATTTCTCCCATTCTATTTATATTTTGTACACCAAAGCAGGCAAGAGGCTACCTTGGCCCAATTGTCTATTGCTTTATGGTAAGTGATCATGGGAAAACAGTTGCACCTGTATAAAACCCTGCTGGTAATAGAAGCTTGCTGAGGTGCAATTGCTTGTACCGGAATTCCACAGAGGTCAGTTCTGTTTTCAAAAATATTTTTTTTTCATCTGTGTACTGTGTTGAAGTAGAAAGATACGCATGCACTAACATCACTATTAAAAAAAAAAGAAAAGAAAGAAAACACCTTCAAGTGCGAGTCACTGATCTATCATAACCATCGATTGAGGCAAAGATACTCCACAAAGTGAAGAAGACTTAAAGGTGAAATGGCAGACTACAAAAGTTCTGAGACCTGTAATTCAAATATGATAAAGGATTTGTAGTCTATGTTTGGAAATTATTCAGCATAATAATTTGAAATAATTCAGCATAATAACTCTGAAGTGAAGAGGAAACTACTATATAAAGTTCTACTCAGAAGTTAACTCTGAAAATGTGCTCATTTTAACCAAATTCACATGAGAATTAGGTGTGCTATATGAGACAATTCCAAAATGAATCAGTTCTATCATCCCAGGCACAGAAATTCATACTCAAGCCAAATAATTAATTACTTAAGTTTTGATTTCTGTAGCATCTAGTTGCTTTCCAAATTGTGTATCATTTTCTTCTTCCTAAATTCTCTATTGTCGGAATAAGTTCAATAAATTCATTTATTAATCAGATATCTATGTGACAAGCATACTGCAGTGTTGGAAAATAAGTGAAAAAGACAACCACCCTTGTCCTCAGAAAGCCTTCATCACAAAGCTGTCACACAGTGGCAGCAAACTGTGGTCTGTGAACTAAATTCACAGTTTGGATTAGTTATACTCAACCATTTACATATTGTCTATGACAGTGCTCAAACTACACTGTGGCCAACACCAGAGAATATATGGCTCATAGGGACTAAAGCATTTCCTATCTGGTACTTACAGAAAAGCATTTTGACCCATTGGATAGTAAATTGAGTAAATTGAAAATAGGTTAAGACTAACATCTAAAAGTGGAATCATGAAGAAAAAGAGTGTTGCATCTACAAGATATTTTTTTCCAGAAGAAAAACAATATTAACAAATAAAGAGAAAGGAACAAGGAAATTGCAAAAACAAGTGTAAATATGAAGAGGAAAAGCAAGTCCCACATTAGCCTGTGGTAGCATGAAGTCCCTAGTCTCTGCTGGAAGTGTTGGTGTGGCTTTATTATAATGATTTCAACACTCGTATTAAGGGCTAAAGATTCATGATGAAGTTGTTTTTTGTGGGTTTTCTTTTTTGGACTTTGAAAAAATGTATCCTGCAAAATTAAAAATTCTTACAAACATGTAACTTTATTATTATTTTTTTACATGAAAACTAAAACAATACTAATGAGTTTCAAAGAGGCAGCTTCTAGTTTGTGTTGCAACATTACTTACTTCCCTATCTGCTTCCTCTGGATTCACACAGTAGTTGTTCATTGAGATATAATCAATTTGAAGAAAAATGCAAAATTGCTGAAAGTATGTTTTTAAATGCTCACCAGAATTAATATTTACTACCAAGTAAGTATTACAGGAAATGTCCTCAGAAGGTAAGAATATCATGAATTTATTAATATCACTATTTCCATTTCTGACCCAGAAACCAAAACTAAACAATTAAAATTAAAAAAGCTCAAGAAGCTGACATATTACAAACGATTAACAAAAATGAATATGAAAATATGGTGCAATTCATTTCATTGGCAAAAGCACTAAAAGGAAAAGAAACATTTCAATTGAACAGTTAACTATATTAATTTTGCCTCTGAGAAAAGCATTGCAATGGAATAATTTTATAAAATACTTTGATGACTAGCAAGTGCCAAAATATGATTATCTACTACATGAATCAAATGAAATATGAAAGAGGTTGGTTGCAGCCTGAATTTCTAAAGGACAGATTCATGTCCTTTCCCTACTTTTTAACTGTATTTAGTAAAATACATGTTATTATACAGTGAAGTGATCCATACTGAAAACACTGTCACAACAGTTTAGTGGAAAATTCACTAAAAGATTAGAAAACATATTTCATGTTCCTCAAACATTTTAAGTAATATGATTACCATTTCTGACAGAATTTGTCATTTACAAAAATTATATTCTTCCTTGGTAATGTTAAATACTTCACAGGAAAGGAGTAGAACTCCCAAGTTCGGAGTAGCTCTCTACTCATTTCTATTGTCAGATATATTCACTTTATATTTAATGTGAAGTTTCACTCACTATTTTCACTGCCACTTGTCAGTCAGAATATATATATATATATATGTGTGTGTGTGTATATATATATATATATATATATATATATATATATATATATAAACTTCATCACCTATATTTCTCACCCCCAGGTATTTAGAAAAAAAAATCTGGTTTATACACAAGGTGACAATTAATTCTAAATATCAGAAATAACAATGATTATCAGGATCAATGAGTGATTATGAAGAACTCATTGTATAATACATTTCAACTTTGCACCAATAGTTACTTAAATATATAAAATTTTATTTTGTGTTTTTAAAAATATAGTTTGCTTATTTACTACAGGAACATCAATAATCCCCACCTCAAATCACAATAAATACTGTATGCATGTGTTAGAATCTAATACAACAGTAGAAGGCTTAGCTTAATTGGGAGCATAATCAAAGCAAAATAGTTTTGAGAGTTTTTCCTAAAGTAAGATTATTGTTTTATAAATAATAAAAGAAGAAAGACTTCTAAAAATCATTTTATTGGTCCAGATATTTGTTTCTCATAAGGATTATTTGTAGAAATATTATAATAGAGAATAATTAAACCTGGCAATAGCAAGGATAAGAAGGTTTACAGAATATTGTTTAAAAAACACCTGTGCTAATTCTAGAAAAGCAGAAGGCTCTGAGGGGAGAAGGATCGCTGGAGTACCAAAGATCTGCTTATAAACTTGTTTAGGATGGGGAAGTGTTTGGAAATTGGTATTGTTTTTGTCAAGCTTAGTGAGTAAGTACTATTTGCCACTAAAATGTTGTTATAAGAATTGAAAGAGATGCCATTAAAACAACAACAACAACTAAACCCTAGAAGGGTTTAAATAAATGTTAGCCATTTCCTTCTGTCTTATGTCAGCAGATTCTTTGCCTGTTGGGTTTTAGTTTTGTAATGGATGTCTTCAATGACTTCTTTTCTATGTTTATCCTTGTAATTGTTCCCAACAAATCACCTAAGAAGGTTATTTCAGAAACCTTTTAAGAATGCATACTCGTTATTAAATATGACTTATCCAAAATATTTGAATAGTAACTCAGAAAACAAATGAGATGGGTCTATAAAGCATAACAAATTATTGTAAAAAATATGTCTAGTTTATGTGAAAAGTAAAGTGATACAATTTGAGTTTCTAAAAAAACAGACTGAACAAACATATTTCTTCTTCAAACTGCCAATGAAGTAAATAGAATATAGTAATTACACAAATAATTGGAAAGTGGGGGATGATTTCTAACAGAACTAAGAATAAGAATTTTCTTAAAGACAAAAAATATGTCAATATGGCTTCTATTTGTAACACAATAGAATCTCTGGTGCCAGATTTGATTTTTCATCATAAATATTTATAAAACTGGACCACATATATATAATGTCCATATCTAAGGCTGAGTGAGAGCCATATTAATTTGTTATCCTTGAGGGAAAAAAAAGAAAACATGGAAGGAGTACCACACGTAGCCAGATTCTGATTAGGGGCACTTTTTGGTTTTAATTTTACAAGGGTGATTGACACAAGAAAGGTATTCTCAGAATAAGGAGTAGATTTTTGCAGGTAAATAGATGGAGTTGGAGAATATTATGCTGTGTGAAGTAAACCAATCCCCAAAAATAAAATACTGAATGTTTTCTCTGATAAGATGATGCTGATCAATCACTGAGATGGGGTTTGGGGAACATAGGAAGAACAGAGGAGCTTTACATAACCGCAAAGGGGAAGAAGGGGAAGCAAGGGGGCATAGGGTTAGGAAAGACAGTGGAATGAGATGGACATAATTACCCCAAGTACATGTATGAAGACATGAATAGTGTGAGTCTACTTTGTGTACATCCAGAGACAGGAAAATTTGTGCTCTATATGTGTACTACGAATGGAAATGCATTCTGCTCTCATATATATCAAATTAGAATAAATAAATCAATTTAAAAGAAAAGAAGTAGAAGGAGTAGAGAAGTAGAAATCAGACCTTGGAACTACTGATGTGACTGGGATTGTGTAGAAAGGGGAGAAAAGACATAGAATGCAGTACAAAGTAAGAAAAAGGGTTTAGCATGGGATTTGAACATGCACTGTGCATGGACACAGCCCTGCAAACCTGTGGAAAGCACCTTCTGTGGAGACAGAATTCAGGTTTAATACAGGAAGGGGATGTGTTGGAAATTACTGACCAGCCACAGAGGAGAGACTTCACTGACTATCTCAGGCAGTAAGAACAAGGGCCATTTTGTTCAGTGAAGCCTATGCCCTGTGTCCAAGAACAAAATGAAAAAAAAAAAGACTTTCCTTAAAAAGTAATGAAATGAGACATGCCAGATAAAGATCTCTCAGCAGTAAAGATCTCTCTGCTTTTAAAGAAATGTCTTAAGAAACTTTATCAGAAGACAACATTCAGTTTTATTTACAATACATTACCTAAAGTTTGTAGCAACCAATAAAACAGTGCAACATGATTAACTGTATAGAGACCCCTTCTTTAAAGAAGGTTCAAATTCATTGCTGGGGTTGGCACTCCAACATAGCTTTTGGGGAGCACGTAATTCAACACAAAAGATACTTAAGAGGTAAAAATTTTCAGAGTGGATAAAATATGACAAGACTATAGCCCTCTATTGTAAATGCACTTTAAGCATGTAGACAGAAATACATTAAAAATAAAAGGAGTACCATGGAAGCAGTAAACATAGAAAGACAATGCAGACAGTTTGCAATTCCAAACAAGCTGGGTTTCCAGAGATAAAATGAAGTTTAATGGAACCAGCATAGGTGTTCAACAACAAATCAATAAAGAAAATTTGGCATATATACACAATAACAGTTTTAGTGAGTCATGTAGACAAATGATCATGTTTTCTCTCATGTGTAGAAGCTACAGAGATAAAAGGAAAATAAAGGTGGAGTGGTGAAGGGAGAGTGACTCATTAAAAATCTAAGAGAGGTCTGTAGAGTAGAGGAAAGGGAAAAGGCAGAGGGAGGAGGGGAGGAAAAGGGGAAATTCTGGTGAGGGACATTAGCCATATTATATTGTTATATCATGTGCATGTACAAATATGTAACAACAAATTCCACCATTCAGTACAACTACAATGCACTAATAAAAATGTGGAAATAATACATAAAGAAAGAAATTGAGATAAGTTAACATTGTGAAAAGGGTAAACTCTTCAGAAATGCATTGCAATCCTCAGGGCTTTTACAAATGCAACATAGCAGCCAAATGCAAGGAGAAAAACAAACAGAACTAAACAGAAATAGAAAATTTTTACTCATAGTTGTATATTTTAACACTCAGCTCACAATAAGTAATATGCAAATAAAAATTAAAATACATGCAATCAACCAATTCATCTAATATTCAATTATCAAAATGTTACATGAGGGAGAACATAGGAGGAAAATTACCTTTAGATAGGGAATGCGGGGGAGGAGAAAGGGAGGAGAAGGGGAATAGCTAGGAGGGTGGAAGGAAAGGGTCATCATTATACAAAATACATGTATGAAGATGTGAATTTGATGTCAACATACCTTATATACAAGCAGAGTTATGATTAATTGTGGTATAAAGATGTATTAAGAATTGTATGCAAAAAAAGAGAGCTCATGGCATAATTTGTCGTGAACATACTTTATATACAGAGTTACAAAAAATTGTGCTGTGAATGGATAACTATGAAGGTAATGCACTCCACTATTGTCATGTATGTAAGAAATAAATAAATATTTTTTTAAAAAAATGTTACACGAAAATATTTTTATCAAATATACATGGACCATTTATCAAGGACCATGTATTCTATACAATAAAATAAGACTTAATATATTTTAAAATATTAAAGGGTGAAGCAATTGTTTTTACATTTATTGGGGTGCTGGTTAACTGGTTTCAACATTTGTGAAAATTTCATTAAATAGAAATTTTAATTTTGGTGCAATTTATTCTATCTAAAATTTCCCAAGCAGAAAAAAATGGCATTCATTCACTCATATACATACATAATCTCAAAACATGCATGCATACATACATGCATAAATCATGTGCAAATAAGCTGATAGAAAATCCTAATAGATGTGAGGGATCAATGATCCCAAACCAGCAAAAATGATGAATTTCTACAAAGTGATACTTCCATTTGAATTTAAAAATAATCTCCAAATTAGAAATATTAAAGCTACATCCTTGAAGAAGAGGCCATGATGTTTATTAAAAATGATTTCCCAGGGCTGGGGTTGTGGCTCAGTAGTACAAGGCTTGCCTAGAATGTGTGCGGCACTGGGTTGGATCCTCAGCACCACATAAAAAATAAATAAAATAAATAAATGTATTCTGCGCATCTACATTAAAAAAAAGAAATTCTTTAAAAAATGATTTCTCATCCCACACTCAGTCAATATTTCCTTAATGCCTTTGCTCTGAGATGAAAGCCCCCATGTAATTGTCTAAATGATGAACTCACAGTCAGGCACTCCCAAGCATTAGAGTTCACTGAAAAGAGTGTGTCCTTTGTGGCAAGCATGCTGGGCAGAAATGTCCCCACTTTCAAAAGATTTGTGTACTGACCACTGAAAAGAAAGCATACATCCATAAGGCATACCAGATGTTTTAATAATAAGACATTTCAGTTACTTGAGTGAAAGTAACTGTGAGCAGAGGAAACAAATTCCATCTATCAATAATGCTTAATCAAAACCCTCACCAACAAATAAGGCATGGAATTGGAGAATTACCAAATATTTAAATAAATGTAATAAAATGAAGTTAACACTATATTAAAAATGAAATAAATACTAAGAAAGCAGAATTAACACAAGAAAGTAAATAAAATATGAATCATTTTAATATCCTCACAGATGATACAATTCAATACATAAACATAAATTTTATATGTAAAAATAAGAAACAATTATCTATTTATAAAACAATACTTGGTAATGCTGAATAATATAAAAATAAAGCTGATGCCAAAAAATTTTACAATCTGAACTGCCTTGTGAGGAAAAATAATTAAATGGATATCAGAGCAATTATTTAACAGACATGCTTTGTTGGATGACTGGGGCTTTTTAAAGGTACCAAAAGTTTTAATCTATTAATTTTGATATCTTTCTCATCATAATCATTCATTTCTTAGGTATCTATATTTTCCCCCTGTCATTTTACCTTTCCATGCTGAACTGTAAATTTCTTCTGGCCTATATTTCTGTATATTAATTCTTCTATGCCTACTGGTGGAAAATAATAATACATTTTTAAAAAATTTGAGTAATTATATTTCATTTTTAAAGTTCTGTTTAGTTATTGTAGAATATAATATTTTCACATTTACTCTGCAATTATTTTATCCTTTTTATTAAAATTATAAACAGTAAAATATTTTCTATCTGGACTTGTTTAGTGTTTAAACTCTTTTGTTTTATGTTGACTTTGTAAATTTTGGCTTATTTGGATTTGTGTTCTCTGAGAATGCTGTAAGATTTTGGTGGAAGACATTCATAAAAGCTTTGAATTTTTTATTATTAATACATGGGACAGAGCATAAGTAGGACTACTTTAAATCATGTTTTCAATCTTGAGATTATCTGAGTCATACAGATGCACAAATCCAAGTATTAGACCCATGCCACAGGTGCTTTCTAACTGGTTGGCTACAAGGACTTGATGATCTCCATTGTTGGGGGAAGGGTTCTTGTCATACTTCTTAACACAAGTTAGTTCTGGGTTCTGCTTCCTAATTCAATCTGAGTGTGTTAGATATTCTTAGTTGTAGGGATCAGAAATTTGCAGCTAGTAAGGCAATATCCTTATCCCTCAGGGTTCCTTTTTTCTCCTCGTATTTGGTTTGATAGCTCATTAAAATGCTATAAGCTGTCCATACTTTAAAAAATGTTATCTTACAATGTACAATAACTGGTATTTTTAAAAAATCATTTTGGGATGGACAGAGTAATCCAAATGACTTATCTCATTTTTACTAGAGAATTAAATCCTGACATTTTAATATGTAGATTCTGAATCACAAAAGAACTAATGGTGGTGTATTAGTCAATGTTTCCTTACTGTGGTTAAAGTACCCAACAAAAATAACTTAGAGGTAGGAAAGTTTGTTTTGGGCTCTTGGTTGCAGGTTTCAGGGGTTCAGTCCACCATCAGACAATTCTTTTGCTCTAGGCCCAGGATGAGGCAGAATATCATGATTGATGGGTGTGAAAGAGGAAAACTACATCACTTGTGGCAGCGGGAAAGAGAGAGAGAAAGTGCATGAGCCCCAGGAGCCAGGGATAAGATTAAGTGCTCAAAGGCATGCCCCCACTTCCTCCAGTCATACTCTACCTGGTTATCAACCAGGAGTCCACTAAAATCTATTAATCCAGAAAATACATTAATGTGCTGATGGTGTCATAGCTCTTATAATCTCATCATTTTACCTCTGAACACTCCTGCATTGCTCAATACATGAACTTTTCAGTTGACACTTTATATGCAAACAATAACATTTTGGTACTAAAGAAAGTCTTCGTTTCAGGTGTTTTTAAAAATGGTTATTACATTGTAGTAGAATAGATATGAACTGAAACAGGTTTTTCAATACTCTATTACAAGATAAGTCACCAAATGACTTTCATTTTCACATTAATGTGAAAAATTAATTTAAAATTAATTTTTCTCCTCTCCTTTTCCATGTGTCCTCCTCCTAGCCTCAGTCATACTTGACTATGATTTTTAAAGAATATAAACTGGGGCTGGGGATGTGGATCAAGCGGTAGCGTGCTCGCCTGGCATGCGTGCAGCCCGGGTTCGGTCCTCAGCACCACATACAAACAAAGATGTTGTGTCCGCCAAAAACTAAAAAATAAAAATTAAAAAAAAAATTCTCTTTCTCTCTCTAAAAAAACCAAAAGAATAGAAACTGGTTCACACCTCATGGATACTCATTCACTCAAATATTTTCTCTTCTCAAATAAGTTGTCAAAGTGTCACTAAACACTATGGTTTTCACCCTTTGATGAGTGCAAAGCCAATAAGCAGAACCAGGGATGAGAGAGAGAGAGAGAGAGAGAGAGAGAGAGAGAGAGAGAGAGAGAGAACTTTTCTTTTCATTGTGTTTTTGGGGGTAGGTTGATTGGTTTTTGGCAATATTAAGGACTGACTGTATGGACATTGTTACCACCAAGGTACACCTGCACCCTTTTAAAATTTATGTTTTTATTTTGAGACAGGATCTTGCTAACTTGTCCAGACTGATCTCAGAATTGTGATGAGCCTCCTGAGTCTCTGAGATTACTGGTGTGCACCAGAGCACCCAAAAAGAAAGATTTTTACTTGTGCAAGGACAGCACTGAGGATAACTCCCAAAGCAGAGTCTCCCTGAACAAAGAAAGCAAGGAGCTTTTATTTAGGAAACATATGCATATCCATATTGAAAGACTTATCATATGTAGAGTGGGCACATGCCTGTGCACTCTCAGGTCACGATCATGATTTACACATTCAAAAATGGTGGTGGGGGAAAAGACTCCTTGGTGGAGGATTTAGAATTTTTGAGATAATATGAACAAAATTCTCTGCAGTTCTCCTACAAGGGTGAGTCAGAGAGACTCAGTGCTTTAGTTTGGATATGGTTGTTTTCTCTGGAGGGCCTTATCTTCAACAAAGAACACCTTGAAAGAATGTCAGCAGTCTTCTAAAGAGGCAGCTGCCTCTTTCACTGAAAACTTTTGCCTAGAAATTCACAAAGGTGATCAATGCTCCAATAAAAAGAAATACAATCTTAAGACTTTCATTTGATCACAAATCAACCTGCTGTGCTAGGATATCCCCTACTCTGGTTGTCCATCGTTCTAAGGTCAAGGTCCTTCAGAGTTTAAATAAGACTAATTTACTCCAAGAGAACTTTCTTTTTACTATAGAGAAATGGCTGTCATATGTTTATTTTGCTTACTTTTATTTTGCATATAAATATATTTTAATTACTTCAACAAGTAAATTGAAATTTGAAACACATTGATTTTAAAAGAAAAGGTGGTAAACTGTGTATAAATAATAGCAGCTTTTTTGAAATTGTGTCACTATTCTTTCATCTTACTGACAACATATTTAGTTTTGTGAGTTAGCAATGCAAAAAAAAATTTAGAAATAAAATTTGATATTTTTATTTCTTTAATTTTTGTTGCTAAAATGAGAAAATGATAATAATATTACCTTACCTTCATTTTTTTCTTAACATAACATTTTTCATATTTACCTGATAAATTTTTCTCTCATTAATTATGCTGTATTTGAAATTAGTTCAGGGGGACAGAGTATTTTGGGACATTATTTTAAGAAAACATTTTATCTTCCAGACCATGTTTGTTAGTTTGTGTTATTTAAATATGCCATGGATTAAGTCATAAACTACAGGTTAAATTTATCACTTGTTATTTACTTCTATTTTAAGTCAGTTTTTCATTTTTCCATTGTCTTTATCATTTTCTTATGGGTTACATGAAAACTTTGGAATTCTAAATTTATTTGCAATATTTTAAGTATATGATATGGTTTAGTTTTCTTAGTTGCTCTGGTTAAAATTACATATATATATATATATATATATATATATATATATATATATATATATATATATATATATATATATATATATGCATATTATATATATATATATATATATATATATATATATAAACTTATAGTCTTCTGTTATCAATGTCTTACTGTCTCAAGGGAAGAGTGAAAACCTTACTTCCATGTAGGGCTCTTAATATAATGTAGGAATTCTTAAGTACAATCAGCACTGTAGACTTGTTACTGTCATGTAAATAACACATGGTTTCATATGAAACGATGAGGGCCAGAAAAAGTAGATGACGTTTTAAAGTATCATAAAAGAAAAATTACATGAACTAACATTTCAACTTTCAGCAACAACAACTTTCATGGATCGAAGTGACACAAGGCATAGTTAAATGCAGGAGAACAAAGGTGTTGCTCTCAAACCTACACTTTAGGAATCACTAATGGAAGTTATCTGTATGGAAAAGAAATGATAAAAGGGTAGAGATTCTGCATTTTAAAAATCCACCCAAGTGTGTAAAAATTACTGTATTATATGCATCACATTTCTATTGAGTTTATTAGGTAATTTTTGATAGTTGAAACAAAATTAGTACCCTACCAGTTGAGATGTTTATGAATATGGAAGATATTTTTTTAAATAATTATATAGCTCACAGTTCTCTGTTCTTTTCTTTCGGTATTTTGAAAACATCCTCTACCTCTTTCTGGTCTTCCTTGTTTGAGATTAAAAACAAAATCTGTTATCGTTTACATTATTGTCTATCATAAGAAATGTTCCATTTTTCTGTGTGCTTTTGTGGTTTTTGTCCTTAGCTTTCTGAAGTCGAACTACAACTGGTTTTATGTGTACTTTACGGTTAATCCTTTCAAGGATTATTCTGCCTCCTACATATTTAGATTGATGCCTTCCACCTAATTTGGAAAGGTTTTGGTCATTATTATTTAATACATTTTCAGTCCCACTCTTGATCTTCTCTCCTTTTGGAGAATATAATAACTGTTAACTCTTTGGATATTGTGTTCCTTGCAAATCTGCTATTTTCCTGTTCAGTTTTTTGCTCAGAATAGTACCTTCTATTGGCAAGTCATTACGCTTGCTGGCTATATTCTGTTGTCTCCACTGTGTGTCCATCCACTCAGAATATTATTTCTAGCATTGTACTTTTTTTTTCTTCTATAATTTCCATTGGATTACTTCATAAATTCTCAATAAGGGTGATTTTTTTTTCTACTTTTATTTCAGGAGAAACTCTAGTTAGTTATTTAAGGTTTCCTCAAAATCTTTGTCAGATGATTCCAACCTCGCCTTCACATCTGTGTTGGAGTCTGTTGAAATCTGTTGATTATCTTTTCTCATACAGGTTTCATTTATTTGTTTATTATTTATCTATGGAAATAGTGACTTTTATTGTATTCTGGACACATTTGGTATTTTATTATGATATTCTGGGTTCACTTTAATCTATTTTTTCTCTTTTTGTTCTCTGTCCTACTCCTCCCTCATCTTCCTCCTTTAGATAGTCCTCTACTGATGTGCAGCTTAAAGTTGGATGGGCATGCCTGTTCCTGCTAGGACCCACTAAAACTACCCTACCAAAAGTGAGGCGTTGACTCATGACTCACACTTCCTCACTGCAGACTAGTGATGCATAAGATTAGCTTCTCCCTCAAAACCCTGACTACTTCACAGTAAAAATGGAGCACTGACTCATGTGTCTTTGCTGTGTCTAAGAAAAGGTATACCCTCAATTCCCAAATGTTCGCCAGGGTTGGGAAAATGGGTGCTGACATAACACTTTGTGGTTTCCAAGCAGTGTGTGTGAGGAGAAGCTGTGCAAAAGCCTGGTGTGATAATTGAAGCATCCATAATAAGTTCTTCCATTTATAGTGCTTTTCTTGTGGCTGAAACAATTCATGCCAAACTAAAACCATGGAATACAGGAGATAATACTGCATATTTGTTCAAGATACAGATACCAGGCAGGATTTGAATTACAGTTTCACATTAAAATATTAATACATCATACCAACAAAAATATGCACATGTAGAGCTAGGTGGGTCACCCACTTGCGTTTAAATTTTCTTATCTTTAAAATAAATGTAGGAGCTGTAAGCTCACAGTGAGGTTGTGAGAAAACAAGATCTTGATACAAGCAAAGCCTGTAGATCAGTGCCTGACAAAATGCTAAATTTCTTTCAGATGTTAGATTTGGTTTCATGTATGGTGCTGGTTTTGCTCAACAGCAATGTTTTCTCTGTTGTCTGAACATAATTATTAATAGTGTCCTTGTTAACACTCAAAAGTTTCCCTGTTCAGTTTAGAGGATGAATTATGTAATTCACCTCCTTATAGTTTTAAAAAATTATGTAAAAATTATGTAACAATCATCAGTTCCTCAAAATTCTTATACTCTCTTTATATCATCAGCATCCTTTATTCTGCTGAATTCAGGATGAAACATTATATTCCGAGACCATTTTGAACAGTGAATTAGAGCAGAAATATGCAGTTCAAATTCTAAGCAAAGTAAACCGGTCATCATAGGAACACTGAACTGGTCATCAGAAGGAATATATAAATATCTTTAAAAAGTTATTACTTTGTTTTTTTCTTTCTAATATCACATACTGAAATGATTTCAGTACTGTGTGGTTCAGGGTTTTCCTTTGAAAGAAAATGACTTAGGACTAGATCATTTGTCATTACCTTTTCTCTTCAATCAGGTTTTGAAATTAGATAGATATTGATACAGATGGATTGATACAAACATACTAATACAAATATAGTTATGGGAATATATATATATATATATATATATATATATATATATATATATATACTCTTATTTTTTACAACTGAATCATTGACAAGGCTAGATTTATGGTTACGTGATCTGAACATTTGCATGGACCCAACATTTGGGTAATTCTATGCTATTATCATCATAATTTGGTGGGGATACCAGGATTGAACTCAGGGTCAATCAATCACTGAGCCACATCCTCAACCCTATTTTGTATTTTTATTTAGAGGTAAGGTCTTACTGAGTTGTTTAGCACCTTGCTTTTGTTGAGGCTGGCTCTGAACTAATGATCATCCTGCCTCAGCCTCTGAGCCACTGGAATTATAGTCATAAGCCACCATACTCAGCTTTATCATAATTTTTAATATTATTTGGACAAAGTGTTGGACAATTTTAATTTTGGATTAAGCACCTGAAAATTTTCATGCTGGTCCTGTTTACTTTTTTAATTTTTTTATACTTGTAGATGCACAGCATGCCTTTATTTTATTTATTTTTGTACACAGTGCTAAGGATAGAACCCAGTGCTTCACACATGCCAGGCAAATACTCTGCCACTGAGCCACAGACCCAGTCCCTGTTAACTTTTTGATGAAATTTCTGTGCAAAATACAATATAATTAATAAGGAAATTAAAAATAAAATAATTTCTGTAACTAATTATCAAATTTAACACAATCATGCTAGTAATATTAATTCCCTCTTTCTAGTTCTTTGTTCTTCAGTTGCTTCACTTTGTGTGTTAGTGTAATAATAAAAACAGTAGAAGCAATGCATACTACAATAGGTAAACCTAAAGCAAAGGCACATCCTCAGGTGACCCTTTGTGTGTTAGCACTGACCAGGGTGTTGCAGTTAAGTAATAATAATAATAATAATAATTATCTAAAAATTTAAGATTATATTTTCTTTCTGCAAAACAATATTGTGGAGGAGTATCACAAAAGAATTACTATATGGGGTAAGAGGAAGTTCATTTTTAAAAAATACATTAGTAACTGGTTGAACAATATTTTAAGAATAAATGTTATAAAAAATATGCCACCTTAAAATTTACTTCAAGCATTTTTTTAGCATGCTCTAACAAAACACATATATTATATATGGAAACTCTACGCAATATACATACTTTCTATGCCTTGTATCTATCACACTGGCCAAGGCTAACTTACTGAAAGTCCACTGAAGTGTCTGTTCAGGTCCTTGTCACATTTGTTGATTGAGTTGTTGTTATTATTATTATTATTATTATTATTATTATTATTTTGGTGTTCAGGTTTTTGAGTTCTTTATATACCCTGGAGATTAGTGCTCTATCTGATGTGTGAGGGGTAAAGATTTGCTCCCAAGATGTAGGCTCTCTATTTCTCTATTCACCTCACAGATTGTTTCTTTTGCTAAGTAGAAACATTTTAGTTTGAGACCATCACATTTATTCATTCTTGATTTTAATTCTTCCTCCACAGGAGTATTATTAAGGAAGTTGGGACTTAATCCCACTCGACGGAGATTAGGGCCTCCTTTTTCTTCTATTAGGCACAGGGTCTCTGGTTGTATTCTTAAGTCCTTGATCCATTTTGAGTTGAGTTTTGTGCATGGTGAGAGATAGGGGTTTAATTTTATTTTGTTGCATACAAATTTCCAGTTTTCCAGCAACATTTATTGAAGAGGCTATCCTCTCCAATGCATGTTCCTGGCACCTTTGTATAAGATATAGATAAGTTATATAAGGTATAAAATAATTGTAGCTTTTTTGGGTTAGTCTCTGTGTCCTCTACTCTGTACCATTGGTCTACCAGTCTGATATGGTGCCAGTACCATGCTGTTTTGTTATTATTGCTCTGTAGTATAATTTGATGTCTGGTATAGTGATGCCACCTGCTTCACTCTACCTGCTAAGGATTGCTTTAGCTACTCTGGTTCTCTTATTTTTCCAAATGAATTTCATGATTGCTTTTTCTATTTGTATGAGGAATCTCATTGGAATTTTGATTGGAATTGCATTAAATCTGTATAGTGCTTTTGGAAGTATGGTCATTTTGATAATATTAATTCTGCCTATCCAAAAGCAAGGTAGATCTTTCCATCTTCTAAGGTTTTCTTTGATTTTTTTCTTTGGGATTCCGTAATTTTCATTATACAGATCTTTCACCTCTTTCATTAGATCATGCACCACAATCAAGTGGGATTAATCCTAGGGATGCAAAGTTCATTCAACATACAGAAATAAATAAATGTAATTCATCACATCAATAGACTTACAGATAAAAATCATATGATCATGTCAATAGATGCAGAAAACAAAAACATTTGACAAAATACAGCACCCCTTTATCTTCAAAACAGTAGAAAAAATAGGGATAAAAGGAACATATCTCAACCTCATAAAGGCTATCTATGCTAAACCCCAGGCCAACATCATCTAAATGGAGAAAAATTGAAGGCATTCCCTCTAAAAACTGAAACAAGACAGGGATGACCTCTTTCACCACTTCTATTTAACATACTTCTTGAAAAGAAGAACTCAAATTGGCACTATTTGCCGATGTTATGATTCTATACCTAGAAGACCCTAAAAGATCCACCAGAAAACTTCTAAAACTAGTAAATGAATTCAGCAAAGTAGCAGGATATAAAATCAACACCTATAAATCAAAGGTATTTTTGTATATCAGTGACAAATCCACAGAAAGTCACCACGTTTTAAGTAGCCTCAAAAAATACCTCTAAAAATTCTTTAATCTCCTCTTTGATGTCTTCTGTAACCCATTGTACATTCAGTAGCATATTATTTAGTCTCTAGATGTTGGAGTGGATTTTATTTCTTGTTTCTTCATTGATTTCTAATTTCATTCCATTAAGATCTGATAGAATGCAGGGTAGAGTTTGTACTTTTTAAATATTTGCTAAGAGTTGCTTTGTAGCATAGTAAATGGTCTATTTTAGAGAAGGATCCATGTGCTGCTGAGAAGAAAGTGTATTCTCTCATTGAAGGATGAAATAGTCTATATATGTCAATTAAGTCTAAGTTATTGATTGTATTATTGAATTCTATAGTTTCTTTGTTCAGCTTTTGTTTGGAAGATATATCTAGTGATGAAAGAGGTGTGTTAAATTCACCCCAATTTTTTTGTGTGGTCTATTTGACTCTGGAACTTGAGAAGAGTTTGTTTGATGAACATAAATGCTTCATTTTTTGAGGCATATGTATTTATAAAAACCCCTGCTTGCTTACATAATCCATGTGAGTAGTATATTTTTTCCCAATCCTTTAACTTCAGTCTGTGGATGTCTTTTTCTATGAGATTTTTTTTTTGGTGGGTGGGGTATCCAGTCTTCTAGTCTATGTCTTTTGATTGGTGAGTTTAGGCTCTTAAAATTCAGGGTTATTATTGAGACATGATTTGTGTTCTCAGCCATTTTTGCTTATTTTTGGTATTTAATGTGGCTTGGTTTCTCTTCAGATTAGATTTTCCTTTAATGTAATCCTTCCTCTGCTGATTTTCATCATTGTTTTTATTCCCTCTTCTTGGAATATTTTGCTGAGGATGTTCTGTAATGCAGGCATTCTAGTTGTAAATTCTTTTAACTTTTGTTTATCCTGTAAGGTCTTTATTTCATCATCAAATCTAAAGCTTAGTTTGCTGAATATAAGATTCTTGATTGGCATCCATTTTATTTCAGAGCTTGGTATAAGTTTTTTCATGATCTCCTGGCTTTGAGGGTCTGGGTTGAAAAATATGGTGAGATACGAATTGGTCTCCTCCAATATGTGATCTTATTCCTCTCTCTTGCAGCTTTTAAGATTCTATTCTTATTCTGTATGCTAAGCATTTTCATTATAATGTACCTTGGTGTAGATCTGTTGTAATTTTGTACATTTGGTTCCTGTAAACCTCTTGTATTTGGTTTTCCAATTTGTTCTTCACGCTTGGGAAATTTTCTGATATTATTTCATTGAAGAGATTGTACATCCCTTTGGTTTGAAACTCTGTGCCTTCCTCTATACCAATAACTCTTAGATTTGGTCTTTTGATGCTGTTCCATAGTTCTTGGATTTTGTGTTCATGGTTTCTAAGTTTCTTCACTGTGAGATCAACTTTAATTTCTAGATTGTAGACTTTGTCTTCATTATCTGACATTCTTTCTTCCAAGTGACCTAGTCTGTTGGTTATGCTTTCTATTCAGTTTTTATTTGATTTATTGTATCCTTCATTTCAAGAATTTCTGACTATTTTTTCTCAGACTCTCTCTCTCTCTCTCTCTCTCTCTCTCTCTCTCTCTCGAATTAATCTTTTGCTACCTGTATTTGCTCTCTTATCTCATTGTTGGAGTGATCAACTTTTGCTTGTATTTGCTCATTTACATCATTCTTTAATTCACAGATTATTTTAATTATGAACCTTCCAAACGTTTTCTCTGACATTTCATCAACTTTGCTGTCCATGGGTTCTGTTTTTATAGCATCCTGGTTTGTTTGGGGCACTTTCCTTCCTTGTTTTGTCATGTTGTCTATGTGTCTTCCTTTCCTGCAGTGTGGATCTGAGATACTACAGTTTCTTCCCTATAGTCTTATAGTACCTATGCAGATTGTCTGTACCTCATCTTGATGTTGGGCTTCCAGACCCTGCTGGTGTCCCTCAGTGAATGCTGCTGCATCCTGGATATGGGTCCTGTGCAAGTTGTTGTGGGTGGATCTGGGCTGCTGGGTTTGACCTGGTCTCCTTGTTGGAAGGGGTGATCCTTCACCAGAGGTTAGGCTGTGGTGGGTGTCTGCCCCACCAAGGGAAGGGTAGGTCATGCCTTCTGTGCTCCTGAAACCCACACAGGCTGGTGTGGTGGACATGGGCTGTGGGCTTGACCTCCAGTGCTAGTCAGATGGTCCAGAAAATCTAGATTTAGATCTATTCTCTCTATAGATACAGATATATATCTGTATCTGTCTATTATAGTACAAGGGTAACACATTACCACAAACATAGTGAATTAAAGCAATGTGAATTTATTATTATTATTAGCATCCTGCCAAGATAGACTTAGATTTGGAATGAAAGCTTCTCCCATAAAAAAGCCACCGGTCTTCCTTGCTATGGCTCCATCTCCATCATTCCATCCTCTATCTGTCACATTTGCTTTCTAACTCTTATATCATTAAAAATATTCTCCTTGTGATTACATTATCTCTAACCAGATGGCCCAGGTTAATCTTCTCATTTCAAGATCCTTAAATAATTACATTTGCAAACTCACCTTTCCTGTGTTAGCAAACGTATTCACATGTGAATATTTTGGGGAGCCAGCATATTTTTTTTCTGTTTACTAGAATGACCTTCAGTTTCCATGTTTGAAAACTAAGTACTTTCCCAGAGATTCTAGATTAGAAAATGAATCTGGCCACAGCTTAGATTTCATATCCATTGAAGTCTAAGTACAGTCAAATCTTTCATTCTCATTACAATGAAGAGACATTTCCTCTCTCTTCCCACTGTATGATTTGTCAATGAATATGTCCTTCTTACTTTGTGGTCAAGCAACATCAACCAGTGTGCTAAATATATAGTTGGTTTAAAAGTTTGAGTCAAAAATTGTATTGAAGTTGTCTATATCCAAGTACATAATTAGTGATTTATCTTGATTCAGTGGAGCACATTTTGAGCTGAGTTTCTTAATGGGAATAACCAGTCACATTTTTCAAGCTTGGATTTAAACATAACATGAAAAATCATTCATTATTTGAAACATCTGTGCTCAAAAAAAATTTAAAGAAGAGTTTTCCATAGAATAAAAAAATGGTTTTATTGATTTAAGTAAGCATGCTATTTAAATGGCTCATTATCTTAACTTCTGTCTTTTCATAAAAGTTGAACAATTGCAGAAACCATTATCTTGTCCCAAGAAAATGTCAAGCAAGGTGCAATTCCTTTTGATGTTTGGATAGTTACCTTATTTCTTTTAGGAATTACGTTGGTTTCCTAAAGCTTGCCTTTGGCTGGAGTCAGCTGTTTGCAATTTTTACCTACAAATAGTCATAGCAAGATATTGCAAATTAGTGCTGCTTCTGGTAACTAAAATATCCTGAAGCTAGCTTGCAGGCAGCAGAGAATATTAAAATAGGTATACTAAGGTTCATTTCAGAAGTTCAATCCCTTTTGAAGTGAGGGAATATTCAAAACTTGCAAGTTTGTTACTGTCTCATGAGTAGAATATATTTCAAGTAAAACACAGGTTTATGACAATTTATGGACATATTTTGGACTTTATATTAAGATCTCAGATTGATTGTTTTCTAATACACATACAGAGAGAGAGGAGAAGAGAAGAGACAGGAGTGGGGATACCGACAAACTGAGAGACTGAAATATTTCCTAACTGTAATAGAAATTGACAGTTGCATTTGGATCACTTTAGGAAGAAAAGTAGATTTAATAGGATGCTAAAGTTGTGTGTTGAAGCTTATTAGTTCTCAATTTGTTTGTTGAAGAGGGAGATGATGATCATTTTTATAATAATCCTAACTTATAAAAATCATTGTGAACTTGATAATTTAGGTGAGATGAACTTCACAAGATTTTTCCCCCCATGGGGAAACAATGTGGAAATATGCCTCCATTTAAGTCAAGTAAATGTACATTATAGAATTCTATTTGGCTCAAAAATAAATGAGAATTAATATTAACACATTTTAAGCAAAATGTGCTCACACCTTTTCCAGGATGAAATAAAAAACAAAAGGAACTTTGGTCTGTTTTCTAATTTTGAGAGTTGCTTTTAATAATTTGTATAGTTTTCTGTATTTTTGTTTATCATGAGTATTCCTCAGAATATTTTTTAAGCATTAGAAGAAAGGAAAACTGTGGATATATTAGGTAAAAACTGTAAAACTTTTTGAGGAAGAAATATCTTTTTTTTCATAAATGCTTAGCACTAACAATTGAATAGGTATTCAGTTGTTCAGAGTTAAAAGCAGAAATGCAGCTGTGCATGGTGGCAAGTTCAAAATCAGCCTCAGCAACTTAGGAAGACAATGTTTCAACATAAAACAAATAAAAAGTACCAAAGATGTAAGTCAGGGGTAGAGCCCTGCTGGGTTCAATCCCAGTATTACAAGGAAATTTAAAAAAAAGAAAGAAAGAAAAACACAAATAACCTGTTTTATTTGCTTTTCCATTTCATGTTAAACATGATTCCCCATTTATAATGATTTCTGAAAATTTTCATACAACCCTCTCTTTTTATATTTAATAGGGAAAAACAAGAAGAAAATTTATATAAGTACTTTTTTAAAGGAAACTGAAAAGAAAATAGCATGTTAAATTTGTTTCTCTCCTATATTTGAAAGCTTTATTAAAATATATTTTGCAAATGTTTCTATTAAATTTGAATTAAATATTATGTTAATTAACTTAACTTACTGGCATTTTAAAATTAGGATTTTCATATATGATTGGGAAGTTTCAAAGATTCATAATATATAAAACTCAAATTGCTATTAATTTTTTCTACATGTATGTATCTGGAATATTTTTATATTATTTCAAATATGTACAGGAGGTATATGACCTGCTTATTACACTTATTATTTTAAAAAAAAAAACTTTTATAAAGTATACATTTTTTTTTCTCGACAGTACACATACAGCTCACTTATCTGTTTAATGCATATTTTTCTATAGCATGATACACTCTGTTTTTTACATGGACCTTTTAAGGACAATTAAGTTACTTCCAGTTTTCAATACTACAAACACTATTTCAGTGAACATCTTTCAATTCATATCATTATGATATGTAAGAATATTAGCCTTCACCAATATTATACTCCACAATATTTAACTCATTATTAAATTATTTCTAATTATTATTATTTCTAAAATTATTTCTCAAGAGAAAACAAATAAAAAGTTCCAAAGATGTAGGTCAGGGGTATTTCTAATTCAAAAGTGGACTAAGCATGAGTCAGTACAAAAACAGAAACAAAGATTTGTTCTTAATCTGTTATTCACACTCGGTGGGAAATATCAAGTTTTACCGGTTCTTGGATAGCAAATTAATTTAATTGAATCATAATTTAAATGAACAACCTTCTGTTAGATGAATACTTATGTATCAGTCTGCATAAACACTTAGATTTCACACATGATACAATAAAAGTGAAAATTAATTTAAATATATAAAAAAAAGAATGTCATACTTGCCTGGGGTACATCATTTAAAATAACGTCATATGCATTATTTAATCTATACATTGGCCTGTCATAAATAGGACATGCATAATGTGGCACAAAAAAGATGTTTGCTATATATTTCTAAACAAATGAATGGATAAATTAATGTTTATACTTCTTACCAGAGGAGGTAGTAGATAGGCATAAATTCCCATCTATGAACTCTTTTTTTTTTTTTTTACCATTCTCACTATCCTAACTTGGAATTCATGAATTTAACCACTGAGTTTGGAGGCATCTTAAATACTTGGCTAAAGAAATTGACAATGTATAATATTTGAAAAAAAATAATTTCATATGTCTTGAGCATATGCACCAAATTTCCCTAAATATACAGCACTGCTTAAATATTATTGTACTTTGGGCTGGGGTTGTGGTTCCATGGTAGAGTGCTTGCCTAGCATGTGTGAGGCATTGGGTTCAATGCTCACCACCACATACCAATAAATAAAATAAAAGTCCATTGACAGCTAAAAAAATTTTAAAAAAAATCATTGTAGCATAATATGAGACAAGTTTGCAAGAGACAGACTATATTTAAGCCACAAACTACTGCATACTTTCATGACAGGGGTTACTCACATTAAGAACTTACCATACATATTTATTTGGCATAATTTAACAAATAATTATTTAAGTTTTGTTGTATATTAGAAAATATATATTTGTCTTCATTATTAATACCGAATTCTAGAGATCATCTTAATATCTATTGTTCTTCTGCCAAATGAAAGGATAATATTCATAACATAAATGTTTACTTTTATTATTAAAATATTTCTGACAAAATTAATCTCTGCAATTCATTTGAAATATTACAAAAATTACCAATTCAAGTACATATTGTTTTGGTGAAGTGTATTATGTCACTTTAATAAGGAGTTACATTTGTAGAAACTGAACTTGGGAAAGTTGAAGTAATATAATATTTTCCAAAGAAGCAGCAAATGACACAATCACAATTTTCAAGCAATCTGTTTGTCAAAAACATTGTGAGAGTGTTCCTAGAATTCACAGATAGTAAAAAGATTTAGTGACTGCTTCATGCTTTCTGTTTACAGAAATCTATCTGATTACAAATGTTTCACATGAAACTACATTGCCATGTTTGAGATCAATGAATAATTGTGTAATGAATTATTTTGCCTTACCGCTTCTCCTCCATTCCCTCTTTTCAGCCTCTGACATATATAAACTTCTCCCTGAGAGTCCTCTCTGTTATTATCTTCTGTCCTTTTGTTGTTACTTTTCTAACATTCAATTCATGTGTCCAGAGCAAACACATGTTTCTCAGTTGACAAATTCCTTTCTTCTACCTGTGCTGGTCTGCTACACATTTTGTTAATACAAATCTTGAATCAAAACAGATCCCAAGATTATATATTTTTTCTTCATTTTCTAATGTCCTATCTTCCAAATGGTCTACTCTGTTTGTGATGCTTTCATTTGAGCTTTTAATTTGATTTATTGTTTCTTTCATTTCAAATATTTCTGGTTTTTGTTGTTGTTGTTTAGATTAATCTCTATCTCCCTGTTGAAGTGATCTTTTGCTTCCTGTATTTACTTATGTAGCTTCTTATTGAAGTGATCTTTACTGCCTGTATTTGCTCTCTAATATCTTCCTGGAGTTCACAGAACATTTTAACAATGTACATTCTGAACTCCTTCTCTGTCATTTCTTTTGCTGTGGCTGCCAATGATTCTAATGATGTGGTATCTTGATTTGTTTGGGACCTAGGGATTAAACCAGAGACTCTGCATCTAGTAGAAGGAAAAAGTAGGTCCTAATCTCCATCATGTGAGATAAGGCTCAAACTTCCTTAATAAGACTCTTGTGGTGCAACAATTAAAATCAAGAATCAATAAATTGGATGGACTCAAACTAAAATGTTTCTTCTCAGCAAAAGAAACAGTCTGTGAGGTGAATACAGAGCCAACATCTTGGGAGCAAATCTTTATCCCTCACACATCAGATAGAGCACTAATTTCTAGGGTTTTTAAAGAACTCAAAAAGCTGAACACCAAAAAAACCCAAATAACCCAATCAATAAAGGGGCCAAGGACCTGAACAGAAATATCTCAGAAGAGGATATACAATCAATCAACAAATGTATTTTAAAAAGTTCATCATCACTAGCAATTAGAGAAATGCAAATTGTAATCACTCTAAGATTTCATCTCACTCCAATCAGAATGGCAGCTATTATGAAGCCAAACAACAATAAGTGTTGGTGAGGATATGGGGAAAAGGTACACTCATACATTGTTGGTGGGACTGCAATTTGGTGCATCTAATACTGAAAGCAGCATGGAGATTTCTTGGAAAACTGGAAATGGAACCACCATTTGACCCAGCTATCCTTCTCCTTGTTCTATACCCAAGGACTTAAAAACAGCATACTACAGGGATACAGCCACATCAATTCATAATAGCTAAACTGGGAACCAACCTAGATGCCCTTCAGTAGATGAATGAATAAAATAAAATGCTGCATATATACCCAATGAAATATTACTCAGCAGTAAAAGAGAATAAAATCATGGCATTTGCAGGTAAATGGATGGAGTTAGAGAAGATAATGCCAAGTGAAGTTAGCCAATCCCCAAAAAACAAATGCTGAATGTTTTCTCTGGTATAAGGAGACTGATTCATAGTGGAGTAGAGAATGGAAGCATGGGAGGAATAGATGAACTCTAGATAGGGCAGAAGGATGAGAGGGGAAGGGAGAGGGCAGGGAGTTAGAAAGATTGGTGGAATTTGATGGACATCATTATCCAAAGAACACGTATGAAGACATGAATTGATGTGAATATACTTTATATACAACCAGAGATATGAATTGTGCTGCATGTATGTAATAAGAATTGTAATGCATTCTGTGTCATTTATTTTTAAAAAATCAATTAAAAATGAAAAAATCCCATTCTGTAAAAATAGTACATGCTATAGAATACATAGTGTGCTTTCCAAAAATACTATTTTGGAACCCTTTTCCTACTTCAAAATACTTCTTAATATGCACAAGCTTATTTATATTTGATTATTTAGAGATAGTGTTTTGTTATGACTTTGAATTACTTGATATGCATTTTGGAATACTGAAAGATATCACTGATGGTCTCCCTTATTCCTTGTTAGTTGTGATCATTGAGCCCTGATAGGATTTTCTTTCTGTACTATCTAAGGCTCATAGAATTATGCAGCTCATTTGCCTCGTATTTAATTCTGATATTTAAAACATGGAAATCACATTGCTCAAGATAATAAAATTAATAATTGTGCAAGTATAATGAAACTATTTTAAATAATTATAAGTTGGATATACAACCCATGGTACTTTTTCTTTTGGGGTTTTAAATTATCTTGATACTTGTGAACTAAATATCAATCTCTCATGTGTCAAGAGAACATTACATTTTTTTACAAGACTGTAAGTTATTGACAAGAATATAGGGTGATGAAAGGATTTGTTATTATGATTAAACACAGTAAGTGATTTTAATTTAATGTGTATACAGTATACTGGTGGCATTTTGTAAAGCTCAACACTGGTGATAGACAAATGGCACCAAGAAAGGTAGCTAAAATGTAATATTTAAAATATTAAAGAGCTAAAATTCTTTCATCAACCCCAGTGTCCACATTTCAACTCTTAGCATCGGTGCTACTAGCAGCATGTTGTAGATTTTAAAATATATCATTCACATCTCCGTCTCTAAATCAATCTCACTGGTAAGTGACATTTTTATTAATTAGGTTAAACAGGAAAAAAAAAGTATCTCCTTATGACTACTGTTAGGAGACAAACCAAGGAGTTTAAGGAGAGAAATCTAAACATAATTAGCCATAATTATTTGGTAGGTGAAAAGTACAGGTTGTTTTGGAATACATGCTTTATTGTATTTTGAAAATTGGATCTAAAATGGAAGAGCACTTAAACCATGATAGGCCTGTTCAAGAGTCTAATATGCATGTCTTTTTTTTCCACTTATTTTTATTTTCTAATCTAAAGGTCACTCAGTCTCAGACAGATTTATTATGCAATGAAGAAACAAGTGGCATTTTGTTTCTTTCAAGAATAACATTGTTCAAGCAAGGTGATTAGTGAATATATCTTTTGTTCATTGATTCATTAGTTCATGCAACCTTAACTCCCAGCCCTCTGGGATCTGAACTGCGGCTGATGTTAAGTTTATTCCCAAATTACTTCTTTAAGAGCCTATTCTAGGTAGTTTCTAATTAGACACCCCCAGATGATATGAATCAAGCAGCTGTAATCCCAGCTGGGAACAAGTGTGAAGGAAATGCTCGTCTTTTCTTAGCATTTTTCCCCTCTATCACAACTTTCAATATTCTCACAATTTCACAGGCTTTTGAATACTGAAAATTGTGGCATCATATGCTCCAGAATACTAATAAGATACTCTGATCTAGCTGTGGAGATGCAGGGTCTAAGGATATCTTGGGCCACTTGGACTTCTGAGTAATACAGCCAAAAGCTCTTTCACAGATAATCTTCCCATATATTAATATTTATAGATTGAACTCTTTATACACTTCAAATGCTAGATCTTTTGGAACATACCTGTTTCTCTTAAGTTCTCCCTGATTGTCAGAAATCCTTTTAAAATTTCTTCTGGATCATAGGGTTATTGGATGCAAGACGATAATTCACTGATTTCAGTCTAACTTAGTAGTATAGAATTCATTTACAATAATATAACTATTACTTTATAATAAAAGTAAGGGTAAGCCAGGTACTGTGGCACATACCTATTATGACAAGAAATAGCAAGGCTGAGGCATGAGAATTTCAAGTTCCTGACCAGCCTGGGAAACAGAGAAAGAAACCCTTTCTCAAAATACAACAAATAAAAGGGATTGGGGATGCAAATCAGTGCTGATGTATCTCTAAGTTCCATCACAAGTATCATGAATAATAAATTATTTAATTAATTTAAATAAAAATAAACATAAAACAGATTGGAGATGTAGCCCAGTGGTAAAGCACTCTTGGGCTTTTTCACAGTAGCCAAAAAAAAAAAAAAGAAAAAACTGTCTAGGTAATATTTACTAAATGCCTGTAAACCGAGATGATCTCTAGAAAAGTTAGTTTACTATCTCTCTGATTCCATTGTCTGTAAAACTTTCAGATACATACAATCATTCTGTATTTTAACTTGGATTTAATGATAGTGATAACAATGACATTCATCAGCAAGCCTAACTAGCAAGCAATGGTGCCCCCATCAGGTTGGAGTCTGTGAGGCCAGCACTTGAGCAATGAAGCATACTCTCTGGAGGAATTCTGACTCAATCCCTTTCAAGATGAGTTGCTCCAAGTACAAGCATTCAGCACCTTTGCAGCATCTAAAGCCAATCCTCCATATCCTCACTTCATCCATAAAGTCAGTGACCAAATCACAAACATTTCCCATATTTTCTTTTTCACTAGCCAACTGGTAAAGCAGTTTCTAATGATGGTTATTAACTCCAAAGTATCCTTGAATTAAATTTGCATGGCCCTAAAGAAAACCATTCATTATTCAGAATGAGTGATCCAAGGTGGAACTTTAGGAAGACTTTTAAGATATTTGGACAGTAGAATTTTCCAGACACTGTGATTATCAGTCTGATTTGCTCCTGAGGAAAAATCCAGGTATTAAGTCATAAGGACTTAAAATGGTTTCATTTTCTTTTCTTTCAAATATACTTTATCAGATTGAAAATTAAGCTATTATTTGTTCTAGTGATGAACAAATAATATTTGTATTGTAACTATGACTACCTACCACCACAAGAAAAAACAAGGAATCTGACTATTTCACTACCCCCAGATAAGCCCAGGGATATCCCAGGGGAGGCAAAGAGAGAAGGACTGAGAATAGGAGTCAATTAAGGACAAGATAAAAAGGAAAAAAAGAAAAGAGACAATGTCTTGGAGTCATCAGTGAACTCTAATCTCCATTCTCTGTCATCTGCCACTCTCTCACTACAACTTCCAAGTTTTAATGAGAATGTCATGTGTTTCCTTGGCTTTTAGGAGAATAGGATATTTGTGATGCATAGATACATATCACCATGTGTTACATACTTCCCAATCTCTGATGTTGTAAATAATTACCGTGTCATTACATCTTGGTCCCCATATCTTGAAAAGGCAAATGTTTTC
Source organism: Marmota monax (assembly GCF_021218885.2). Taxonomy (NCBI): domain Eukaryota; kingdom Metazoa; phylum Chordata; class Mammalia; order Rodentia; family Sciuridae; genus Marmota; species Marmota monax. The sequence goes on along the minus strand of NW_026694592.1, from coordinate 383,689 downwards.
TCTCCACATATCTGAAAAATCTCTCATAACTAGGAGGAAAAAAATATAGAGAGAAATGCAACTTTCACATGTTAAAACTATATTTTATTTTGTAGTTTTATGAACTGAAAAAGCCTTCTTTCATTTCAGGACCACAGTGACAGCCACTTGATTTCCTATGTTTGATGTGAACTGGAAAAGGAAAATATAGAACACTTTCCCACAGCCCAATTTTGAATGTATCCTTGGTTTCACACATACTTTTCATTCCCTGGGGTGCTCTCATTACCATAATTTTCATTTTTCTCCTTTCCATCCTGAAAATTTGTGTAGGGATGGCAAGTTTGGACTTTAGTGTGATTCATACTATTATATATAGATGAGCAAAAAATGAGGGAAAAATATCAAGGATGATTAAAGAACCAAGAATATGTGGTCTTGTTTTACATAATGTCAAATTTGAAAGAATAATTCACATATTGAATGTTTAAGTCACTCAAAAATGTAATAAAAAAGTGGATTTTGCCATTTTCAGGATTAATCAAAAGACAAAATATAATATTTGAGAAGATAAAATATCTGCCCACATGCATGAAATTACTAGTTAGGAAATGAAGTGTTCCAAGAGTAGGCACACAGGCTTAATAAAGAACTAGAATATACAATATTTAAAATTTTAACACATTAAAAAAGACATGAACATACATCTTTCAACATAGGGACAGGAATAGCCAGTAAACTTTGGCACTAGTTTGTAGGACATTATAGCTCTGCACATTCTCTCTTCTGCTCCACCCTTCAAACTTCGGCATCTTCTGATATAAACCAGAGTGCCCATTGAAACAAGTGATCTATCATTATTAGAATTCGTAATTATTTTTTATTTCTTTCATCTTCTTGGCCCATCTAATTCTAGAGTCTTCTCTAAAAGCATCTAATGCCCCCAAAATTCTGTGAGGTAATAGCTGAGTTTTCTCCCACATACCTCATAGTAGGACCCCTGGAAGTGAGGATAAATGTCTTTCATTCTCCTTATTGTCAGTTCAAGGCCATTTTTTTTGTCCTCACTAAAACCTTTCAAAATACTTAAAACTTTATGTTGAGTCCTGTGTTGGTCTCTCTCCTGTCTTACCCCACTTAAAATATTATGTGAGTTCAATATTCACATAAGTGATACATGATCATGTTGTACATACATATGTTCTTGATCATCATCATCATCAATAGCTATAGACTTCATATTATCAATTTTAAGTAACTGAATAAATCTAACCACAATATATTCTGTTGTTTCTTTTTGGTACCCCCATTCTACTGTTCTAACAATGCACACACATACACACACAAACTCTCTCACACAAATAGGAATATCATTGATTGATTCTATTATTTTTCCATTTTAACCTCCCCAGTCCATGGCTTTACATCCTTCCTAACATATATTAAATTTTATGGGTAATTATTATTATAACAGTTTTACATTCCTTGCTCCTTAATCACTTGAAGATAACCCAACCCTGGTAACATCCTCCTCTCTCTTTATTCCCTACCTATAAACTTGATGGTGAAATGTGGCTGGAAGAAATATGCAGCCATGTGGTTGTCTGCACATGGCCCTATGTTCTCCTCAGCTGCCCCATAACATTGCCCTCCCTCATTCACTGAGTCAGTTTCAAGCCTACAATCTTCCTCGTATCTTACACTTCTTCCTCAAACCTTCAACTGTTCCCCTGTGATTTCTCTTGAGGCCATCTCCTACATTCTACATTACTTGCTATCATTTTTGCTCATTCAAGGACATCCTTCAAGAAAACCATGTTTTCCTTCCAAAATGGATGAAACAAAAGTCATAAGATTTTGCCTTAAGACATCACAGAAATCATTTAATTTGGGGGATTCGTAAAATGTTGTCTCTATAGTCCTGCCCTCAAGACTTTTATTCAACCCAGTATTTAACCAATAAAGCTGGCACACTTGTAAATGCTGGTTAAATTAGTTGTTGAAATGACATTGCCTAAAAGATACTTTTGCCCAGGGTAAGTTGAGAAAGGGAGAGACCAAAAGAGCATGACAGTCTTTGGAAATTGAATTAAAATATTCATTGGTTCTAGTCAATGAGCCAAGGTTTCTTCTTAGAACATCCATCAGAGTTTAGGAAATGAAGAAGTTCATCTTGCTTGTGTAAACTTCATCTGCAGAACTTAAGCCAAGTCAATATGTCATTGAATTGCCCAGAGAAGCTGAAAGTAGGACAGTCTGATTCCCAGGGCATCCAATACCATCCCAAGGTCAGCAGATAGTGTATAAAATTCAATTGGATTTCTCAGTTATGGTCTGCCAGAAGCCCTATAGCTTCCTGAGCAAAAATATGCACAACACATCAAAGTATCTGACATATGATTTTTTTTCAAAAAAAGGTTACAGATCAATCTGAACTTTCAAGCAAGATGAAAGATTCTAACATCTAAAGAAAGATGACAAGATGTGTATTTTCATGACAAAATATAATTTAAAACCTCTTCAGATCCTCCCCCACAAGATGCCAGAAATCATTTTTTTTTTTACCAAAAGCATATTATTGGAGTCATAATTCACTTCCAAGGAAATGAAATAGAAAGTCAGTAGGATATAACAGTAAGCTTTCAAGTGTCCTACACTCATCTTCTGGTCTGCTGCTGCCAGTTGTGGGGCACACAGGGGAGCACAGATTCACTCTTGTTAATTGAATATTGAATTTGAGGGAACAATGCCCAGTGATATTAAAAGTATTACAATTGAACTTATGAAACAGTTCTTATATCTAACTTAGCTGAAAGAACATAAACAATATGAACATAGACTGTTAAATAAAAAAGAACCAAGTTTGTTAAAGTGAGTAAACATTTGGAAATATTTATTATAACTGATAGTTTTCCTTTATGTGATGGCAGTAGCCTCTATTAAAATATTTTGATCCAAAAGTTTTTTTTTTTTTGTTTTTTTCTTTTTTGGCTTTGAAAAAAAATACTTTTGTTTTGATGAAAAAAGATTAATAATCTGAGTACATTGAGTCATGGAATAAGAACAAGTCACATCATATCAATATATTATTGTCAACTGTAATTATAATTTTATCTTATTTTTTAATTTTTTTTCATTAAAATGATGATTGTTCTGTTTAGTCAAAGGTTTCAGTAATACAATGATTTAGAGAGAACTTGCAAAGCAGATTACTTTAGAGCTAATCTTGTGTATATGATTTTTTAAAACTGTCTCCAATTTTTTTCATAAGGGAAACAACTACAAAACACATTTTGATTTGCAGAAAGATTCTGCATGTATTAGTGCAGTGTGGAGCTGGACTTAAAAACATTCAGGATGTGCTTCTCCAATCTTTGTTTCTGCAGTCGTGTTATAACCTTTCTTTCTTCTCATTTATTTTTAAAAATCTTGTTTTATTTATTTGTTCTTTATTTTTAGTTTTGTCATACAGAGCAAAGGGTGCTGAATTCCTGATCAAATTAAGCCGGTTGTATTCCTGTGAAAGAAATACATTGGCCTGGATTATTGTACATTATTGATCTGATCAATTGTCTCAATGAGGAAAAGGCTTCAGTCTCTGTGATGATGAGTTTCTAAATAATATAGTTACTTCTTTTGTCAATGTAAAACTCTGAAAGCAGATATTCTACATAAAAGGGGGATACCTTTGACTAATTCTGTTTAATAAATATTCAAAGCAAAATGTTCACACTAGTTTCAAACTAAAGACATATGAGGAAAAGTTATAAAATCCTTACACTGTCAAGCAGTCAATTGACATCCATGAAGCTGTCCTTCATCTTTCTGAAATAACCACACATGCAAAAATAGGAGAGGGATTAATGACAATGATAGAAATAAAAGATCAAAGTCATTCCTGCCAACTGGTGTTTTTCCTTTGCTGAGCTGGGGATTGAACCTGAGGCCTTGCAGGCAAGTGCTCTACAATCAAGCTGCCTACAAGTTTGTTTTGAGGCTTCCTGGAGGCTAGACAGGACTGGTGGCAGTAAATGAGGTACTGACAGTTCAGCCCATCATCCTCACTCCCACTCATTCTCACTACCTTATTGTGTCTTTCACACTTCATTGAAGAAAAGCATTTGGTAGCTATAATCTTAACTTAGGGTTTTCCTTTTTCAAAGTTTTTCTCACCTACAGCATGATTGGCATTACTACAGTCTGAATGTTCACTCTTTTAAGCAGAAAAAATTAGATTAGTACTGAAAGGAAGAAGATAGTCAACTGAATCTTCTCTTAAAATCCGTAGCCCTTGACTTCAGTGTGCAGACAGTGTACATCCATGGTATCTTCCCATCAGCAATGCACCTTCAGATTCCAACATTTAGCCATAGGTTTTTCACTCTCATAATGTGGAAACTTAGATGCATTCTTGTCAATCATGATCAAACAACAACAAAAACAACTATGACACAAAGTCATCTAAAATATTACCCAACACTGTGAGAAATACATTCAGAGAAAACAAGGAACATCGTAATGCCCAAACATTCCACCAAAATATTTATAGGACTTACAAGTTCTCTCTTTTAAGAGCTGCTCAAAGTTATTAAGTAGGATGACAATGGAATTATCAACTTTTAACAAACAAAAGCTTTTCAGGCATGGATATGCTAGAATGGCAGCTGCATCTGTGGATTCACTAAAGAAAGCAAACACAATCTAGCTCACAAAGGACAGGAGCACACAAAAGAGAACAGTTGTCTTTGGGCACTGAGAAGTTGGGAGGAAGCTCATGCCCTGTAGTTTTGTTCTGAAAGACAAAACTAGGGCTACTGGCAGGACTTAGAGGATGCTACTAGCTGCAACTGGCTGGGAGTAGGGTTGAAAGTTGTTAGGGGGTGGGGAATCTCAGTTTAATGTAACTAATAATACCTAACACTGAAAAAAGTTCAAAAGAGAGACTCACCTGTTCAAATGTTCATGTAGACACTGAAAATGCTTCTTGAAAAATTTAAAGGATTATTGCAATGGGTGCAATTTGAATTACAGTGCTCAGAATGTCCCTTCAAATCTCACAATTCTTTAATACACCTATCATAATTTAGCTATAGTTTTCAACATATTTGACAAGCTTTTGTCACTTCACTGTGATCAAAACATGTTATAATATTGTGCCTTAAATTTTCTCACCTTTAGTATGGAATGGAAGTTAAAACTTTATTGCATTAAAAACAATAAGAAAAAATATTAAAAAACAATGTTGAAATTACAAAATTCAATCTTTGCTTAAATGTTTTGTTTGAGTTAACCTGTCAAGTAATATGTGTGTGTTTGTGTGTGTGTATTTCTGTTTTTATGCCTTTTTTACTATAGCCTATTTAACATATAGGGAAGAATATGATATACACAAGATTTTGGAGGGATTATTAATGTTTAGACTTAGATTGTTATTTTGACAGAGGATCTAAACATTTTTTTTTCCTTTCCTTTATGCTCTTTGAAAGAATATAAATGGATTTGAAAGAGAAGTGATAGGGTGGTGTTAAGGTAGTTTTTTTTTTTAGTCATCCAAAGAAAGAATATAGCAACAGCATCTAAATATTTATTTTTTTCTAGTAAAGCAATGTGTCTATTCACATAAGTTTGCATTGACTTTGTAAGTGAGATCTCTCAACTTGAACTATGTTGCATAACAACATCTTATCTTCTGCTTTTACCTGGGTAGAGTGCTTCTTCCCAGAGAAAGTTAAACTCACTCATTATTACAAAATTCTCCACTATGTATTCTGAGAAAGTTTAGAGATAAACATATTCATCTTCAAGTTCAACAGCCTTCTTGGTATGCAGATATAGATTTTGTTGACCCATCATTTAGCATTTCCAGAAAAGAAAATATAATTGCAGACTTTAAGAAGTAAGGTTCACCTAAAAAACATGTTAAGCCAGATTTTTCATCTTTCCTAAAAGTCGTCAATAATTGATTCTTGGATGCCTGGTACAGAGCCTAGACTGTGAAATTCTATGATAATCTATGAATATTTTATTTTGAATAAAAGTGAAATGTACAAATAAACATTTCTAAATAGGTCTCAGTTTTCTAAAAATATTTGCATTGGAGCTTCCATAAGTCATTTCAGAACTATAATAATTGATATCGAAGGTGATAAATCAGTAATTACTCAGAGAGTCAAAATCATAGAGACTTTTCTCTCTATTTTATCAACTTCATTACGCCAATGTTAGGGAACTGTCAGCTTCAAGAATTGCTACCAACAATCTGGTTGGTGCACATTGCATGAAAAGATGTGTTTTTCTCCTTCATTTCTAGTTACAGTTTGAGATTTGGACATTCAGTCAGTGTGAGCAATGCAGAAAAACGGACATGCTAAAATTAGCAGATGACAAAGGAAGGAAAGCTAACACTTTTACACAGGAAAGGGTTTGGAGTGGCCTTCCATGTGTTTCTTTGATGGCCCACATGTATCTCACATGGATGTTGTGCATTCTGAAGTCAGTAGAAAGCACAAATTGACAGGACATTATTTGATTTGGTTTGGAGGAAAATTCATAGTGGCATTTCTTCCCTTCCCCAATCATATCTAAAATGGAAAAATGTGGTGGCATCACAGAGGCACTGAAACAAAAAGAAAGAAGGGGCTTTCTTTTTCATTTGGTGATTGGAAATAACCCCAGTAAACCTGACTGTGCCTCAGAGTAGCTGTTTTAACTCAAAAAACGCTTAGTGGATGGCATGGTAATGATCTCTTACACTCCATTCCAGCCCCACGATTGGGGTTGGAAAAAAGAGAGTCTATCAGTAGCAAAGAACAGATGTAAGACAAGCAAATTTCTTTAAAAGAAAGAAACAAGCTTAAATTTGAAAAAGAAAGAAAAAAAAGAAAGAAAGAAAGAAAGAAAGAAAGAAAGAAAGAAAGAAAGAAAGAAAGAAAGAAAGAAAGAAAGCCAAATATACTTCTCTGGGAATAAAGTAATTAAACATATCAGTCTCTGGACCAGATGGATGAGATTCAGCACCATCCTCTCTAGACGATTTTGACTGACATCATGACAAGTATAAGGCTAAGGAATATATATATATATATATATATATATATATATATATATATATATATATATGTTTTTAAAATATGTTTTTTTAATATTTTATTTTTTAGTTTTCGGCGGACACAACATCTTTGTATGTGGTGCTGAGAATCGAACCTGGGCTGCACGCACGCCAGGCGAGCGTGCTACCGTTTGAGCCACATCCCCAGCCCCTAATATATGTTATATATGAATATATATTTTATATATGATATATATATATATATATATATATATATATATATATATATATATAATATATAAAACTCATTTCTGATTTGAAGTCTTAAATTTAGGATAGTGCTACTCAAAAACAGGGTATCATGACCTGTGCCTTTTTTATTTCTGGTTTATTTTTTTTCTCACATTTCGTAAGCGCAAAATTCTCAACAAATACATTGATCAACTTTATGTCCCTCAAGGACACAATAGAGAAGAGGGATGACAATTTTGATGGTGCAGGGGGTAAGGCTTTCTATGTATAAGAGGTTTCTAAAATATGAGCAGCAGATGTAAAATTAGCAAACCTCTGTAGTTTGCTAGCAGCTGCTGCAGAGAAGCAGATCTGACTAAACATTCATGATTCTTCTCTCTTTGCCTTTCTACTATTTCTGTTTTATCTAGCTTCTTTCTTAAATACTTTTGGATTGTTGGAGGCTCAGAAAAATGAGATAAAATTGTAGAAGTGAAAGTACACCACACAATCTGGAACTGGTAACTGTAGCATGCTAATACACCATGTTATTTATCTGAATGGTTTCATAGGCTAAGTTTTAAAAAAGGCTACTTCCACTGTGGAGAATATTGGTTGATTCAGAGTTCCAGAAGTATTAAAAGTAACCTGTAAGTCCCTAAAGCTTCTGATGGAGTCAAAATATTTGATTTTAGAAATAAGCCACTTGTTTTCAGTCAGTGCCTTGTTTATTGTTAGTGATAAAATATTTTACCTGTCTACTAGCATGATGTTCTACTAATGCTGAGGAATTTGTCTGCTTTTACTTTATTCACGGATGTAGCTTAAGTATCTGATACAGTACTTTTCATTGTTAGTCTCAATAAATATGTTTTATATAAATGGATGAATAAATAAATACATATATTTTACAATGTCTTAATGTTTTTAAGTCAGTGTATGATGGGTGCTTTCATAATTATATTTAACAAATAATGTTAGAGCAATTAAAAATGTGTTCTAATGTTAATAAACTTTAAGGGCAATAAGGATATAAAATAAACTGTTCAGTACTTTCCATGTACTTTTTAGGAAATGAACATGAGAATGTTAATTTTAATACTGTCATTAGGAGAAACAACACAGTGGTAGCTGTAGAAATCTTTCTTTCCTTAAATATTTGAAGGGAAGTCATTCAGAAACCCTAACATAAAACTCTTTGACAAGGAAAATGTTTATCAAAGCTTGATCCTCATGTGTCAGGTGTATAATCATCTTTAAGCAGTAAATGCATTATTAATTAAATTTTAATGCATCTAAATGATTCCTCACAGAAAGTGTTGACTTTAGATTTAATAAATTATGTATTTATCAGTATGTTTCTCCTTTTATCCTCTAGCTAGTTGCTCTTTCAACGAGAGTGGTGACATCTAGTGGTCACAATTAATAGTTCAACTGGGTAAAGGCAGAGGACATGGAAGATTGAGGGTCCCTTGTAGAACAGTACATGAAACAGACATTATTATTACTGTGTGTATACATGTGACTGCATGCCCAATATGATTCTGGAACCTGTACACTAAGAAAAATGAGAAATTATATCCTATATTATTCAAATGTATGATATGTCAAGGTCAGTGTACTGTCATGTGTAACTAATTAAAACAAAAAAAATTAAAAAAGAATTTCTGTGAAAGAGGGAAAGTAAATAATAAGCTTATAAAATAATGGTATTTTAAATGAAATTGAGGTATTTACATGTTAGTTTCTGTGTGGAATATGAGAAAGTTTAAATTGTCAAGCAATCACGACAACAAAAATATAGAATAGGCTATATATATAACTAAATCACACATTTGAATGTATTTTGGTAAATAATATTTTGTAATTCAGTCAGTTATTTAGATAATTGTGACAAAAAAAAACTTTAGTACAAATTATATCAAGAGAACATGATTGAGGAAAGTGGTTCAGATCTGTCAAAGGTTGCTATCATCCCCACATTTAAAAATAAATGAACTTTGGCCAGACAACAACATACTTTCTTTAGATTTTTTAATATTTTGGATTTGTTCTTTCAACAGAATAGAACTTTTTAATTTTAAAATGTTTTCAGTGCTCTTATTACTCTGTCTGGGTTTATAATAATTATGTTGGTTTAATGGTATTTTAGTGGACTTGAGAATGTAAAAGGAGCAATCAGACTTCTCTTAGTACTGTGAAGTAAAGTGAATATTTTATTTTTCAAACATATAATTTAGTTGGTAGTATATATATACTAAAATATCAATAATGAGGAAACAACAAACTAGAATTTAAGAAATATTTTAATTTAAATAATTATGTAATCCCCCTGTGAATTAAAATAAATTGAAATATTATAGTATAATTTATACCAAAATGTTTTCAATTACTTTAATTGAAAAAGATGGGTTTTCCAACAAAGAGACACATATAATTTAACTATTATTTTTAGATAGAATTTATATTACATAGAAATGAAGTTTCTTTAATGCCAGTACACAATTATATGTAAGCAAGAAACTCAACTAAAATAAAATGACATAACATTTTTTAAACTCACCAAGTGTACATTGAAAATCTTTTTGAAATATATTGTATACCAGTTTTATATCAATCTTTATTCTTACTTGTAAATACAACCTAAAAATATTAAAAGACTTAATATAAGGGTAAAGTCAGGCTAGGATTATAGTTCAATGGTAGAGTGCTTGCCTATCATGTGTGTGAGAAAATTTTTCATTTTATTTTGTTGCAGTGTTGGGGATTGAATCCAGGGCCTTGTGCATACCAGGGAAGAGTTCTACCACTGGGCCACACACTCAGGCCAAATCTTTACTTTTCTGCAGAATTCAAACTGATGTGTTCAAGAACTTATTTATCTCATTGATTGAGGGAGCCAGTAAGGTGTTATAACTGTCATAAAGGAGAAATCAAAGAAAGAATTTATATACAGTAAACTAATATTATAATTATTTAGAAAATATGATATTTTCATGGGACAAGAATCTATTGCATTTAGACAGCCAAAATCAAATTTCATATCTATGGAACAGAGATATTTGCATTGCTATCATTTTTCTAAAAATTAGCTTGTATTTCTATAGATGTTTATAATAGGCTAGCCAGTGACAGTCACACTCCCCATAAGATTAGATAAGCATTGAGGACTTGAGTATTTCATTGAAAGGGCATTCGGTAAAGTATATTGCCTATTCCAAACTCTATTTTTTTTCTTCCTTTCAATATATATTTGTTAGGCTCATCATGCAAAAATAAATATATATATATATATATATATATATATACATATATATATATATATATATATACACATATACATATATATACATACATACATATATGTGTGTGTGGTGTGATATGTATGTATATATATTATACATATTTGTTAGGCTCATCATGCAAATATATATATATATATATATATATATATATATATATATATATATATATATATATACACATACATATCATACCACACACACACACACACACACACACACACGAGGTAAGGTAGTTTTTCCTTGGTGTATAGAAGTGAATTGGAACCATAATTAGGAACTCCATGAAGATCTAAGAATATAACAAACCAGTTTAACCTATCTTAAAAAGATTAATTTTAAGGAGTCAGATTTACATAATGACTGCTTCAGACATTCAATAGCTGGCAAATAAAACTTTTCCAAATCATTTTGTTGTTTGTTTCTCTGCTTTAACAGTGAAATTCAAACGAGTTCTCTGCTTTTCTAATGTGAAGCTCATTGCATTAAATAACAATAATGAAAACACTACCATGATCAATGAGTACCTGCAATAGAATGCACAATCAAATTAAAAATCATACAGCAGTATTTGTACAAGCTATCACTTTCTCATTATATGCTAACATTTGAAATATGACTGCCTCTTTTTTTCTAAAATTAATCTCCAGGCACAAACAAATGTAGAACATCAAGAAGCCCTTTCCTTTTTTCATTACTGTTGAAAAAAGAAGGTTGACATTGATAATTAATTTTGAGATTTTTTTTTAATTATGCTTTTGGTTTATTTGTTTCAGTCAATGAAGATCTAAAGTTTTGGAGCCACATAAAGTTTTGAAATGTTGTGGCATAAATCACATAGGTATATTGTCACTGATTATAGATTTTACTTGGCTAGTTTATCTTCTCCTAATTTGTGGACTGACAGAGGGGTTGAGCAGAAAATTTAGGTGTTAGGATGAAAATACATATGCCAAATATGCTGCCAGAATCTTGACCCTCTTAATTAAAAATAATAACTTGGATATTATATAAACATTGCAGTAATGGTTACATTCTGTCTCTCTCAGAACATACTTCTCACCTCCTGTTATATGTTCTCCAGTACAAACACACAAGCTTTTTAAGGTAATTTGGCATTGTTGGAAGGCAATGTGTGGGTGTTTTGTAATTGTGTGAATTTGCATTACAGAATTGTTTTGGCTTTTATTACTTCCATGACCTTGGGAAAACTACATTATCTCTTCCAACCTCAAAGTCTTCATATATAGAATGTTGATAACATAATTGTAAATAATAATATTTTAAGGCTGAGGTTGTTCAGAATATAGAATAACAATAGAAAACAAAGAAAAGCTTATAAACATGTATATTTCACATATACATATACAGGAGAGAGAATGAATAGTCCTCAGTGGTGAATTTAATTCCCATTTACATGTTATCTTTAATAAAGAGCAGTATATTTTTAGAATAGTCACAAAAGAGGCTGCCACTGGAGAGAAAGCAATGAATGGGCTGGAAAAGCCTAGGTAGTGAACATGTCTTTGGTGTCATTGCCAGGCCATGAGCCTCTAACATTTGTCCTTCCTTGTAGAGAGGGGTCATCATACCTGTTGTCTATCCAGTTCCTGCTTTTAGGAAAACCAAGGGAGGTCAGAAAGAGTATCTGTATGTGCTGCTTCCGGTCTTCAGCTCAGTAACCTTCCATAGTTTGGAATGGCATATCCTGATCTTTCACAAATAAATTCCTCAATAACTTTCAAAGCAAATATTAAATGAACAATTTTATTTTATATTTGATATTTCCATGCCTAAGTGAGAATATGGGTTATAACAGCTGAACTATGCTGTAGTTTGGAAGTTAAGTGACTCCAAATGTCCATGTGGTGAAGGCTTGGTCCTCAGTGTGGTACTATTGGGAGGTGGTCCAGCCTGTAAGTCCTAGGGTCTACTATGAGGTCTTAGGTCACTGAGGGTGTGAGTTTGAAGAGGGCAGAGGGACCCCTGCCTCCTCCTCTCTCTCTTTGGCTCCCAAACCATGAAGTGGGGAGTTTTCCTCCCCCATTTTTACACTCCTATGCCAAGCCAGTCTTTCTTGCCACAGGGACAGAGCAACAGTGCCAATGGATCTTGGCTTGAAACCTCCAATGTGAACCTTATCTCTTTATAGTTTTATTATCTCAGGTATTTTGTTATGGTATCCAAAGCTGAGTATCACACATTTCTACAACCTGTTTTGTCTAATACTAATGTCTGCTTTCCTCCAAGAGAATAAGATCGTCTTGAGGCTGAAAATGAATGGCTTTTTAGAGGAGAAGACAATGAATTCTGTGCTTACATACTTAGAAAACTGGAGTATTTTGTCAAAAAGAGAGGGCAAATAAAGTCAGAGACTTCCTGAACTGATTGGATTGTCCTTATGTTCAAGATTTGGCTGTTCCACCAGCAGAGCTAAATGGTCAATGTTGTTATGTGGTCATGAAAGAAGAAGCAGCCATCCCTGAGAATGTTCAGGGACAGAAAATAAATAAGTAGGATGAGAACTTGTCTAATATAAAATATTACTTACATTTTAAGACACAAATCCCTGCCTTGTTAAGCATTTCAAGCATTATTATTCAACAGAAAAGTCTAAAGAAGAAGCACAGTTCTACCTTTGTTTTGGCTCACCCATGTGCTTAAGGTTTTTCTTTTCTCTAATGGAAACATATATTAAACACAAGTCAAAGATCAGGGTGGGAGGTGATAATAAGGGAATGCTGACTACAATCCCATTAAATACTGTTCTATTCCAGTGTCTACTTTTAATTTAATATTAATAATATTATTAAGACGATCATTATTTCTTTAAGGGAAAAAACACTTTATGATGAATGAATTAGTTTTGCATGCATAAGATACTTTTATAAAAGAAAGAAAAAACCTAAATAATTTGTCTTTCATTTGATATTGACTCAGGAAATCTACTTTTAACAGTTTATTTCTCTAACTGCATTGGAAAGAGCATTAAGATACTTTCCAAAAGTCGAGACAATTTTTTTTTAAAGTTAATATTAGGAAAAGCTCAGGAGATCACCCTCTATTTGTCAGACCCTCATACTTGAGTAGATTCTTATCTTGTTACAATGGCTAAGAAAATATTTTTTGTAAAGGAATAAACGAAAACATGACTTTTACAGAATATCTAAAATTGAATTGTGTGAAAATGAGAAAAATTCATACACTTAAACAACTGTAGTTTTATCCTTTTTTTCAAGCAAAATGTGATGGAATTTATTTCTGTGGAAATGCTCAAACTTCTTCTGATAAAAGAAAAATCCAAGGGAGTTTCATAATATACAGAAAAACAGATTATCTCTGGCACCCTGTCTAGGAACCAATTCACTCTTGGTTGAAGTAACTATAAATGTTGTGCAGAATCAAAATCTCACTTTTGTTATAATAGCCTTTTTTTAAGAAATTAATTAATCTTAGCATTAATCATAGATGTATATAAACTGTTTCACAAACATTAATTAGAGGATGGGTGACACTGCTCCACATTTTGAAAGTGTAATTTTTCACCATTGGGTAAACTGGGTCCTATGTCATGAAGGTGTACGTGGACTATCATAAATAACCTGTGTCCTCCCCAAACAGGAAGCCTTTGTTGCTCTCAGATGACAGATGACAGAGACACCATCATTCCCCTTTGTAAAGAGTAATGTTAATGAAAAAAAAAATCCTAGATTTTTGAAATATACAGTACACTAATGCATGGACATGGACTAATGTGAAAAATTGAGATGAAATCTCTGAATGCTTTTTGCCTTTTTCTTCAGTGCAGTACTCATTGCTCATCTTCTAGATTTAAAACATTGTCAGAGTGTACCAAATTGCCGTATATAATAAGATTAAAGAACAAGAGGATATCAACATTTGGGCAGGAATAAGGGCTGATGCACCTGAGGAACAGGCAACATTTTAGGGAAACACAGAGAAGAACCAGTTGTATTCATAAGAGTTTCCACAGAAACACACCAACAGGATGTGTATGTGGAGAAAAAGGAATCAGTCACTTAAGGAAAGGAATATGTTCTGAGAAACATCCTGGTAGTGATTTTGTTATTGTGCAAACCACACAGGGTCTGATAACACAAACTAACATAGCTACAGTGTCACTAGATGATGTGATCTTATGGGACTTTGGCCATGCATGTTGTCCATCATTGACTGAATCATTGTTACACATCACATGACTGTATACATTCATGCAGGTGTTTTGAAGTATCCATATATACACAGAGAATGATTAAGAGAGTGACAGATAGTGAGCAGAGGGGAATAAGGGATTGCTTTATGTGATAATGGGACCTAGTGAACCTGAAATAAATAGGACTTCAGGGAGCTAGAAACTCCAGCAGGAGTTGATTCTATGGTTTCAGGTAAAATTTCTTCCTCTCCAGGTAATCTAAATTTTTGCTCTTAACTTCAACACTAAAATCATGGAGGGGAATCTCTTTCCCTTAAAGTCAATAGATTATAGATGAGAATCATATCTAAAAAACCTCTTCAGAGAAATACATAGATAAGTGTCTGATTAAATAACCAGGTACTTCACACTTACAGAGTGGAGACATAAAATTAACCATCACAATAACTTATTCCAATTTGTGTGAGCTTTTTAGAGTGGTTGTTTTAGATCTGGAATCTTCTCCAAACTTTGTGTGTAGAAGGCTTGGTCTCCGGCAGCAATGTTCACAGGTATGGCTTTTGTAAAGTGACTGGATCATGGAAACTAGCCTCATCAATGAATTCATTGTTTGATGGATCAATAATTTAATGACAATAACGTGACCTGGCAGAAAACTCAGGAGATGGGACCTAGTTTGGGGAAATTGATCACTGTGGGCATACCCTGCAATGGCCTTGGTATTTCTTATGGCTGACATCTCTCTCTCTCTCTCTCTCTCTCTCTCTCTCTCTCTCTCTCTCTCTCTCTCTCTCCCCACCCTCCCTCTTTCCTTACAGATGAGCAGCTCTCATCTGTAAGATGAGAGCTTGTACCACACTGCACCACACTGTTCTGCCTCACCACAAGCCAAAATCAATGGAACCAGTCAACCATGAACTGAAAGATGGAAATCTCTGAAACTATGAGTCACAATATATTTTTCTACCTTTATGTTCTTTGTCTTATGTATTTGTCCCATTGATGGAAATCTGATTAATACAAATGAACATTTGTTTAAAGAACAGGAAGTTTTTGAAGTGTATGATTAATATAACAAAAGATGAAAATGTAGAAAAATTGTGGGAGATAATGTGGGCACATTGTACTTTGTCAGGCACATTTGGGCCAGTGCAGAGAGGATGAGGAAGCGTGAAACCCTGGGAAGCTGGGTGAATTCAGCCTGGAAGGACCTGAAAAGCCAGGTTTTTTTCCCCTAAAGGTAACTAATACCAATAGATTTTTCATCAAAATGTAAGATAAAAAGATTTGTCTTTTGGAAAGATAAATTTGATATTATTGTTTTACAGCACAGATTGAACAAAAGCCTAGATATTAGAAGAGATTGGGATCAAGGGCTTTATTTTCATTGTAAGAAATAACATGTTAATGATAATTAATGGTAAAAGTAATGCTGAGAGAAGGTAAATATGAGAAAACAAACAGAAATGTTCAGGAATGTACTTTCAAGATCTGACCTATTCACTGAGGAGAGAAACAAAGATTATTATTGAGGTTTTTGAAAGAAACACAACAAATAACCCCTCTCATGACTTGACTAAGAACAGACTCAAGAGTAAGAAATTGGAGCCAAATTACCACATCCATTTCTAATATGATTTGTTTTGGAAAGTGTAGGTTCTGTCAGCAGCTAGGGAGAATTTTTCATATAAGAAATCCCAGGATTAGACAGATTTACCCATTAGCAGTGGTGGACTATGGCAAGGCCACGTTCCCTCCCTCCCTAGCATAGCAAGCTGTTCACAGAAGAGTAGGAAACTCACTCCTCTTGCTTCACTGCCTGAGGAGGTTAAGTCAAAGGGAGAAATGTGGAGGAAGGTCAGTTCTCAAGAAAAGTACAGAGGAACAAAGATACCTCACAGTCCCTCTGCACAGCTTGCCAAAGTTTCTCGCAGCTTGAGTTATTTCATCAGGCTCCTCCTAGGTGAAGTTTTTGTTTGTTCATTTTGTCTTTTAGTTTTACTTCTCCTTGCAGCCTATAATGTGTATGAATATATGTGTGTGAGAGTATGTGTGACTGTTTGTAGTTTAAAGATTGGGAAAAAATAGATTAGGATAAGAAACATAAAAAAGCCATTCTTCACTAGGGTGAAGAAATAGAAATTAGGCCTTGGTACTTTTGATTAGCAAAAATACATAGACTACAAAGTATAAGCTCTACTATTTAGTAATAAATATGTGGTTATTTCCACAGTGCCAGTGAATCTAACCTTAATTAATACTTGCATTTTTCTTTATTTATCTAACCACTTAATAAATTTTTTGGAACACTTATGAGTGCCAGGCATGAGTGATATGAGACAAATAATAATAATTTGTTATAATGAACACTACAACAACAAATCAATAGTAATAATTATGACCTTATAATTCTTTTATATGCAAGGAATTCATATCGCAATGGTAGACAAGCCATGTACACATGTAAATGTAATCACATTTGTCTCCTATAAATTTAGCATTTAGTCTTACAGTTGTCTGATACATAGGAATTTAAGATTTAAGTGTCATAATTATTGAAAGGAAGGTCAAAACTTAATCCTGGGAAACAACAGTGATTGAATTCTCATTTGAAATGAAATTCTCAAAGGTAATGATTTTAGTCCATTACACATGGAATGTGGCACAATGAACCCCACCATTTTGTAAAATTATAATGCACCAATAAACTATTTTTGTACAAGAAAAGTTTAACTTGTTTCTATTGCACTCTTTTCCTACAAGCTCCATTGAAAGCATCTTGCCTTTGTGTTGAAACTTCAGCAGATAAAATGAGTCCCATTTGTGGTATTCCAAGGAGGTCCATTGTCAATACTTTTCTTTTGATTCCAATCTTCTCTTTCGTCAAAGGTAAGGCCTTATTGAAAGCTAATTAGGAAGAAGAGCATAGTTCATTTCTTCTTTTTCATCCCACCTAACACCCAACTTCTACTAACCAATAGTCTTTTTTTGTAGTTGGATCTGTAGTGACAGGTTAAGGAAAAAAGGTGGATTTTTTATGGGTTGCACTCCCTCCTTTGAACATTTTTCAATGGTTCTTCAGTACTAATTCCTCTCAACCCTGAACTCTCTAACACACTAGTGGTGTTTCTCAATCTTCCCTAAGCCTTTTTTTTTTTTTTTACTTGAGAAAGCAAGAGTGAAGCACTGGTAGTGTCTCAGACTTGGCTGCATTCTGGAATCATCTATGAGCCTTTAAGGCCATCAGGGCCTTGTTGAATCCCACTAACCCTAACTTGGCGTTTCAGGTGTAACCTGGGTATCTTTTATGACTCAAGATCAACAGTAGCTTCTCTAAATATGTTCTCCCTACTGACATCCATCTCCAAGAACAATCTGTCTCAAGACAACCTGCTAGTAGCTAATGTACCACTTCCAGCAGTTGGGCTTTGGAACTGTCTTTGCTTTAGCCTCTTTTATGAATGTGAGGCATTTGACACTTTTTATTCTCATCTTTGGGATTTAGTCTAAACACTAAGAAAGTAAGAGTTTCATTTGATACTTTGTTGTGGAAGGGTTTATTGAAGTGATCTGACTGAATATAGGGCTGATGGGTAGGATCAAGAGTTTTATAAGCCTTTGCCTACCCGACCCCAGGGGGGGGAAATGTTGCTTATCAATTTTCCAGTCCATTTCTTTTGTATGTATAATTTTGTTTTCACTCAAAAAGCATACTGTGTCCTTGATTTTGTATATTATATTTACCTTGTTTGACATATTCAAATGTGTCAAACCTAATAGTCTCAAAAATCACACAGATTCTTAGTTTTCTCTTGGAATATGTACATATAAATGCATTCACAAATACATGCATGTATACACATGTATATGTACATATGTATTCTGCAATTTTGTAAGTATATTTAAATGAAATCCTTTGTAGAACAATGATGAATACATGTATTCAAAACATTTATATCTGGTTCCTAAGATGTGTTGTAATATATATATATATATATATATATATATATATATATATATATATATATATATATATGGAGTTGATATTTTCTGTTTTATTCTCCCTTGACTTTCATGCTAAAAACTGTACAAAAGTGCCCAAACTGATTTATCTTTATAAGACTCAGAGTTTCCTTAGGCAATCTTTTTCAAGATTTTTAATTTAAATTTTTAAAATAGTTGATATAATATAGTCATCATGGGCCAAAATTTAGCATAATCACAGAAGTTACAAAATATTCCATGTGAAAATGTAAAAAAATTATTGTGAAACTTAATTGATCTTTAAATTAAACAAGAATGTGTGTCACATGAGATTTAATATTTGATGAATTATATAGCATTTTATATAAAATAATTTGACTTATATTTTTCAAGCTAAAGAGTAATTGTGATCAAAAGAACAAGTACAGACATGTTTCCCTTCAATAAGCACAAATGAAATTTCTTTTTAATATAGATACAATGAACTATGTCAAGGTTAAAATGTTGTACAGTCTTAGTTTATATTTTTCAAGAATTCTTTATTGTTTTTCATAAATAAATCTGAGTGTTTGAACTTTGGATGATTTTAACCATTTTAAATAATTGTTCTATATCTCCTATCATTTGTTTTTTGTAGATTGAACATAAGTACTATATATAAAATTTTATCAATTGGATTGTAGTATCATTTAATTTAGTGGCATTTCATCTTTGTAAACCCTAAGCAAAAGTCACTGGTGATTAATAATGATGAGAATTCTAATAAGTACTTTAAAATCAGAAATAAGTACAACCTTCAATTTTTACTTGTAGAATGGTTTTATTTTAATATGATATATTGGGATTTTTATATTTCTTTTACTTACTAGAATTAGGTTCTGATTTTAATGAAATTCAACATGTCTCTAAAAACTACTTTCAAAAGATATATATTGTAATAGGCATCAGGAAAGAGAAACAATAACTATCTCTGTCTTTGTACAAAGCTTTTAAGGAAAATAAATTTAATACATTTTCAGGGGCAAGTAAAAATACGTATACTTTTTTTATATTTTGGAACTTAACTTTGCAAATAATTTATTTGAAACATTGCATGGCTTCCTATTAGGCTATTCACTTAACATGCCTAAAACCTTTGACAAATATCTCTAATCGACATATTGGTGTCACAGACAAATTTGCTAATTGGACTTGTTTTGTTGAATCCTTTAACACTCTTGATCTTTGGAATATTAGTTACTGAAGCCTGTGCAAGTTCATAAAATGAGGGAACTATCCATCACTTTTTCCTAGTGCAGAAAAGGGGATGAACTTTATTGTAGATAAACCTGCAGGAAGTGGGCTTGTTATAGTTTGTTGCCATTGGCTTAGATTTGGTGGAATACTGTGTGTTTAAAAACAAAAACTTTTTTCTCTTGAGAAGTATGCTTTCTCAGTTTCTTTGTTCCTTTTGCTTCGGGTCACAGCAGCATTCTGTCAAGAGGTGAAATATATTTGGCCAATTCACTTTAAGTTCAGAGATGCCCTGCAACCCATGGCAAACTGATCCTCACCAACAGGTTCCATTTCTAGGGCTTAAGTTGAATCCATCTCACAAGAAAGAAATATTTTCTTTCTCCTAAAGTGGCTGATAAAAAATGAGCAAACAGGAACCTGTTGGCAGGTACCTTGTCCCTGTGTCTGAGGAATAAGTCACCACAGATGAAAACAGACCCCTGAGATAAAAAGCATACATCCTGATGAGATCCTTGGAACCTCTGCATCCAACCTTCCTGAAGTCAGATCTGGCTTTACTTTTTGTTTTGTGAGTCGCTAAAGGCCATTTCTCCCTTAAGATACTTTTAAGTTGATTTTCTATCACTTGCAGCCGGGAGAGTTCTGAATAATGCATCCAGAATGCTCTGTCATTTTTCCGCATGGTGACTCACTTAGATAAGTAGTGGCTTAGGTGTTAAATGGGGAATGACTGCTAACCATACCCTGTCAATAGTAAAAATAGCTGAGAAGCACAGATTTTTCTAAACTGGAACAATCTAGTTCTGTGTCAGACAACAGCTATTTTCTGTCTGTGACCAAAAGAAATTTCCATTTGACCCCCATGGCATTTGCAGTTCTGTACCAGTCAGATGAATCTTGACATAGGTGGGTCAAGGATAAATACATAAGGCACTTTGATCCCTAAGTTCCAGTCTGTGAAGATGTTATCATCTAGGAGTGAAAGAATGAGAAAATATCAAGAAAAAGACATGCATTTTTTCCCATGAAAGTAAACTGTCTTATCAATGAGGGGGTTTACACATGATTCTGTAAGGTGAATCTATGATTATTATAGTTTTTGCATTTATTTGGTATTCTTTAATGCTCTTATTCTTAATAATAAAATATTAACAACCACAGTTTTTTAGTTTGTTTTGCTTTCATTATTGTTATCAACACGATGAAATGCAATCATTTTGAGCAATCCAAAGTGGTTGAACCAAGACTTTATTGTACTAAGTATTCTCTGCTTTATTCTGATTATAATATGCTATTATTCATTACATTCTAACCTATGGAAATAAATTGAAGGCAAAGTTTACAAAAAAATGTCTTTTCTGTTTCTTTTGGAAATAGTTCAGATTTACCTGTATTGCTCTTACAATTGGCTGCTGTGGGAGGTTTGAGGCAGCCTCTGGCATGGTATGTGTCTTTGGGAGCATTAAACAAGTAGATGAAATACATACAAAATGTGATACTATCCCAGAGGTGTGCATGGATCCCTAACATTGCAAATAATCATCACTAGTGATGCCATAAATCCCAAAACCCAAAGACAGACACAGGAAAGGAGGATGCTGGAGGGTGGTGGCATGAGGGCTTCCTTAGAAACCTGAGCTTTGGTGATGTTCAGACAGCTGCAGTTTAAATTATTAAACAATGGAAGGGGAGTTTTTCTTGATTGTTTTTACTGGTCTATTTATTCTAATGACAAATTTGTTCTATGAAAATTACAGGCACAAGCAGAAGAGAAAAGATGATTCTTAAATACTAAGATCCAGAAAACTATTAAGTGGAGAAAACTTAAATAAATACCCTCCCCCCTTTTTTTGGCACCCTCATGTATGCCTTGCTTCTACTTGATAAAGATCACAGGGGTAGTTACATTATGCTTCCAAATGCAACAAAGAACAAGAAAAGCCCTTTCTGGAGATGCACTGGCAAAGAAGGGAAGGAGCTCCCAATCTTTTCAGATGTATTGAAGACTAGCACTCCTCATATATTTATTCACTTGGTTGTGTGACTTTGCCAGGCCTCCTGTTACATCATAAGGTATTTATCTCCTTGATTTGGGATTTGATGATATGATTTGGGTCTGTGGTATATAAAGAGACATGACCCAACAGAGGCTAGAACTGTGTATGTCTATGTAGCCTTGAAATGTTTACTTTTTTGCTTCTGCAATTGCCATAGAACTTCTTCCATACAATGGAAACATTTATCATCAACTTCAGCCTCAGAATAAAGAGCAATAAGGAAGTAACTGTGAAGACTGAGACTCAGTGAGGGGGTGATGTCATCCTGGGTGTTCAAGGTAGCAGACAAGAGTGTCCTAGGCAAATAACCTTTCATTTTCTACAAGGGATAAACCCTAAAAACGGCTACAAATTTTTGAAAATAGTAATTTTTATAAACATCTTGCTCTGGAATGCTATTTCTATCAACATCTTGCCCTAAAGGCTCTGCATGACTCTCGGGTTGGGAAAAGAAAGCATGCCACCTGGGATGGAGCTAGGGCAGGAACTCCCAGACACAGAGTAATCATATTTTACTTCCAACTTCAAATTGGTTGCAGCAATCATACGCTTTTCTGAAATGATTTCCATCAGGCTTACGTTGCACGATACAGATTTTCACAGTGCCCACCTGCAGTCCCCTCCCTTTCCCAGCATAGAAACAAATTATATTTTATGTGCTTCCTTTGCAGTTTCATATATACTCATCACTTAAATCCCACCCAGTGCTCTTAAGATTAGTGAGAAATCATCCCCCTGTTCTCCTTTCCTTTCTATCTGGGTCACTGGTTTGTGCAGCTGCCCACCCCCTATGCATACCTGAGATATCTTTGGTAGAAAGGTTTTCAATTTAACTCTTATCTATTTGGCCTATTTTTTTAACCCTTGAATCCTGCTAGCATCTTTCAGCTGTCTGCTATGCTGTAGCAGCACTGCAAGTTTCCTAAGCACATTTTGGGATGTGCTAGAGTTTATATGCTTGGTCTGCCCAATAAATAACAGTATAGAAGTAGCTTGTATTTCTGTTAAGATGGAGCCTGTCTTTTGTAATAGCCAGTTTATCACGTTCACTGCTGATTTTCACGGGAACTAGGCTCTATCAAGAGAAAAACTACCATCTCTTACTTCATATTTAAGTAGTGGCAGGGTGCATCTGAAAAGAATGGGGGCTCAGAGGTATCTGTTTATAGCTCAAAATGTTACATCAGATACTGAAGGTCATCTGACTTACCTGTAGCCTTGCAAATGGTGGCAGGCAAAATTCTGGCCAATTTGCCTAAACTCTGATACATAAAATATAACAATCACAGTAGAAAATAACCTCTCCTTTGGGGAGTTGGGAAGGAAAAAAAAAGCAAAGGTCACCTGAAAGGTTATATTCAAGTAAATCATGCAAGACAACAATGTCAGGAAGTGACTCATCTGGTGATTATTATTCATCACCTCTTAACACCTTTTTCTTCCCCAAAGAGTAATGTGGAAAGAAGGATTTCAGTGTTGTCTAGATCTTTTTCCTATACCACTTTGTTACACTGTAGCTATTAAGGTGTTGCTGTATTTTAAAGTATGTGTCAAAATCTCATTATGAGGTACAGGGAGCATTGAAAATTTTATTTATTTATTCATTTTTTAATAAATGTATATAAAAAGTCTGCTCAATGAATAAATATGTCAAAACCTTGAAAAGAATGGCCAAGGCTATGAAAAACTCTGACCTCTCAGGTTTATGTAATTGTTTTCCTATCTGGATAATATTCTAGTTCAAAAATCAATTTTGAGCACTAATTTTTGTTTCTAAAGCTACCTAAAATACCAGTCTTTTATTCTTTTATTGTACAGATGATTGATCCAAGTGAAGCTCTACAGCTGAGCTACATCCCCAGCACTTTGTTTTATCTTGAGACAGGGTCACCTTAAGTTTCTGAGGCTGGCCTTGAACTTGGAATTCTTCTGTTTTAACCTCCTGAGTCACTGGGATTTTAAGTGTAATTGCATTCAAGCATTCAACTAAATTAACAGTCTCTAAAAAATGGTCTAAGTATTGATTAATAATTAGAAGTTAAAATAACCTTTTTTTTTTTTAATAAAGCAGGACCAGGGGTGTAGTGCATGATAGAACATCCCTACATTAAATCCCCACTAAAACACAAACATGTACAAACACACACACAGTGTAGACATAATAAAATAAAAGCTTATTTTTTGCAATCCATCGTCTTACTTTCTCCTATTTGATTTTTCTTCTTTCTTCCAGGTATAAGTACTAAGCATCTGGATTAAGTTGGTAGTGTTTTAGGCACCATGAAATTAGAAACAGCCAGAGCACATTTCACTTCCTGCTCCCATACATCTTAGCTTAGGAAACATTGACAATAAACATAAGGATAAATAAATGCATATCCTATTAAGTTGTCATTAGAATTGCCAGGAAGAAAAAATAGTGAAAGGAAGAGAGAATGACCAGGTTTGGATTGAGGTCTTCAAGATAATGATGGAGGAGATCTCTGCTGAGATGGCATTTTCCCCCAGATTGAAAAAATGAGCCTCTTGGAACACCTGTTTTGACTGTTTCTAGCATAAGAAACAGAAAATATGAATTGTGAAGGACAGTATCGAAGTAGATTGGGGGTGCCATCTGAGGGAAAGTCACAGGGTAAGAAATCACACAGATGGCTTGAATCTTCTGAAAATTCTAAAACCTGGAGTTAGAAATCAGAGGGCTGTTTCAGTTTTATATTTTCCAATCAGTGCAGAGAAGACAAACAGCAAAGTCAGTGATTTGGGATGTTTTATTTAATGTTGTGTCTAGTGCCTAGGACATTGCCTAGTAGGAAACCAAGAGAAAGTCCTAAATTAAAATTAGGATATTTTCAAATTGGTATGGAAGTATTTTACCATATCTTCATCTGTTAAGTAGTTAGCTTTTCACTTGTTTTGTCAATTTGTCATTTGCATGAGTTGCCCATTTAAATGTGAATTCATCCAGTCAAGAGGTTCTATAAGACTGAGAGACAAAGGGACCCTCTACCCAACTTGTCTGCTATTCTTCTTCATGTCACCCCTCTTCTCTACTCACTGGTACAGGTTGAGTATTCCTTATCCAAACGTTTGGGATCAGAAGTGTTATAAGTTTTGGATTTAAAACACGTATATATTTTGAAGTCATTGCACATACAGAATGAAATATCTTTATTATGGGACCCAATCTGAACACAAAGCTTAATTGTTTCATATACATTTTATGCAGTGACTTGAGGATAATTTTTACAGTGTCTTTTGCACACCTGCATTTTGACTGTGAATTGTCACAAGGTCAGGTGTGAAATATCCTGCTGGTGGCATCTCATTGGCATTCAAAAAGTATGAGATTTTGAAATTCACATTTTGAGATTAGAAAAGATCAACCTGCATCCACTTAAAAATCTTCTTGACTACTTTTCTTCCATTTATAAAAAGCAGAGATGAGCCAACATTCAGAACATACATCATCAGGTTGCAACAATGCTTTTGTAACTGAGCCATGAGATTACTTTTCTTCATACTACCTTGGTTTCCCTCAATTGAATAAAAATTGTGAATTTTGAGGTTATTTGGAGACATGCTGTTATTTATTGTTGATACAGCTTCAGTCTCCCCTCTAGTGTAAATCACATCTCAATATATCTTCTATTTTTAAAAATTGTATAGTCTTAATGAAGTTCTCCTTGGGCCTTCTGAACCACACTAATCTAGTTTGATTATTTTCTAGAATTATAGCACCAAGTGACAGTGTTTTAATAATCATCCTCTTTTTATTACTTCCACCTGTCACTTTGTTCATTCACCTATTTCTCAGAACTTCTGATCTTCTTCTGCATTAGTTTGCTTCTTCCACATCTCTCCAGACACTTCCAAGACAAAGACCTATATTAGGCAAAATTACTGAGATCCTGTGTCATTTGACTGGAAAGGATCCAATACTCACTAGAAACGTGGCAAAAATATTTAATAAGATTTGTTGGCAGAATTTAAAGAAGGAAATCAACAAAGCAGACAGTAGTTATAATTGTCTGGCAGAGAAGGCTGAGATTTGCCTGAGATGAATGCCTCTTTAAAGAGAACACACAGGAGAACCCACACTGGTGTTGCAAATTCCCAGTCTTCATGGTGCTGGTCTATGCTTTCAATGTGCAGGAAGCTTAGTGGGAACTTTTCTTCATCTGGATATGCATGTCTTTGCTTCTAAAAATTATGTTCTTGATGGCCTTTCTGGGTTCCATTTTCTGTCTTCTTTCTGGAATTACTATTATTAGGATATTTTTTTAATTTGCATTTTCTTATCTTTTGGCCCCTACTCCTCATCTGTTATTTTTTGATTGTTTGTTTGTTTTACTTTATTTTCTTTTGTTTTACATTCGTGAAGATTTCCATAAGTCTTTTAATGTGAATTATTCCTTTGTGATTTTATTTTTATTTACTTATGTTGGCTGTTTCTACTAACCAAAACTGTCTCTTCTGTTCCTTCACTACAGGGTCTAAAGCTAAGTAGTGGCAGTTCTGTGAGCTTATTGGACCAAACATATGCAGGCCCAGGTTTTAGAATGTAAATTTTTTCTTAATTCCTTTTTTTCAGAATGAGCTAATTGCCCCTGTGCTCAGCTATGTTTAGTGTTCAGGACTCCATTTTATCCCTTATAGGGAGTAAACACTGAGGCTTCTCCTGAAACTGGGCCATGGGTGATGGTGGATAAGGTTAAGAGTCCCCTGGCTCAATAGAGAGAGCTTAAAAACAGTGGTATCTATATGTTTTGTGTATAATTTTTTTGAACTTCCGGCTTACAACCTCTCATTTATCATTATTTTCAAAAGGAGCTTAAATAATGCCAGTTTTCATTCTTTAATGTCATCTACGGTATGATTACAATGACTCCTGAATTTCACCACTACCACTTCATAAAAGTCAACTTTTGGGCATTTGGGGACTACTCTGTTAGTTATTTCTCTCTCTCTCTCTCTGTGTGTGTGTGTGTGTGTGTGTTTGACTTTTATTTTTTTTTCTTGTCTCTTCTGAATATCCTATTTATTTGTTAGTATTGTGATGGGATTTGGAAAAGACAAAAGAGTCTAATCATTTTTGTTTTCTGTTAAATATCAGTCTGTCTCATTTTTTATTCAGAAATGTTATCATTGTGTATTAACTTGTTTATACAATACATAGTATAGTAACCTGAATGAACAGGGTATTTTATTCATGAGTTTTTCTTGGATATAACTCATCATTATTATGTAATTCTCCATTTTGCAATGTCCTTAGATGAGCCTAAACATGTTCCCCAAAGTTTAGCTGTTGTTACCTTGATTAAATACACTTATATTCTCCAACATAGCAACTACTGGACATGTGTAGCTAATTAAAAATGAATCTAAAATTGAACGAAAGTTCATTTTGGTCTCTTAAAATTACCAATAGCCACATATACCTTGTGGATAGAGTATTGATAAGTATATATAGAACATTTTTTGTCATTGCAAAGTCTTTTATTAGTAACACTAATTTAAAATTAAGTAACATTAGCCTTGTGTGGTGGTACATACCTATAATCCTAGCAATTTAAGAGGCTGAAGGAGGAGGATCATAAATTTAAGGCCAGCCTAAGAGAGACCCACAGCAACTTAGACCCTGTATAAGAAAGGAAGGAAGGAAGGAAGGATTGAAGGAAGGAAGGATTGAAGGAAGGAAGGAAGGAAGGAAGAAAGAAAGAAAGGGAGGAAGGGAAGGAAAGAAAGAAAGACGTGGAATGTAGTTCAGATTTAAATTGCCTCTGGGTTCAACTTCTAGTAGTAAATAAATAAAATAGAATTAAGTAAAATTGGGTCATATAGTAAGAAATAAATATTCTTTTACAATTATTTTATGTATCTTTAGTCTTTCTTATCCTTCTGATTACATTTAGTACAAAACCTCTCAGATTTACAGATGCATATGAATCACTTTGGCATGTGTTTAAACCAAATATTGTGTGTTAATAAACCTAGAAGGGAGATTGAGTTCCTTCATTTCAAAAAGACTCACTGTACCATGCTTGAACTGCTGGTCCTGGGACCACATTTTGAATAACAAGAATCTGAGAAAGGAAAGACCTCATTTTGGTTTAGTAAATGTTTGTATTTGTTTATTATTTAAAAATTTAAAAAAAAAGATGTAGACCTTTCAAAAGAATCCTGAAGAAAAGGTAATAGTATAGTGACAAGATATAATATCATTGTGTTTGTTTCACAGAATTTTACTACATCTGTGAATTCATGCCTTAATCTGTGCACTTGCTTATTCAATTGATGTATCCTGAGAGCTCACTACATGAAAAATATAATTATAATCTCTGTGCATATATGAAAATAACTTTATCATAGGGATCATGTGCTATATAATCACATCATAGTGATTATAGTGATATACAGGTAAAACATAATCGTTAGATAAATAATTGAATGACTGAAGTTTGGAAAAATTCACAATGCATATAAAACTGGGGAATGTTGATGCTATTTGCCAGTGCAGGTGGACTAAATAAGGAAGAACACTTTGTTGTTTGTGAGCTAAGATTTACTGAAAATTCCCTGTAGAGATTGTTGGTTGAAATAAGGCTGGAGGCTTGAGGAAGATAGTATATGGAGAGATTGGGGAGATTGCCAAAAATTTGTGGGCAAACAGGAACATTATTATGAAGGTATGAAATCAGAAAGCACTAAAGCAGAAGTTTCAGAGATACAGATCAAAGGAAATTGAAATATCATTTATGGTCAGCTGGGAAAATATGTCATAGAACTAAGGTCAACAAGTTTCTGAAAAATAAGAACATTTGAAAATTGCTATTCTGAGGCAATTTATCTACATTTGAAGAGTTAAAGATTTACATGAGCTCTTACGTTTAACATGAATTTACACTTGGTAGAAATCATATTTTGACATACTTATAAATGGCGTACTTTATCCTCTTTTGCCCACTTTCAGAATTGGAATCTTAATTCTACTAGGTAATATAATTACTAAATTCCAGGCATCTTTTCTTTATTTTTTTTAGTTGTAGATGAACACAATATCTTTACTTATGTATTTTATTTATTTTTACATGGTGTTGAGGATCGAACCCAGTGCCTCACACGTTTGAGGCAAGTACTCTAACACTGATCTATAGCACCAGACACAATTCCAGGTATCTTTTCTTGAAAAAATAATTTTTTCAAGGCTGAACTTCATAAAAACCAAAAATGTTCTTAAAAAATGACTAAACCTACATTTTACAAAGAATAATGTGTAACATGTACTTCAATATGTACCATTTCAGTAAGCTTTTGAAGAAAACCGCACAGATGCATGAACAATTTCTTCTCTGGCTGAATCTAGATCAATGTGACAATTCCATGTGTGCTGTGATGCTCACTTATTGTCTCGGGGATTGCTCTCCCCTCTTTAGGTTTAAAGATAGATATTTGCACCATGCAGCAACCCTTTGCCTCTCTGAATTTTTAATATCAAGATTGCATTTCTCACTGTGCTAACTGCAGAATACTTAGTACTGTCTTTACCAGTGTTGTGATGATGATGGAGATTTTGAGGGGGCCAATTTCTAATGGAATTTTTAAAGAATGTGTTTTCTGTTCAATGTCCAAATTAGAATTGGATCACCCACAGCAAAGAAACATAAATACTGTGACACTTCCTGTGTATTTGTTTCCTTCAGGGGTGTAGCACCCAGGTCACTACCAGCTTTCAGTGATTTTACTAATGAATAGTGAGTATAATAACATACTGATAAAACTCACATAACATTACATAAAACATGATTTAGCCCTCAGTCTTTTTATATTTAGATCAGCTTTTAAATAGTCAGTATACCTGACCCATAAAAGCTGTAAGATTTATGGTACTGTTAGTGTATGCTAAGGTCGAGGATTATATGTAGTTAATACTGTTATAATAGTAATGATATTAATATCAGAGTTACTAGCAATTATTGCTAAGAGAGTCCTTTCTTACTGACTTTTAAAAAGATATGTTTTTAGTTGTAGATGGACACAATAGTTTTATTTACTAATGTGTTGCTGAGAATTGAACCCAGTACCTCACACATGTGAGGCAAGTGCTTTACCACTGAGCTACAGCCCCAGCCCTCTAACTGGCTTTTATATAGCATTCTTACTTGTTTGCTGGTAAATATTTGGTTGATTTATGCTGGTAAATGTTTGGTTGAATGATCAGACATTCTTTCTTACATATCAGTGTCATTTGATCATACCCTAAAAAGTGTTTATTCTTTCCTCCCTCTATTCCTTCTTTCAACCTCTTTTTCCTTTTCTTCTTTCCTTCCTTTCTTTCTCCCACATTTTCCTTCCTTTTCCCTTTCTTCCTTATTTCTTTTCTTTCTTCCTTTAAGAGGTGTAAAGGAACAAACATTATTGTCCAGAATAAATACTGGAATGCACAGACATACACAATTGGATTCATGAATATGTACTTTGTAGAGCTGGTAACAAATAAAGCAGCAACTAAAAGTAGCATATATTAAAATCTAATGTATGCAATTAAAATATAAACTAACTTTTATTAAGACTTGTAAGATAATTTCCATTAAGTGCCTTATATCAATAATATCTCACTATATATCTTTTAACATAGGTATACAAACAAAATGTTAAATAATTGTTTGAGAATTATAAAATTTCCAAAAAATTCTTTACTCTTGACTTTTTTCATTTTTATCATGGGGATCATGATAATGGCTTTCCTGAGAGCAAAAATGGATAATATCACAAATACTAAGTTATGTAATAAACACATAGCATATTATATGGCTTCTGACTTGTAGTTTATTCAGTTATAATCATCATGTATTGAAATCAAGGTTATTGGTAAGTAAACTGTTAGATAGCATTCTCATTTGCTCTAAATGAATCCTATTAAGTTTACTTACAAAGCTTGTTTTCCTAAATTAGAGGAATGCCATGCCACACATGCCTTTTAAATTTCTGATTTGCATTAGAGGTCCTCAAGTATTTGAGACCTTTAAAATCTTAAATGGATTTAAACTGTATGTTTGTTGCTTTTTAACAGTCTACATACTTAATTTTTTAAACACAATAAACCTGAAACCTTGAGACTCTAACCTAGTCAACAGCAAGCTCTATAACTATGGACTAGACCTGCTTGCCTTGTGTTGAATTGGACAGCTAATTTTTAATGTGGAGCTGTGTCATGTTCTCTGAGTGCTATGAGGGATACAAGGCAAATCAGGAATTCCGTGAACCAGAAAGAACCCAATTGTGCAAATGAACATCTGGGGACATGCAGTAGTACTTTAATGTGAGTCGGAAACATTGTAGATGCACAGGAGAGAAGAAAGTTAATTCTAGGCAGAAAGATTGTGGATGAATATTTGGTGGTTATGTTACTTACATTTAGATAATAAGGACAGGTAGACACACAGCCAATGAGAAAGATGGAAGACTACAGAGCCCCAGTTGAGAAGAACAGTGTGAAATAAATCATACACATAGAAACACCACACCATGAAGACCACACTAGGAAACAGAAGTTAGGTTTTCCTGAAAGATAAGACAAATTGTGATAGATAATCTGGAAAGGGAATGTAAGCTATGACTACCTTTTCCATTACAAATGTCTTTTTTAAAAAAATATTTTTCATTGTAGATGAACACCTTTATTTATTTATTTTTTTTTATTTTTATGTGATGTCGAGGATGAAACAGAGTCATACTAGGCAAATGCTCTACACCTGAGCCAGAACACCAGTCCGTAAACAGCTTTTTATTTCTCAGATCGAATCTTTTTTGTGATTTGACAAGAAACTTGCATTTCATGGGTATCATTTTCCCCACAGTTCTTCATGATTTCTTCTCTATGTTCAGCTTGAATTAATTGTGCATGTATTTCAAGATTCTTTAACAAAATTTAAATTATCTCACCTGAAAGTGTTTCTTTAAGAAATTTTAAATGACATTTAATGGCCCCAAGTATGAATTCCTCCTATAATTTATTCCCAAGGAAAGCCAACCTTTTGATTTATTCTGATGATTTAAGCAGTTGTTGAATATTCAAAATAGTCTTTTTACTACATAAGGTCATGCCTGTCATTAAGAAAGAACATGTCAATTTTATGATGACTTTAATAAAAATATCAGAACCATTATAATATTAAGTGACATATTACCTACTCAGTTTTTCTTTATATTTTTTAATGATGATGTTTTCTATCATGTAATTATCAACTGTGAGCATTTATAATTTTAGTCTCCTGGAAGTAGTTGGATAGAGTCCAAATGATGAAGAAGCCTGAAGCATTCTGCAAAAGATAAATTTGAGATTTTCATTTAAATGTTTTTCCCATTTTCATTTTCAAAATGGCCCTGTAAACTATTTTTTGTTACCCTGAGTTTTTGTCATATATGCTATATATGAGGGGAATACTTGTGAAATTTTACTATAAAAAGATTTATTGTAAACATCTATGTACATAATAAGGATGTAATAAATTCATGTGTCTAGGGTTCCCTCAGAGCTGGGGTAAATTCAATCTAAACTACCCATATATATGACTTTGTGACCCACTCTTAGTTTTATTTTGGGGTAACACAGAAACTTGGTGTCCTATGGGACTGGGTAATGATGTTCTCTAAAACGTTAGGATCAACCATGTCGATAAACTTTCATTCAACATGTATTCTGTGCTTCATTTTCCCTCAGTTACATCATTTTTCCCCATAAAATATCAAGATGTCACCTCCTGAGAGATTTTTTTGATAAGCAAAATACAACTAAGATCAGTGTTACAAATGCCTATAATGTCAGTGCTTCCTAGATGTGCACTGCCACATAAAACCTATGTTTTTGATCAATAAATTTTAATTCTTAAATTGATTATAAAAGTTTATCAGATTGGTAAAAAAATGAGAAAAAACAGAATGAACATTAGTCACAGGGTCATCAAAGATTATAATGCTTGTCTATGGTTCTACTTATAATTATTTTTTATATTTCCATATTAAGAATCTTTTCAATTGATCATATTCTTCTGGCAAGTCCTACTGCAACAACATACGATGATCCATTCAAACAATTTTTTTTTCAAATTTAGTCATCAGTAGTTATTATGATTTTTGGTCACCTTATATTTTCCAAATATTCTGTGGATAAAGAGCAGAGAATTAAACAGCTTCACTTTTTGTTTACATTTTTAACTAGGAATACAGTAAATTGAAATTCTATAAGTTTGCTTTAGAAGAATTATACTGACTGCAATTTCAAAAACCAAATAAACCTCAAAAGCTGTATGCTATGTCAAGTTTAATACCTCATGAATCTATAGCATAATTTTTCTGCAGTATTGGATCATGCGGGCTATGAGCAAGATAGCTATTTGTCTAACATTCAATATTTGCATATGTTTCATACATTTTCATTTAAATATTAATATCAGATATTTGGCATTTTTAAATTCAAATCACAAGCTAGGAGATGGGGTGGAAGCTAAGTGGTAAAGTGTGCACTTAGCATGTCCAAAGCACTAGGTTCATCACTCAGCACCACACACACACACACACACACACACACACACACACACAAGTTAGACAATATTTGTTTATACATGAGTTGGGTTGTGTGCCGCAGTCCGGCTGGCTGGGCAAAATAACCAGGGGGTGACGAGTAACTTGTGTACGTTGATACAGCAGGAGTGGGAGCCGTTTATTGCAGGACAGGAGCAGTATTTATACATTCCAAACAGCTTATCTAATTAGCATAAACTAGATACATCAGTCAACCAATCAGGAATCTCCACACTTAATGGCTTGCTTTGTTATTTCTCAAACCACTCCCTCTGGCATTTTGCCAGGCACCATCCAGACTTGTTTACGAACTCTAACATTCCCCTGGCAAAATGCCAGGTGTTATTTTGACTTGTTTATAGACTCTAACAGTTGTGGATTGCCTTCAATTAGCCATTGGACACTATACTCATTTTATTCAATGAGTACAGTTATTAGAAGTTCTTATGATACCTGGTATTTCATAGATTACTGAAAGAGAAAGGAGGGATTTTCAGAATTGTCAAAACCTGTATTGGATCATGTGTATATCCAGGTTTGTGAAATAGTTCATATACTCAAAAAAAAAAGTGACATCTTTTAGATTTTTAAGAAAGAAAAATCATTTTTTGCTATCTCTAAATTGTGTACTGTAAAGAGAGTAGTCTGGAAAGACATTGATATTAAAACACATTGACTGTCTGTAACAATTATTAAGTTTTAAAATTCTTCAATATTATTTATATATATATATATATATATATATATATATATATATATATATATATATATCTCCACACTCTATAAATTACTTTTTTTTCAAAATTAAATAGTTTGAGCTGTGTTTCCTCCTGCCAGGGCAAATATTGGGCTTCATTTACATCCAAAGTTCAACATGAAAACCCCACACTATGTCAAGTCAAGGGAGCCAATGTACCTTTTCTTTATTCTCCAATTCAAGATTGGCAAGTGAAGGTGTTCAGACTGGTTCATAGTTATCCTGCCACTCAGTTTATAACAAAGAAACAGATTTTGTTGAAGTAATCTCTGAGGGGTGCTGTGTACAATTGCAGAGGACTTCCATGCTCTATTGGCTCCTGGATATGGGTGATCTTTTTATCTGTACCCTCATGCACAATTATTTACAGGAAACGTGTCTACCAACATGAGGACTGGTCATACCTAACCACTTTGGCAGGACCTGAATCTCTCTAGGGTGGTGGGATCAGGCTCCAGTTTCTTATCACCTGCAGTTTTTTTTTAAGT
The DNA here is from genome assembly GCF_021218885.2 of Marmota monax. Taxonomy (NCBI): domain Eukaryota; kingdom Metazoa; phylum Chordata; class Mammalia; order Rodentia; family Sciuridae; genus Marmota; species Marmota monax. The sequence continues at coordinate 348,853 of NW_026694592.1, read as the reverse complement.
GAATAATTGATTAGAGAAAAAAAAATCTTGAATTCTTAGTCTATGGTATAAAGAATTGAAAAAATTCATTCTCTGACTATAATAAACAACAGAGAGAAAATTTTTACTTGTGGATAACTATGTATTTAAGGATGAAATTCAGTTGGTACACTCCTCTTAGGAATTCTTTACTTTAAACTCCCTGGGGATTTAAAACCAATGGTAAAGAAAGGTGATATAAATAATTCTAAATATCACACTTGCTTCTATGTTTTTATGCCAGTAGATAAGAAAACATACAGCATCACTGTAAAATAATCTTAGGGCCATGGTGACACTCAACTCTAAGTTTTACAGAAAATGTCAAGATGACAAGAATATTTGGAATTCCTATTTTTAAGAAGTTGAATAGCTCAAAAATGCTAACTTTACATTATTTTACTGAGAATTCAAGACTGTTAGATTCAGTTTGTATCAATAAATGTAACCAGCACTATTTATCAAAAGAGAAGATACACAAATAATATGACTCTAGGTGTGTGTTTCTTCATAAGGGGATGTGGCTGGATTTGCTCCATTCTTCTCTTATATAATCATTTTTAAACTCATTATGAAATTCTGGACCTGCTTATGTTCTTTCTTCTCATTCCCTTCAATTTTCCATTTATTGTGGACACTTTTTGCTGAGTTCCTATTAATGTAATTCCCGAATCCTATCTTTGACCCTCAACTATAGCTTAGACTAAATAGTTCTGGCAATTACCCATTAAAATGATCCATCCATGCTTGAAATTTCACAATTAACTTGAAAGGCAATGATCAAACCTGTTCTGAGTCATTTGTAGTGCAGTGCAAATGAGGTATCTGCTAACAGATGTTGATGTCTAAAAGATAGGGACAAGGACAAGATGCAGGGAATGCTGTTACTGTAGGTGGCACAGTAGAGAGGAAGGAACAGGGATGGGAAAAATTGATCTACATAACCCTTTTATCAAGAACAAGACCTGTGCAGTATCACAGGTTTTTTTGTTACTCTATTATACCACATTTGTAGATCAAGGGTATCAGAAATACCTTAATTATCATTTTAGAAAACTTATTAAGTTAATAGATAAAGCAGATTTTGTGAGGGTGCAACCAAAGATGGATAATATGATTTTGCTTTTTCTAAATCCAAATCAGGCGACATTAGGTTCAAGGATCAAAAGCATCATAGGTCAAATCCTTGCCAACCACTTTCCATTATTTTCCAAAAGTTTTACCATCATAGATCAATTTATTCTGACACAAACATTGTATATACATTAATATTTAATTGCATGCATTTGAGCAAAAATAAACATTTTTAACATATATTATGATGTTTGGTCACAGGAAAAAATTATGTCTTCTAATGCTTGAGTGAATAAAATTAGACTGGAAAAGCAAAGTTGATTTTTTATAATCCAAATTAATCTCTGTTCCTTTCTCAATCACTTATATTACTTATAAGTAATTCCATGTGATTGAGAAAATTGAGTAAAGTGACAAAAGTAAAAGCTTCTACTTATTCCCATTGCTACCCTAGAAATCACTATCCACTCCAAAGCTTAAGGATTCCTCAAGAGGCACTTTGTTTCATTCCAGGAAGAATCATACACACCAAGACAGCTCAGTACTGTGATTGACAGCCACATCACTCTGAGCCTTGCCAATATCTTTACTATACCCAGTTGTTTATTAACCATTGATTTTCTATTATTAAACACATCTGTGGCATTGCTAACATTATCAGTGTTGTCATTTAAAAGTGGTGTGCACACGGGGTTGGGGTTATAGCTCAGCAGTACAGCACTTGCCTCACAAACATGAGGCACTAGGTTCGATCCTCAACACCACATAAAAATAAATAAAATAAATCAAGTAAAGACATTGTGTCCATCTTTAAAAAAAATCTTTTTAAAAAAGTGGTATTCATTTTTATTCCTTAACTGAATTAATCTTTGGGATCATTCTTATTTATTGAAATAAATTATGAGAAATTAACGATGATTTTAATTTTCTAAAGTCAAAGAAATTGTACTGTGTATGTGTTATATCAATTTGACATAACTTTCATGGACTTTTAAATTTGTCAGTTCAGATTTAGAAAAAATTCAATAGAACTCATATTAGTAGCCATCGATTTAAAAAGGAATAGAAATCTTTCCTAGTTTCCACAACCCCTCTCTGTCTTCAGTTCCTTCCTTCCTACCGCTCTTCCTTTCTTTCTTAAAAGTTATGATTTAACCCAGCCACACATCCATCCCCTTGTTTCCAAATAATTAATAAGGTACATTTAGTAAGGAGAATTAAGTAAAAATAGAAACTGTAACCATGGAATATTGATTTGCTTGTACTGACTCACAGAGATAAATTCAGCTGCTTTGGCCACATCCACACAGAGATGACTTAATCCAGAAATTGACTTTTGATCCTTCTTTAGTCTGCTGATGGGTTTTGTAAAGTAGTATTCCCTATGAAAAGAAACCATAGAAAATGAGATAAAATTTGTTAATTGTGACTGTGCTTGCATAATTTTCCAAGTCACTCAAGGGCCCCCGTGTTTTCTGCTATAAGAATGATGAAGAAATGAAGATTTTCTTTAAAGTTGGGCAGAGAAAAGAATTTGGGCTGAAGCGCAAAGGGACTCAGTTTCTTATACCTGGTGGTACAGTATAGGCTATGCAATATGTAATCAATTAACATTCTATGGCTGTTTTCCTCACATATAAAATGAAGATTAAAAAGCAATTCATTTTTTGTGGAGGGGGTATCCAGGATTGAATTAAAGGGCACTCGACTACTGAGCCATATCCTTAGTCCTATTTTTTGTATATTATTTAGAGACAGAGTCTCACTGAGTTGTTTAGTGCCTTGCTTTTGTTGAGGCTAGCTTTGAACTCATGATCCTCTTGCCTCAGCCTCCTGAGAGGCTGGAAATACAGGCATGAGCCACAACACTGGGCTAGCAATTGAATTTTAAGTAATGCTTGAGTGAATAAAATTAGACTGGAAAATCAAAGTTGATTTTTTATAAACTCAAACATTATGAGCTTAAGAAGAAATCAAAGTCAATATTCCTTTGCTGAATTTTCCCAAAATCAGTCTAGGTCTAAATGTTTCACATTAGTAAATTTACTTTGTTCTGTATGAAGAAAATGATTGGAATGTATTATCAAATATCTAAGGACATAGTTTCCTGAACTCTAAACTTCTCAATTCTTCTTTATCTCAAATGTTATGCTAATGCAAAAGTGATGAAAATCTTTTGTTTAATAAATAAATATAAATTGCAATTTTGATACATAAAAACAGGATATTACTGATTGTTCTTTTCTTTTGAGAAGGAGATCTATAAATACTGACCCATCATGATTGGGTGATGGGGTACTTAACATCATAATTTATTGGAATTCTGACAATACTTTATATTCTGTCAAATTATAATGGTGTTTGGATAATTTGGTTAACATTGAAAACAGTGTTCAAATGGAAAAAAGCAACAATTTTGTCTCTAAACTTGTTTTCTTACTTTGATATTTCTTTAGATTTTCATTTTTTACTTTTTGTTTTTACTATAGGTAAAACCATTTACATTTACTATTATAAGATATATTTGACACTATTCTGGTGTTTTTAGTGCAGTTTTATAAAATCAGCTTTATTGAAGAACTCTGCTTTCAAATACATGCAGAATCACAAACATTCTTGTATTTTATGTACATTTTTGCTATAAAACCTACAGATGGAAAACCACTCTGTTTCTAAAAGTATGTTTTAAGAAGAGTGGGGTGTATCCATGTTTAGTAATAGGCAAATGCAATTAAATATGACACACAAAATAATTTTCATTCTCCTCCATTGAGTTTGAGGCCTTGTAGATGGAAAAATATTAAAATCACATGAGAAATACACTAAGTGAAATCATTTCTTAGCCAAATAACTAGCCAAGTAAGGCCGCAGTTCTATTTCTTCTTGATTTCTATTAACTATTATAACAAACAACTGATTTAATGCTTCTTGGGTAAAAAAAAAAGAGAGAGAAATTCAAAACTTAATCCACAAATTCTTGTGAATTATTCAGTCCTTGAAGCAGCCATTCATCAAAAGTTTGTGATGCTGTACTTGGTAGTGGGGAAGAGGAGATGGGTGGGGGAAATGAATGCCAGTAAAGTAAAGTAGATATTTAAGTCCTGAAAACAAATGAATTACAAATTGCAGCACATCTCCCCCACACATATACACACATGTGTATGTGTGTTTACTATATTTTACAAGGGGAAAAATCAAGATCTTTTTTTGGATTTGATTCATTTATTTGTCAGTCATTTAAACTTCCTGCCCCTATTTCATGATACAAATAATGAAGCTTTGAGATTTTTATTTTCTTGGTCATATAGCTGTAAGAGAAAGTTTCTGACACTATAACTGATGTTTTAACAGATTATGTAGGCAAATCAGACAATGCCAGTGTGTGGTAATTTACAGACTAAGGAAAGAGCTGAGTATGGCCTCTGGTGCTAACACTGGGAGAGATTTAGGCAAAGGCAGCCATTCTTTATCATCTGTACTAAGAAATTTCCAAAGGCAACAGAGAACAAAGCAGGAGAAAAAAATTAACCAGTCTTTTCAAGACAACTAGAATAGAATATGCCTTTCAGATTTCTCAGCATTGAAGATACCGAAGGCATAGGAATTCTGTGTTATCAAGGTCTCACACATGTGAGTACATAGACTGGAGAGAGGCTTCCTTCAGTGAAATATTTTGTTTCACACTCTTTCTGTATAAGCAACTTCCGGAGTCTGGCTTCAAAATGTTTAATTGGCTATTTTTTTAATAGAAGACAAAGGCTGAAAAGGCAATGCCAGCTTCTTTCTTTATAGGTACAGGCAAGTAGAGCTTTGCAAAAGCTGTGGGGTTGTGACAGGCAGGGAACTTGTTCACAGACCAGGGGGCCTCCTAACCTGAGTTGCAATGTACCCCTGCAGTGAGCCAGAAACCAAGTCTCCTTTCTTCCCACGTTGTTTTGCTAAATTGTGATAATAATTAAAGGAAAAATAGCTCTTACACATTGTGTAGTTCAGAAATTAAGTCAGTAAATAGTTTTAATGAGCCAATTTTATTTTTTTAAAAATGCTTGAGACATTTTTCTCTATCTTTTATTGAAAATCTGTTTCTGAGATAAAAATACAAAAATATCATGTACACGAGGCATGCCGATTTTATATTGTAAAGTATATCTAAGATACAATAATTTTTCTCTCATAAATATATAATAAGATATACTTTTCTATTTTAAATTCTTAGTTTTTGCTTAAAAGTAAATTAATTCTCTAATATGCATTCATTTGTATGTGTAAGAATGTACACTATGCCCTTATAATGGTTAAACCACGTAATAAACCAGTCAACCATTAAAAGATTGGTTTAAAAAATAGTCTAATAATTTATTTCATGAAACACCTTGTATTTTAACAAAAATAGATCAACAACAATATTTTAAGAAACTTAATGGTTATCATTATATATTTTCAAATTTGTTAAAAAGTAGATTATAATATATTATGAGTAATATGATAAAAATTTATTTTCTCTATGCAGAAAGTACAATAAAAACCTAAAATATATTAAAAGAATATTTACTAGATATCAGGATTATGAAAGAACTGAACTTTGAATGAACGTATGTTACTTCTATATTTAGAGAAAAACATTTTAAATAAATTATTAAAATCACAAGCTAGGGCCTTCTGTTCCCCAGTAATGTTAATGACATATATTATCTATAAGTTATTATGTGAGGTTTTTGGAATTGATTAATAATTACCCTTAATTCTTAAAACCAAGAAGCCTCTAAGTTTCTTACGAATAAATTAAACTTTTAATAATTCAATTGTGTATTAAACAAAACTATAGGAAAGAAATGAAAGTCTGGCAAGTATTTCTCCACCCTTTCTTACACTTGGCACACTGTGTGGTCCACATCACTATATGAGTTAACATTTTGGGGGGAGGGGTACCAGGGATTGAACTCTGGGGCACTCAACCATTAAGCCACATCCCCAGTCCTATTTTGTGTTTTATTTAGCAACATGGTCTCACGGAGTTGCTTAACACCTCACTTTTGCTGAGACTGACTTTGAACTCAAGATCCTCCTGCCTTAGCCTTCCAAGATGCTGGGATTACAGGCATTGTACCACCATGCCCAGTTGGGTTAACTTTTTGTTGCAAAATATTCCAAACAAATATTTTGCCTGCAAAATATTTCCCGAGACCTATCTACAGTGGTCTTCTCAGGCCCTCATTAATGTACATATTTGTATCTTATACTTTCATGTGATTTGTTTTATCATGTTCTCAAAGAATTGTCTCATTAGTACAAAAAAAAAAAAAAAAAAAAAAACAAGATGAAAGAAAATCTGGGGCTAAGAGGAAAAATAACTTGTACCATTCCTGCTTAGGGCATCTACTCTCACCACTGCTCATAAGTAATTTTATTCTTAAAGATTATGACCCCCAAATAGCAAATTATGTAAAATAGTTCATAACAGCTCTATATTAACATAAAAGTGTAGTCCTATTACAACCTAGTACTGATTTGTCTGCCACCCAAGATTGAGTTTCTAGACGCAAGAAATGACTTTCATCAGTTTCCATAGGACCACGGAGGGCTGGCCAATAAAGTTCATAGTGAGAAATCACGTTATACAAGGCAGAGTTGAAGAAGGTGAATATATTCATTCGGAACAAGGAGAGATAAAGAGTAACATGATAGCCAAATTCCAATTTCAGAAGTTTATCATTGTAAGTTATAGAAGCACAGTGTCTCCATGGGGCAAGTGAGCAAAACAGTCACTGGAGGACATATTTTAACTGTGTAAGAAGGATTTTACATTTCACATTTCATATCTCATGCAGCTGTTAATGTTCAAAAAGGAGTAAAATAAACTTAGTATTTACCTACTTTCTCAAAATATTGTATTTGTTACAGTTTTTGTATTTTAGTTATTATTATATATTTATATGTTTGTCCATCTGTAACAACCAAATCACATCAATCTTAAAAAGTAGGTGTCTAAATCCAAAATACCGCAAAAAGTAAAAGAATGGGCAAATTAAGAATATTCTAACAGTTATCACCAGAGAAATATTTTTAAATGAGGATAAAGATGAAGACAATGAGAACATAAGTGGAACATCTTCTCAAATATTGTCTAGTTGAGAAATAATAAACACTAACTTTTAAATAAGTTGTAGTTGTTTGTAAGCAGGAAAATCCTAAGTTTTCCTGCTTCTTTTCATATCACATTTTATCACATAAATATATTCAACAGTGACTCGGTCCTGTGACAACCCATGTTGATAATAAGACAATTTGTGTAGCACACTGGAGGATATTGATCTGAGGCCTCTGACTCCTGCTTCTTGGAGAGAGGTAATCAATCTCTGACCAAACATGAACCACCTTCACTGCACACCATGTTTCACAGCACACCTGTTAGAAGCCCTTGCCCTAAGTAAACAAGCTCTGACCACACACGCCTATCTTACAAAAAGATGCTACTGTTCATCTTAAAAGTTGAGCCAAAGAGCAAAGATCATCACACATTTGAGGAAAACTGTAACGTAAAAACAGATAAAAAATGATTTTAAACCAAAAACATTAGGAACAGCATACTCAAAAGAACAGTGAAACCACTTCTACCAATATTATAGAAATTCAAGTGACAATGGAAAATAAAATGAACTAAAAAATGTGAAAAAAATGAAATAATCATACAATAAGTTCTTATACCTAATATTTGAAGTTATCTTTAAGCAAAGAAGAGGCATTAAAAAAAATAGAACAAAGTGTGTAAGAGATTCTTCTTTTTTAATGTTGGGGGTCGGGGAGCAAGAGAAATTATAAGCAAGAGAATATGAGAATAAGAATTCCAGGGAGGGGCTGGGGATATGGCTCAAGCGGTAGCACACTCGCCTGGCATGCGTGCGGCCCGGGTTTGATCCTCAGCACCACTTACAAACAAAGATGTTGTGTCCGCCGAAAACTAAAAAATAAATATTAAAATTCTCTCTCTCTTTAAAAAAAAAAAGAATTCCAGGGAAAAAAAGTCAGGAAGAACAAAGTTAATAATAATTTTATGAATCTGATTATATGAGGTAGAGACTTAAAATTTCACTAAAAAGTATGCAGGATAAGGAATTAAAAAAAAAAAAAACAACTATTCTTCATTTTAGTTATCAGAATGTAAAGTTGGACAAACCTTTCCAAAATTTCAGAGAGGAAAAAATAAATGTTAAAGAAATACAAATCAGCCTAGTGGGTGGTACACACCTGTAATCCCAGCAACTTGGTAGGCTGAGGCAGGGGAATTGCAAGTATGAAGCCAGCCTGGACCCTGTCTCGATATTTACTATAAACAAAGAACCAAAGTGACATTAGAGTTTGCAGGAACATGACAACAAGGATGCTAGGAATTCATGGAGCAATGCATTTTATGTTGCAAGAAACATGATTTTGAACCAAGAATGCTAAATGTGGCCAGATGGTCAATGTACTCCAAAAATGATCTAGTTAAGTAAATAAAAACACATATACCTTGCAAGTAATTTTTTGAACACATTAGTGTCTCTTTCAAAATTAAGGAACCAAGTCAAGAAAGAATTTAACATGACATACTGAGAATAGAGAAAGTTATCCAGTAAAACTGTAAGGAAAAAAGATGGATGTACTATCCAGGACTATTTAGGAAAATAGATTCAATAACATACTAATATAAAGGAGTATTTAAAAAACACTGATGATATTATAAATATAAATATGGAATAAAATAAATATAATTGAAACTATGAAAAACACTAAATGCATAAAAAGAAAATAAATGGGGAAAGGATAATTGCTTTAAGCCATTGGAAGATATATTTTGGTAAAGACATTAAATTTAAAAAGACTTGCATGGAAATGCAACTCAAATCAAAGAGAGTTAAATTTAAAATTATATTACATATTTAAATATTTATAAAATTATCTCAGTCATGGGTTCAAATTTGCTACCCACAAATTGTGTTTGACCACATATTACAAATTTGCATGAATTTTTTATATAATAGGTGAATTTATATGGAGCTAAAGGTGGTGCTGCCAACTACCTACTTCAATTGGCAAATACCCATTTTATGTAAAGGAAGAAGTTGTGTCACACTGTAACCTATAACAGTGGCTCAGCACCTAGACTGTCCAATCATAAATGACTTTTATAATTTTAGGATTTTGGTAAAGTTGAGAAAATCTTAGTTTTCTCACCAGTAAAATATGCATGAAATGATAATTTTTATAGTATCATTGTGAGAACTTAACTTGTTTAAACAAGGGAAGTTGTTATAATAGAGTCTAATATAATAAGTTATTACCTCAGAAAGGAGTTGCAAAAATTAACTGAATGTATTTTAAATGACAATTTTAAAAACTGCCTAATATAGTACTTTAAATTAGTCAACTATTAAATGTGGTAGTTGTACTATAAATGGAATACATAGATACCTGCACAATAATGAGAATAATACAACCAATCTATATTGGTTCAAATCTTTTTATCTGATTAAAAATTCCTCTTGAAATACTAGCAAAATAATAAGGATTCATACGAAAGTGCTTCATATCACTTTCTGTGTTTGCCTGTGTGAGAGTGTGTCAATAAAGCAAATTACATATAAGTCACAAACAACTCGAACAATTTGACATAAAAATAAATTTTGACAAAATTATTTCAATTAATGGGAGAATCAGCACAATGAAGCAGTGCTTAATTTGTTATAGCATGAACAAAAAAATCTATAGATAATATCTGTCTCATGCTAAAAATGAAGCAAAGAATCCTGGACTTTGTTTTATTAATTAACTATTGGAAATATTGTTTAATCTAACTTTACAAATATTGCTTTGGAATTTATTTTGGTTTGGTAAGACATCTATTCTTTATCTTGAAATCCCAAGTCAATAAATCATGAAGTACACAAATGCATTGGAAATTAGCACTTTGATAAATTATCAATTCCTCTGCTATGTTGCTCAATGTCAAATATGGGTTATAGTGGAGCTAGTTTTTTAAATGATAAGACTATAAAATAAAAATCTAAGTCTTAATAGATATTACTTATATTTAGTGTTAAGCATACAAAACTGATTTTGAAGTTGTGTACTGAATATTCAGTTAATGTGAAATCCTATAATATATATGTATTTGTTAAAAATATCATTTAATATCAAAAAAGCAAAACCATATATGGAAAACTGAATTTCACTGAAATAGACTATTTGGTTACTTATAAAACAAAATACAATGAATAATGCATTTCTAAAGAGCTGAATTCCTGATTTAAAACAAAAATGCAAAAAAAAAAAAAATCAAACAAACTTTTGTACCAAGCTGTACAAATAAAAGCAAATTTGATACTTAACCCAGAGTTCCTTTCACCCTATAGTTCATCATATGGTGCCTATGAGCAAAGGCTTTGGTTTCAGCTGAATGAGTTTCCCCCAATTGCATTTGTTAAAAGTCCTGACTTTAGATGACCTGCATTATCATGTGGTATTGTATAGAGATATAGGGTGTCCACCCAAAACTCATTTGTTGGACAATTCAAGAAGGTTTAGAGATGAAATGATTGGATTATGAGAGCCTAAATTCAATCAGTGAGTTAATCTACTGATAGGGATTAAATGGGTGTAACTGTGTTGGTAGGGTGTGGCTGGAGGAGGTGAGTCACTGGAGGCATGCCTTTGGGGTATATATTTTGTCTTTGTTGAACAGAGCTCTCTCTCTGCTTCTTGGTGTGATATCTTTAGCCACTTTCCTCCACCATAATCTTAGCCCATGATATTGTGCCTCACCTTGAGCCCCAAGGAATGGAGGAGGCTGTCTATGGATTGAGATCTTTGTAACTATAAACCCCCAAATAAACTTTTCCTCCTCTAAATTGTTCTTGTCAGATTATTTGGTCACAGCAATGAAAAATCTGACTAAAACTTCATGTAAGTGTTTACATTTATAAAAAACAGTGTGAGTCATAGAGGTAGGATAGGTTTAACTTTCAATGCAATATACACATCAAATATTTCATACTGTTTTCATATATTGTAGTATCTCAAAATATATTAATTGCTGTGCTTCTATGATTTTAGGGAAGAAGAGGGGCTGCAGATGAGAATTACTTTCTGAATTCCCCAAAACTCATATAAAATGGTCTTAAGTTCTTCAAACATTGTTTTTAACAGCAGAGTTTTTTGGTTGCTCTTATGGTGGTGCTTCTTGTTTTTGCTTTTGCTTGTTTTTTGTCTTATTTTCAGTTAGCTGCTTGAAACTCTGGTCACTTAACGCATGCCTTAAAATTTAAAAAAAAAAAACCCTAAAAAAATGAGAAAAAAATTTAAAAAGAAAGAAAAAACACACCAGAGAACATCTAAAAAATGTCCCCTGGTATTAAATATGTATCTTCAGTGTCAGTTACTGGAAGAGCAAATGGAAGTTCTGTGGTTTCAGAATTTTGAAATCTGGGAAGTCTTGTGTTTGCATTTAAATGCAAAAATCCCACCTTTTACCATTAAAAAAAAAAAAGAAAGGAAAAGAAAAAAAGAAGTCCTGAGCCTATAAAGTTACCTTTCTGAAGAAGAAAATGCTAATGGATGGGATCCACAAGGACTTAGCTATCTATTACTTCTAGTTCATAGGGTATGAACTTCTGGATATAAAATATGTCAGATTAAAGAAGAAAAACTAAAGGAGCAGTACATGTAAAGTAGTCCATGCTAACATGATCCTCCAATCAACAAGTGCCAGCCTAGTGCAGGGACATTGAAGAGGAAAAGGAAGCCACACTCCAGGTACAACCCCTGTAAGGAAAAGAGCACTCTCTACAAAAGGGGTCATAAAGGAAATCATGGTAGCAGTGGGGGTGGATGAGTAAGATGGTTTGAAGGAAATATAAATTTGTTTGAGTAAGAGGTCCTCCTTGGGTAAGATTTATGGAATAGGCCAAACTGCTTTCTGGAACTTCAAAGCCACATATACTGCTAGCCAAAATCTCAGAGTCATGGCAGCCTTTGCCTGAATGTGGCCCTAGGTCAATGCACAGGAAAGGAGAGGACAACTTGAGCCCAACCTCAGGCCTAGCACACATTCAGGACTCTGAATTGCCTGATGGACTTCTAGCTAGCTGCTAAATTTATTGAAATTTATCTTCTCACAGTTTTCTTTTTTATTTGTATTATTATTTTAAATAGCACTCATTAATAATTTTCAATTCTACTAGGCAAAATTGCCCCTCACCAAATTTTTAATCTACCTTTTAAAACAAATATGAATCAAATTCACTGCTTTAATATTCTTAGTCCTCACATCCTCCTAGAGCATCAGCTACTGCTGCTCTGGATTTTTACTAGTTTTTTTTTTTTTTTTCTGCCTCCACAGCTGGGTCATAAAATACATTCCTAGGTAAACTCAGCTAGCTATAACTCATTCTCCCTTGGACTTTTAATCCCCTTTTTTGTCTTTTAATCTCTATTATATTTTATCATTGGTTTACAACCTGAAAGCTTTTCTAAAAATACTATACGTGAAAATTTCCATGTAATAACATAATCACTAAGATATTAAAAAGAAAAATAATACTTCAGTATAGAGGTAAAAGCTTCAAGATAAATACTGAAGTCCTAAACTAGTTAAGACTCATCACATTTATTTGGAAATAAATGGCATACTTTGTTCTACTTTTGTCATAAAAAATGTCATAAAAAGAAGTCTACAGCACAAAACAACAACAACAAACAAAAAAAACAACATTTTTTTTCTTTTGTAAGTAACAGGAATGCCTCCAGCTATCTGAATCAATTGTGTAAGTTCTTGGTTAAATTCAAAGTTCCATGTAGTATGCATGGAAATTATAGTTTAATGATATAATGTTTCTTCCTTTTCATATGTGTGCTACTCTGAAATTTTCAAAGTGGTCAATAAAACATGATTCTATAAATGATAAATTAGTAATAAACATAGTTATAAACACAAATATTTATTTATTTTTAGTGAGCTTTGAAACTGATACCTAACTTTTAAAGTTGTTTTATAATATTAAAATAAAAAACATCATGAGAATGATTGCTATATTGCGGCTGTAAAGCAAATCACACGTTCCAATCTTCATACTATAGTGTGAAATGATAACTTGATCATATGTGAAGATTGGGCCATTCAACAGTGTTTGATTTCAGGAACTATAAATACAATCTGTCTCTGTCAGTATTCATAATATTTATCTGCATAAAAGAATCTATTCCAAAATTTCCTGTTTTATAGAAGAATAAATTGATGTCAGGTTAATGAATTGGGAGAATTTAGATCAGAAGGCACATGAACTAAGGCAGACACTTTTGTTTTTTATTTTGAGACAGGATCTCTCTAAGTTGCAGAAGGTCTTGAAAAGTTGCCCAGGCTGGCCTCAAACTTGCTATTCTCCTATCTCAGACTCCAGAGTTACTGGTATCACACATTTGCAACATGGGGCCCAGCACTCAAGGGAATGCAAAACAATTTTGCAAGTGTGGCAAAGTCATATGTATCATCATGCCTTTGATTCTATGTGATAATCAGTATTAATGTCACCTAGTTCCAGGTCATGTGAACTACAATAACAATCTCTAAATGTTATTCAAACAAATTCTCTGCATATGATGTCAGTTTAATTTTTGCTCTTAGGAAAGTATATTCTCTTTGTGGGGAATAAAAGTATAATTTTGCACTCTTCTATAAATTTAGCAAGGCTTAAAGTGTCAGGATTGCCAATACGCTAGTAACCAATTTTTTTTTTTTTTGGTACTATTTTGCCATTGCCCTTAAGAGTTCTCAAGACACTTTTGATTTGAAGCTGCTCCTTTGATTTCTGCAACAGACAGCAAAACAGTGCTGCTGTCACAATTATTGACAGGGTGGAACATTGAGATTTTAGGCTAAGTCAAGGAATCTAAGGCTTCACTGAAAACTTCTAACATCAATTGATTGAAACTACTATTTAGCCAGACACATTTGTTCCTTTATTGACTTACACAAGAGACACGTATTAGTACGTATTATAAACCAAGATCTATAGTATTTCTGAGATTCCAAAAGAAAGTAAAGCTGAATCAGTCTGTAGGTGACTGGTGGAAGACACAGTAGGGGAAGGATAGAAAGGAACCAAGACATTCTGAACACACAGGAAGTGAGTTTCTGTAAGAGGAGCTACTGAGCCAGTCTTTGAAGTAGGCAAAGAGGATATTTCTAACATCAACAACAGCGTGAATCAATAGCAGAATATGGAGCAGCACTATCTCTTAGGAAACTGCTATTTTACAGAGGCAGCATAAAGAAGAGTCCTTAGCGAGAGATGAACCTGGAGGTGTTGGGAGAGGCAGTTCACAAGAACATCTGAGATCCTGCTGAGGACAAAGTCAAATTTACGTTTTTACATAAAAGACAAGTGTGATTGAATTACACAGAATTGATGCTAGGTACTAAACAAGCAGCTTTGGGGTTATTAAAAACTGCAATACTATGATCTAGATGAGAAACTAATGTTTTAATAAAAAATAATATCAGTTGGAGGGACATACTTTATCAATGATTCACTAATAATAGACTGGAATGAATTTGAACAATAAGTTCTAAAAAAAAAAGCCATTATAGAATGCAATCAAGACTTATCTTGGTCTAGTTACTGGCAAACTGTGGATGTTGACCAAGTTCTAGCACCTAGCAGCTAACAGGAATGAGATGGAGAAGTAGAACATACAGCTTTAGAGTAAAAGTCTGCAGTAGAGAAACCTTTCCAGGTAGGGAGCTGAATGTGATTCTATATAGAAGATTAACTGATGATCAGAGAAGCTCTTCCCCTTCCCTTAATATTAAATTTTCATCTGAATTTTATTTTCTATGTATTAGACAAAGTGACTTTGGGACGTATTTTTAAAATATAATAAAATACCAAAAAAAAGTAGACTATAATAAAATTGGCCCACTATATATACTTGAATTCAGAAATACTCTAATTAAATGGAAATGTGATCTTATGAAAGTTATTATAATGATAATGTAATTTCAGTGCATGTGTAGTACTAGAGATTAAATCTAAGACCTCACACATGCCAAGCAAGTGCTCTACCACTGAGCTACATTCCTTTATTTTTATTTATTTATTTTTAATTTTGGGACAATGTCTCAGTAAAGTACAGCTGAATTCCAACTTGCAGTCCTCCAGCCTGTTTCCTGAATCGCTGTGATTGCAGGCATTTGCCATCATATTCAGTGAAAATACAATAAAATACGAGAGAGAGAGAGAGAGAGAGAGAGAGAGAGAGAGAGAGAGAGAGAGAAAGCAGTCCCTAAACTGTCCATACACTAGCACTATTTCTATCACCCACTCTTCCATGGATGCAAAAGTAGAATTCTGTGGAATCAATAGGCTCAAGTTTAAACTACATAATTTTTTTTTAAATTTTTTAACAATGATTATTTCTGGATTGTATATGTGACCCATTTCAAGCCAACAAAACTCAAAGAGATAAGTGCTGGGACTTTCTAGAAGGTGATGAAAAAAAAAGAAAAAAATAAATTTCTGTGGTATTTATTTTATTTTACATAAATTTAAATAGCATATGCTACATACACTTTACTAGATAATAAAATTCATGGTTTTTCAATTTTATGTATTTTTCTTTTCAAATGTTAGCTGAATAAGTGTCAGAACATATATCATTCCATACATCCTATTATATGTCTAGAACATTTACAATGTTCTAATACAAAGTACATAAGGCAAAAGTAAAAAAAAAAAAAAAAAAAAACAAAAAATATGATGCACCTCATGATAAATCTAATCTTTGCACAAGCGTTTGAGATGCTTTTTACTTCATAGTGGTGATGATGCAAATGGATTTAGGCAGTCTCAAAATGATAAAAAGCAAAGGATGTATTTGATGAATAGAATATTCCTATACATTGGGAATATTTTAAAGAAAAATTCTATAGAAACTGTATGTTAGATTTAATACACTTAAAGTGTCTATGTATTTCTAGCAAGTTTGTGTACTTATTTACTAAGTACCCAAAATGCAAGTAATGTAGTATGCAGAATATAAAATTTTCATGCTAAAAGTGGCTTTGGCAGAATATATGTTTATGCAATATGCTTTCTTGTATGTTGAAAGTGATATCTGTAGATACAATAGAATATATGTTGATTGAAAGGATAAATTCATGCACCAACAAATTAATGACTACTTCAGTTGAAGTTGTGAATTAATATGACTGCAATCTACCATTGTCTTGCTACAGTCATCTGTGGTAGTATCAAAGAGAGTGATATTAGCATTGACCTTCAATTTCTGTGTTATGAAATGCAGACAGTAGAGATACTATAATTACTTTCAGACACTGATGATATCACTCTTAACTTAATCAAATAACTAAAGCATAATTATCACAAGACATATGCAAGCAGAAGCAAGGCCTATGTGGTTCCATTGTGAAAGAAAGTTGACTATTCTTTTCTATGTTCCAGAACCCACATACACTGTGATAGAAATTATGAAGAAGAGACAATAAGGACAAATTAATCTCACCAGGGACAAAGCATAATATTTTAAAGTATGTATGTAATGTACATGCACACACATATATGTTAACATATATGCATAAAAAGTTCTAATTAGCACAACCTAATTTCATGAACCCTGACATGGTGGCTCACACATAATTCTAGCAATCTGAGAGACTGGGGCAGGAGGATCACAAGTTTGAAGCCAATCTTGGCAACTTATCAAGACTCTGCATCAAACTTTAAAAAGGGAGGGGGGGTTGGGGTGTATTTCAGTGATAAAGTATCCCTTGATTAAACCCCTAGTAATGCTAAAGGGAAAAATAAACAAACAAACAAAAAAAAGGTTTTCCACAAAAATCATGAACCAAGATAATATAAAAAACAAAAGCTAAAAAAATAAATAAAAATAAGCTAGAAAATATATGACCAATTTGCCAATTAATATATAACATAATGAGTAAAGGACAGATGGTTAAGAATACGATACCAATTTATATTTGTGTGTGTGTGTGTGTTTGTGTGTATCTAATGCATACACAAGATGGAAATAACAATAAACATAAGGTGATGGACTACCAAAGTGCACTCAAAACACAACTGCATATGAGAACTGATAAGAACGCTAGAAATCATACATTGGTCAAAATGTAAATTAGTATAGTCCTTTGTAGAACAGCTTGACAATGGATATTGACATGTTTGAATTCAAATGCCTTTAGACTGAGCTGTGCCAATGGATAAGAATTTTCCAATTGCAGAATTATTTGTGTTAGAGACAATAAACAGAAACTTCTAAAATGAGTACTAAGTAAATATTAGTTAAAAATCAGAAGAATTTTTTTGTGCTTTTGTAGGATGTCTACTCAAGATTTGAGTGAGCAAAGTAATGTTTGAGAATGTGTGCATAATTCTATATTTTATATAAAAGAAAGCTGAAACAGGGATAATTGGGTAATTAGAGGGTACAATGAGTTATAATGAGACAAAGACAATGACGTGTTGGAGAAGTAGGATAGGCCTAACAATGGCTTTGGAAAGCCATACACATTCATCTTCTCTATTATCCCTTCTATGTCATTTGTCATCCCCAGTGAGTGTGGCTCAGTGCTCCCTGGATCCCTCAGCACATTTAATGTGACTTAGCCCTAGAATTTGTCTCTCCATGAAATAAACTGTCTTCAAAAATCCTCATAGAAGCAGAGAGCAGAATGGTGGTTCCCAAGAGCTGGGAAGAGGGGGATTGTGGAGATCTTGGTCAAAATCTCAGGGTAAATATGTTCAGGAGATGTACTGTGCAACACAGTGACTGTAATTAATAACATTGTACAGGTGGATTTACATACAATGAAAGCATTGCAATTTGAAAATAATTTAAGTATTGAATAATACACTCAACATACGAAAATCACAGTTGAGCCTATACCTGCTTTCAACATATTAAGAACCATTATGTTAGGTTAGAGTTGGGTGAAATCAACATGAACTTATTTTATAAAAAAGTGCTGAATATTTTATTTAATTTGTTACATACCTATCTCCAAAAAAGAGCATTGGTGGTTTACCCTCATCGTCACATGGTTGCCTGTGGGAGCTGTTGTCTGCTGTTGATGCTTCTGAGAATACTAAGTGGGTATCCTATCTACTGTGTATCACTAGCTCAGGCAAAGAGTGTATTTCACAATTTGAAGTATGGTTTTTACTGACTGTAAAAAATGAACGTATGTACAAATTTCATATCATTTTGAAACTAAAAAAAGTCTTAGGTTGCATTGTCACTAAGTCAAAAATTATCTGTATTATATACTTGAAAATAACTAATAAAATTAGCACAAATTTTAAGGTTTTTTTTAACCCAGAGATTGATAAGTATGACAAGTAATGCATATAAAAAGTAACTCAATTTAGCTACTCCATTGTGTATGCAAATATTTTAAACATCATGCTGTATACAATAAGTATATAGAATTTTATTTGTTAAAGAAATGAACTAGGGTCGGGACTGTGGTTCAGCAGTAGAGCTCTCCCCTAGCATGGGCGGGACCCGTTTTCAATTCTCAGCACCACATAATAATAAAGGCATTTTGTTGTGTCCATCTACAAAAAAAGATTCGATTCTCTCTCTCTCTCTCTCTCTCTCTCTCTCTCTCTCTCTCTCTCTCTCTCTCTCCCCCTTTCTAAAAAAAAATGAAATGAAGTACAAAAACTTTACCTCATTTTATTCATTTGTCTATATAAATTATCTTTCTCAAATATTTTTTCCTGATCACTATAGAAAACATTCCTCACCTTTATTCTGAATTGTAATCCACCCCTAAATTAATATGTCCAATACCAAACTATTCATGTGTATTTCAAGACACAGCATTTCAAGAGTTCTTAAGCATAAATGAAGTCATAAGGTTGGGGCCCTAAAACTGATAGATATGGTCTCCTTATATGAAGATGAAGAGATGGCAGAGCTCTCCCAGTTCACATGAGCACAAAGGAAAGACCATGTGGACAGAATGAGAAAGTGGCCATCTGGAAGGGAAGAAGAAAGTCTTACCAGAAAAAAAAAAAAAATCCACAGTTTGGTCTTGGACTTCTTCCCTCCAGAACTGTGAGAACATTGCTTTCTGTTGTTTAAGTCACCCCAGCCTTTAGTATTTTGTTGTTGTTGTAGTTTATCATAGTCTTATTAATGCCACATCCAAATTGGATCTCAAATGAATTCTAAATCATGATCATTTAGATGTTAGGGAACACTTACTTAGTTCAGTTTCTCTCAATTGGGTTCCCCTGATGCATTTTCTTTCTTCATTATTATATAATACAACTCCACGTTCAATTTTTCTGTTGCTCTTAGATTTATATGTATATGTTAGGGTTGGCTTTAACTATTCACTAAAAATACACTATTAAATTTGTACTGATTAGGGCAGTGTAAAGTGAACTTGAAGTGATTTGATACTCTGCCTCAAACATTCTGCACACTATCTGCAACCATTTATAAAGTAATTTTTTCTCTGTGAACTACATTCTCTCTGCACTGCAGTTAGAATTTTATATTGTTGTACTTGAATTTGAGGCATAGGAAATAAATTTCAGGCTGTTGTCAACATGGAAGACCCCTCCATTTTCAGTGAAAATTATTGATTAGTATATTATTTCCCTATTGCACACTAAATGGCTTCGCCTCAAATCCACAACCTTTTTCTACTTCCTGGGCATTTAGTATTTAATAGTGTTAAGAACAACTGGTGTGCGAGTTTAGCACTGAAGAAGGTAGTCTTGCTTAGAAGCATAAATATTCCTTAACTTTAACTGAGAATACTTTTTAAATTTTTTTATAGTTTTAGATGAACAGTATGCCCTTATTGTATTTTTTTTTGGGGGGAGGGGGGTGCTGGTGATCAAACTCAGTGCCTCACACACTCTAGGCAAGCACTCTGCCACTGAGCTACAGCCCCAGCCCTCGAACTGAGAATTCTTAACAACATGAAACATGAAACAACATGAAATTTTTGGTTTTTGTGTTAGTATAGAGAAAGGCATGGGAGAGTTGACATAGCAAGCCAGGACTCACCTATCCTGAAATTGAACAGACAGCTCTTTTTAATAATGTGCTTGAAGTAGAGAAACATGTATTCTTGCTATCATGTGACTAATAGGATTGAATGAAAAATCTCTGCTACTTCTATGTATTAATGAAGTACTCCAACTCTTTTACGTGACAAACTTTATAAATGATTCACTCAAGATTTTAATATTAGATTTCAAGAAAAATTTTTCTTCAACATGTTCACTGGAAGTTCATATTAACATTAAAAACAGACACATAAAAAGGAAGACAAGATTATATTTGTATTCGTTTTTGATATTGCATGTGGTATAGGTTTGGCAAACTTTTATTAAATTTGTTACTACATATATCTATTTTGTTAAATATTTTTATTTGCTACTTATTCAACAATGTTTTAAGTTCAAATGTACCAATACAGTAGAACAATTCACACCTCACAAACTACAATTTCATATTTAGAATTGGGGTAATGTTTAAAATGATAGGCTTTTCTATAAAACACATGTATGGTAAAGAAATAAGAAAAATATAGGTAATGAATCTGAGGGTAAAAACAACTGTTGAGGAGAGGAAAATTTATTCTTGATAAAATGTTCATATCTACATCATTGAGCAAAGTCCAGTTTTGATGACTCCTTAGGACAGGAACATAATGATTCACAGAAGCAAACATTAATCATAATGAAATTTCTTGTGTGTGTGTGTGTGTGTGTGTGTGTGTGTCCAATCATGGTTTCATTATGATTAGTTGTATGATTAATGCAACTATTGATGGCATGGAAATGTTGGTGCTGGTGATGGAAAATACTACTCATCACTCTTAACTACTTAGCAGTATTTTCCTCCTTTCCTTCTAGAAGTTTCTTGTCCTGGGAAAGGCTGCTATAACATGTTTTTCATTTGTTGATAGAATATACCAAAGCATATTAAGCAAAAGCATTTGATATTGAATATCTACAAAAAGTTGTCATTTAATTTATAATTTTTATTTATTTCTTTATTATTGATTTATTGTTTTGTGTTACAATACCCTCAGCTATTCTATTTTGTATTTTGAGACAAAGTCTTGCTAAGAGGCAGAGATTGGTCTTGAACTTGGAATCCTCCTGCCTCAGCTTCTTACTGAGCTGGGATTTGAAGTACACTCCACTGTGCCCAGGGAAAGTTAGCATTTCTTACTCTAATCTCTAACACTTTACTTTTTTAAAAAGTAATAGTGAAGAGTGGATTCATTTCTTTAGACTTTATAAGACTTAGTTTATTCAAAGTTCAAATTGGTACCAACTTGAGAGAAAAGGCTAAATAAATAACTGAATGGAAAGGGCCAACTGTGCTTTCCCCAAACACAGCAACTACTCTGAATGCCTCCAAGGGATAGAGTGCACAGGTAAAAATTAGGATGCACACACACACACACACTATATATATATATATATATATATATATATATATATATATATATATATATATATATATATATATATATCATCCCTGCTCAGCATATACATATGTGTGTGTGTGTGTGTATGTATGCTTAGCAGAGATTTCTAATTAAAAGCAAAATATAATTTTTTACAAGTTATGTATGATATCTTTGATTTTTGCTTTTACTCATTTAAGAATAACAATGTCGAAGAAGACATTGGGAAGCGGTACTTAAAAAGTTCTTGAAGACTGATTTATGAATGTGCTTAAGTAGATAAGAGAAAAATACAGAAAAAAATTCTCTCCAACTTCCCTTTAGTACTTAAATAATATTCTCAATTAAAAAAAAGGAGAAAAGCTACAGATAATTTGGACTGTCTTCAGTGTTTTTCAATGCCAATGAACCCTCAGTTTAATTTAGTCTTGAGACCAAGAGGTGTTCTGTAGCTATTTGACACTGCAATTAAATATGATTTTCAATTTTTCAAGTATTCTTTTCTAATTAATGGCTTCCTAATACGAGTATGCAGTTGCTGATTTGTAACTTGAAATTGCAAATCACTTAACCTCTAAAGTTCAGTAAGCCTCTAAACCTTTTAGCTTAGCTATTGATATTCTAATCATGAAATTAAAGCATCCACAGTAAGCAGATGAGCTAATGTAAGTGGTGTCCATGTTTTCTTTAGTGTAGAAATCAATAATACTATCTTGACAACTTTCAGTTCAATGATCTATCTACTGGAAATGGACTTAACTTTTAAAATAGATGTCTAAAATATGTGCTATTTGAAATAACAGCTCTATGATTCCACATTTTTAAATTTATTTTAACTGATATGTGAAAATATAGCAAATATATATATATATATATATATATATATATATAAAAATGAAATGTTGTGTTATCCTTTGACACATGTAAAAATTGTGAAATTTTAAATCAAATTAATGAATCTCCTCAAATATTTATCATTTATTTATGATGAAAACCTTAAAAATACTTTTTTTGTTGCTTTTCGATGGATATGTTATTGTTATCTATAGTACCCTAGATGCAGTACCACACCAGAGCTTCTTGCTCCTCCTCTTGTTACTCAGAATATTCATCAACATTCCCCCTATTATCCACCACTCTTGACTTCCCCAGCCTTTGTGAACCACCATATCACTCTCCACCTCTATAAGATCAAATGCTTAGATTCCATACATAGGTGGAATACATGTCTTTCTGTGCCTGGCTTATTTCATTTAACATAATGATCTATAGTTCCGTCCATGCTGCCACAAGGGACAGGGTTTAATTTCTAGGGCATATTATTATCCTCTTTGTAACACTTTTTTTTTTTAATCTCCTCATCAGTTGAGCAACACTTCAGTTGTTTCCATTTCTTGGCTATTGTGAATAGTGCCACAATGAGCAGAGGAATGCAGATGGCCTTCCACATTCTGATTTCATTTTCCTTAGATATATTTCTCTTGGAACCATTGGTTCAAAAAGTAGTTTTGTTATAAAATGTTTGAGGAACTTTCACACTAATTTCCCAAATGGATGTACTAATGTGCATTCTATCAAGCATTGAGCAAGAGTTCTGTTTTTTCCCCATCTTCACCAGATCTTGTTAGCCTCTAAGTCTTTTTGACACTAGCCATTTGTAATAGGGTGATGTGATATCTCACTGTGGTTCTGATGTGTCATTGTATGATGTTTTGATGGTAACAGTTAAATTTTCTTCAGTGGCATAATATCTCATGACATCCATGAGAAATGCCAAAATCCAAAGGAAAATAGAGTGCAGCAAATTATAGAAATGGCTTTCAACTCTGTACAGGAAGAAAGCTAGAGTCACACTGTCTTATTTTCCAGGTGCATATGTGCTCCAGGTCAAGGCCACGGATGCAGATGACCCGACCTATGGAAACAGTGCCAGAGTTGTTTACAGCATTCTTCAGGGACAACCTTATTTCTCTATTGATCCCAAGACAGGTAAATTTTTTATTAGAGAAAACATAATCACCACTCCTTCAAATATTTAAATTTTAATTAATTCTTGGCATGGAAATCACCTATTCTAATACAGCAAAAAAGATTCTGTGAGCTTCATACTGAGCAAAGAAAATAGCATCTCACCTATCTGCTATAGATAGTGACTTGTGTAAATCTAAACATTTTCACATATACTTACAACTTCTCTGGTTGTCTTATTTTAAATTTTCAAAAGTCTATTTTTTAATTCATCTGGCTAAATAACTTTTCATTCCATGTTTCTTGCCTGAATTAAATTATATTCCATTTTTAGGCTTATCAGTGCATGGAGAAATCCTATATCATCTTTGCTATCTGTATAAGTGTCATAAGTGGCTGGCTAAAGCCAAGAGAGACAGGTTTGTAATAAAGCAAAGGAGAGTGTGACAGACATGAAGACCATTGATTCTGTAGTCTGTGTCTTCAAAGCCATCACACTTCTAAAAAAACAAACAAACAAACAAACAAAAAAACAAAAAACCTAACCTAAATTGCAGATTTAAAGGCCAAATATAATATGGATAATGTAGAAAGGGCAGGAACATATGCACATGAAAGATCTTATATCCCTCCCCCTTTCTTTTGTGGTGCAGGGGATTAAACCCAAGATCTCATGCATGCTAGGCAAGTGGTCTACCACTGAGGAAACCCTCAGCCCCTATTTTCCCTTATATATGACATGAGATCTCTCTTCTTCTAAGCAGTCTGTTTTTGAACTCTAGATACGTTGTTATGGAGATTCGTCCACTCTAACCAGTGAATGAAGAAGGTATTCCATGTCAAATCATAGTTAAAGCAAAAACTCCAGGTGATAGCCATTCTATCCGCTCTTATATAGTGCAATTAAATATGTTGCAAAATAAATTGGGCACCATTAATTATGTTAGCTGAAGATAATGGGGATTGTCAACATACACTAAAATAAACTATCTTTAAAATGTGCAGATCAATTACTGTTGATGAA
Source organism: Marmota monax (assembly GCF_021218885.2). Taxonomy (NCBI): domain Eukaryota; kingdom Metazoa; phylum Chordata; class Mammalia; order Rodentia; family Sciuridae; genus Marmota; species Marmota monax. The sequence continues at coordinate 324,251 of NW_026694592.1, read as the reverse complement.
AAATATTAAATTTATAAATTTTAAGACACATTATGTCTATGTATATATATTTGTATACAATTTATTGATATAATCCAAATATACTTCCTAAGAGAGGTATGTGCTAAAATCTCATATGCCAATGAGATAATTTATTAATAATTAGCCATCTACTAATGTTGCCTAGAAACAAAGCATATTGTTTTTCTACTAAGTTGGAAACAAATGCAGGACCTACAGAACTTCCTGTAAATGCCCACTTCTTTCCCTTGTGATGAGGTCAATGGGGAAACAGAAGTTTTGAAGCTGAGAGTAAGATAGTGGATTTCTTCTTTGCCTAGATTAAAAAAAAAAAAAAAAGAGTTGAGAGTAAAGAGAACACATCTTTCCTTTAAGAATTCCTTTGAGAAGTGTTGTAGTTTGGATATGAGGTATTGCTACAAAACTCCTCTGTTAATGAAGTAATGTCCAGAGGTACAGTAAATGGATTGGGAGATCTGAAACCTACTAAGTTCATCTTAGTTTGAAAGGACTAGGTGGTAACTGTAAGCTGGTTGGGCATGGCTGGAGGAGACAAATGACTGGGAATGTGCCCTGCAAGGGTACATCTTCCTTTCCCCACCTCCTGCCTCCTTAGTGCAAGGAGAAGAGCAGGATTCTTTTACCATACCCTTCCTCCATGATATGCTGCCTCACCTAGGGCCCAGAGCAATGGAATTGGCCATCTATGGACTGAGACCTCTGAAACTGTGAACCTCAAATAAATTTTCCTTTCTTTAAGGTGTTCTTGTTGAGTATTTGGGGTACAGAGATAAAAGGCTAACTAAAACAAGAAGCAATTATAAGGGGAAGAGAATCCAGAAGGTCTAAACCTCCTCTGGTTTAGACAGAGTATTGTAGATTAAATGTCAGACCATGAGATGCTACCAGTGAGTGTGTGATGGGGAAGTAACCTTTAGAAGGTATTTTACAGTAAATATGGGAGTGAATGTAGGAAGATATATGCCTATATCATTATTAAACAAGATTTTTGATTATTGTTAACTGTGGGAAAATTATGTATTTTAGAAGAACAGGGAAAATTGAAGAAGAAAAAAGTTGAGGATGTTGTTCAATGAAGTTTATGTTGACACAAACTTTCCAAGAAATTACAGTGTTTTGGAAAATGGGCAGAATATATAAAGGATTGATGAAGGGACATCATCTAAAATGTATACTTTCATTAGATTGGGTCATTAGTTTTTCTTCATATATACATATATATGTGATTTTCTTAGTTGTAGGTGGACAAAATACCTATATTAATTAATTTTTTTTAATGTGATGATAAGGCTCAAATTCAGTGCCTCACATGTACTAGGTGAGTACTCTACCACTGAGCTACAACTCCAGGCCCTGGGCTATTTTTTCTTAAAAGAGTTTTAAATCATTTCCAAATTTACTTTTATGGATAATATGATAAGAAATGAAAATATGAATTACTTCAGTCTCTGAGGAGCACTCCTGAGAGACAAAAGAAAGAAAAAAAAAGTATATAGCAACTTGTGAAGAAAGAGGGTCAGTTTTAGAATACTCTCATGGGTTTGCAATTATGTACTCTATAGTGTGTTTGTGTTTATATACTAAGCATGGTGGCCAATGAAAGATGAGTGACTTCATGCTGTTAAGAAAAACTGTAGGTGATGTGGATATAATTAAAACCTAACTGAAAATAAGAAAAAAAAATATACAGAGATAAACTGAATACTTGTGTTAAGAATATACTAGCTATAGTCAAATTAATGCCATACAGATATCAGTTATGTGAGTCAAGACAAATGCTCTCCTTTTGAGTCTACTTGGGCAGTATTAACTTTAAATAAATTCTAATTCTTTTCGAAAGTATTACACTACAACATAATATATGAATACACATTACGACTTTATAATTTCATGTTTATATTTTTGTATAATGCTTATTATGTAGAACTAAATGTGAAACAATTCTGGCATAAAGTACATAATAGATTTTTGAAGCATTGATTTTCACTGGAGACAGAAGTCTTCGTAGTAGCATTGCCTCAGACCACTAGACAGGAAAAGAGTGGATGATGAGACACTTCATTAAGAGAATGAAAACTAGTTCTTCATGCACAAAAACCATTAAGAAGACTTTTTGTCAAATTTATCACCTTGTGGTAGATAAGAATAAATCAAAAATCAAGGATAATTGCAATTTCTCAGAAATACTCTCCATTTGTTCCAGCCATATAGCTTCTTTTTATGATTCCTCTTGCTGTTATTAAATAAAATGCATGAAAAGCCAATATTATCTAAAATTTTCCACATTTGAGTGTAGAGAACAGTTTAAAACAATTCTTAAAGGAAGAGTCTCATCAAAACTTCTGGTGCATAAATATTTAGGAAGAGATAAATATTTCTATATTTTGTTTATTAGACATGAGAAAATAAAATTGATGTTTTTTTTTTTTTTTTAAATTGATGTTTATACTGATATTTCACTTTGATAAGCCTTCCTAACATTTCTGAGTAGATATGGCAAGATTTTTTTTCTAAATATAAATACATGACATTAATATAAATTAATTTATTGAATGAACTAAATCAAGAAAGAGTACTTTTTAAAAGTTATTTATTTGATAATTTTTTGTCTTAACCAAGAAATAGTTTGCTATAGGTATGTTCATATATATGCCTTAAGTTATAAATAAATAATATTCATAAAAATCCAAATGTAAGTGCATCTATAAAACATGCATTGTTTTATTATATTTAATGTTTATAAGAAATTGAATTACTTATTATATCATATAATGATATATTATTATATCATAAGCTTGTATCAGCTTATTATATAAATTATAAAGCTTAATTATACTTAATGTTTAAAGAGCAACGAAAAGCCTTTATAAGTTATAAAATATTTTTATTAAAAAGCAAAATAATGTAGTATTTTATCTAGTGCATGGCATCAGAATACTGCTGATCATAGTAACCTTAATAACAGAGATATTCAATTTAGAACAAAAAATATTACTCTTAATAACTGAATCTAATGCATTAATTAATGTTCAACATTTTTAATGCATTTAGTTTTTTTTTTCCAAATGATTCCAAGTAACTAGTCTGCATTAATTAACTAGTGATTTCCATATTGTATATCTACATTGTGTATCATATGGTGATGACATTTTGTACTTTTCTAAAATATCTGAGCCCTACTTGAGGAAGCTTATTGATATCAATTTCAATATATTTGTTATTCTATAAACTTTAATATTGTCTGTATACAGGATATAAAAAATCAACATTTTAACTTTTAAATGCAAATTTTAGCAGTATTATGTACATTTACATTGTTATGCAACCAACAATGGACAGACATATTGTATAAATAAAGGTACAGATATAGATATAAAACTAGTATTCTATATCCAGAAAGTTTTGGCCAATTTATTTACATTAAATTTGAAACATGTGTCCTTTCTTTTAAATTCTTTTAGAATTTGTGTAGATATACATCATTTACATAATTTATACCAAAACAGTTAAGGGAAAATGCAGTTGCATGAGCTACTTTCTTGTTTTTTTGTCTGTTCTGATATTCCAGGCTGTGTGACCCTCCTTAGTTCATTGACCTTACCAAGATTTTTGCTCTTGAGTCTATCACCATTCATTCAGATAAAATAATCTTCAAGTCTATATCCTATGTGTTCTTATGTTTTGACTAAAATTTATTTTTTTTTTAGGTTTCAAAGTGTGTTGGTATTCTAAAGCTCATACTAATATTGCAGCATGGACCATACTGTATGTTTTGAGCCAATACTTTATAAGACCATGCAAATGCTTATGATGTCTTGTGTCTTGAAAATTATTTTCATATTGATTCAGAATATAATTTTGTAGAACTCAGATTTCTAATATCTCCATCCTTCAAGCCATTCCTTCAATATATGTTGGCCAGAGTGAATGAATTGCCAGGAAACTTTAAAACAAGGACTCGTTATGGACACACCAAGGGCAAGAAAATCAATAGGTGCAGTACATATCAAGAAGAAAAATGTGTCAAGGAAACACACCATTATTAAGATAAAAAGCACACATGTTTAGCTATTTTGCAATGTTTTGCATATGTGTAGCAATATTAGCTGGCCATGAATGCATCATAGGAAAAGATCCCCTTGTATTGGACATTGTCCCTCTCTAAGAGAAGTGTACTAGAGTTCCACTAGCCTTGTTTTAGAAATCATAAGATGCAAACATGAGCAGAAAGATCTAAGAATATTTGGCTTTGAAAAAATAATACTCCAGAAGGATGTAATATATGCCGGTAGGAATTTCATTCTGTGTTGCTTTCGAGGAGAAGCTCTCTCAATGGCTCTCTCATCTAAATACACTGTTCGTGTGTGTAAAAAGGGGATGTGTCATAATCTTAGGAGCTTGACATCACTAGATTTGGTATCATAGGTCAATACCATGACCGGTAATGTATTTAATTAATAATTTATTTTAAGTACATTTATTTATAACCTATGGCCTTGGCCACTGTGATACTGAGATGAATCAAGTAGATTCCCATCTACTGAGTGGAGCCCATCAAGTCCTCAGAAGGTTATATTTGAATTTTGTAAGACACAATTTTCTATGATGAATAATGCTACTAATGGACACTACAGATATAGACTGATTAGACGGGTGAAACTTCTTGAGGAACATCTCCTGGGGAAAATGACTCCTAAGTCCTATGGAACTGTTAAGGCCTATTATAGTGGGAGTTCCCTGTTAAAAATAACTTGTTAATTCTTCTTGTCATCTAAATACATTGTTGACAACATGTACATATATATAAACTTCATGTATGCAGTGATGGATGCAGAATTTTTACTAATGTCTATAATGGCTTGGGTATGAGGTGTTTCCTGAAAATACCTGTTTATGCAGGATATTTAGAGGTAAAATTATTTGGCCATGAGACCTATAAACTTATCAGTCCATCTTAGTTTAAATCACTGGGTAATACCTACAGGCAGGTGGGATGTGGCTGGAGGAGATAGATCACTAAAGGATGTGGCCTGAAAGTGTATCTTCCCTGTGGCCCTTCCTCGCCACATGCTTTCTCTTTCTCTACTTCCTCACCCAGCCACAGGGAAGAAGCTTTCCTTCACTGAACATGTTCCCCCATAATGTGTTGCCTCATCTTGGGCCCAGGGCAATGAAGTCAGTCTGTGATGGACTAGACCTCTGAAACTGTGAGCCCCAGATAAACAGTTCTTCCTCTTAGTTGTTCTTGTTGGAAATTTCTGGTAGAGAGATAAAATCAAAACCATATGGTTTAAAAATGCATTATTTTTGGCCAATTAAGTCTAAAAGGAAATAAAACTCAGTAACTTTTCAAATCAACTGATAACAAAATCCAGATCTCTTATTTAGTGTTTTTAATTACTTAGCTGTGAAATTGAAAATGGAAATATATATTATGCCTGCTAAAGTTCTTAGTTCTTACACTATTATTATTGTTCCTATCCTGCCATCTATCTTTAACAGGCTTATGTATAAAATATATTTTCTACTGCTTTCTCCACATTATTACTTGTATAAAGGTTAATTATTACTTGGTCAATCCTGGAGCCTATGATTTACTTAAAGAGATCACTCTCTGGTCAAAAGTAATGTTTATTCAAGATGTTTCTCATGATACAGCAATTATAATACAGCTAGGTCCAAACTAAATCCTTCATCCCATTCAAAATTATATCAGAAATTCTTTTCTGCAAATAGTGACCAGAATTTTTAAAAACACATTAAATAATAATCTCTCTTGAAAAAAAAATGTATGTATGCTTTTCTCCCATATGGTAAATTAACTATTACTTTATTAAAATCTACTTTTTAAAATATTATTTATTAAATGTCTACTGTATGCTTGACGTTATTCTAGGTAAGTATTCTCCAAAAATACAGAGAAAAAAGCTTGCTTTCAGCAACTGATATTTTGTTTGGGGACCACAAACTGAAGAGAATAATTAAGAAAAATAAACAGGGTTTTGAATAGCAATAAGAACTAAAGAGAAAATGACAAAGGTCATGAAATGCTGAGGAGTAGTATCTCTCATAGAATAATGACCCAACCCGAGTATGAAAAGTTGTTAATTGCTTGAACTTGCAGATGTGTTATACTATATGCAAAGAAGAGCTAAGTCGCAGGTATAATTTATCCAGCAGATAATCTGCTATGGAGATGGGAATCATCCTGTTTCCTTTCAGTGGACCCAAGTAATCCCAAGGGTCTTTCTTAGTGAAACAGAGGAGTCAAAAAAGAATTGAAGATGCTGCTTCAGAAGATGGTGAATGGGGATGAGGAACAGGCAGTTAGGCATCCTCCAGAAGATGAAAATGTTTAGAAAGGAACACAGCACTGCTGACAGCTGAACTTGAGGCTAACAAGACCCTCTAGAATTGATATGGTATCATGTTAGAGTCTGTAAACAAGTCAGGATGGCGCCTGGCATTTTGCCAGAGGGAATGGTTAATGTTAAGGTCTGTAAACAAGTCTGGATGGCACCTGGCATTTTGCCAGAGTGAGTGGTTTGTGAAGTAACGCCAGCGAGCCATTAAGTGTGGAGATTCCTTATTGGTTGACTGCTGTATCTAGTTTATGTTAATTAAGATAAGCTGTGTGGAATGTATAAATACCCCTCCTGTCCTACAATAAAGGGCTCCCACTCCTGCTGTATCAACATACACAAGTTTTTTGTCACCCCCCCCCCCCGTTATTCTGCCACAGTCCAGCTGCAGCAAAATAACCCCGGGGGGGGGGGTGATGAACAACTTGTGTACGTTGTTGACACAGCAGGAGTAGGAGCCCTTTATTGTAGGACAACAGAGGTATTTATACATTCCACACAGCTTATCTTAATTAGCATATACTAGATACAGCAGTCAACCAATAAGGAACCTCCACACTTAATGGCTCACTGGCATTACTTCACAAACCACTCCCTCTGGCAAAATGCCAGGCACCATCCAGACTTGTTTACAGACTCTAACAGTATCAAGCCATTATATTTATGGTAATTGGTGACAGAAGCAATAGGAAACAAATTTAGCATGAGAGTTTGGATCAAATGACCAAGAATGTTTTAAAAGATAACTTTGAGAAAAAAATCTGAAGGAAGTTGAGAAAATTTTCATGAACTTACCATGGGATAACGTTTGCAGGAGGCAAGAAGAGAGGGTAGAGACCTGCAGTGAGTGAGGAAGGGTGTTAAGGGGAGACAATCAGAGAGCTCAGTGGGAAGGTGGGGATTTTGTGAAAACTTTGAGAGTCCTGCAGTTTCTGAAGACTTCAGAGAGAAGATCATTGGAGACTCACCATTATAGTTGCTCTATTGAGAACACATTGGTGGCCTTGGGGACTTCTTGGGGCTAAATTACTCAGTGAATGGAGAATGACATGATTCATTTGTTGTTCATCTCCCAAACCCAAACTATGATGCTATTCTAAATCTCTAGGACTTGGAGGGAAGAAAATAACCTAATTCCCTTCTGTCTTTGAAAATATTTTCTTCTTCCATGACTCGATTAAGACTGATTAAAATATAGCATAGACATTTCTCTCTCGGAATTAAGTTTTAAAGTGAGATGGAGATGAATTGGGAAGAATGTAAAAGGCTTTTGCAATGAACCTTATTCTATATATTTATTTGATATTTATTGCAAAAAAAAAATAGAACGAGAAACATGAGCAGCCCACCATCTGTGGTACAGGGGAAAAATACCATAGTGAATTGCTAAATCAGGGCATTGATATGGGGGATATTGTGTATCTTCCTTGAATAAAAGGAAAGAAAAAAAAAACATGATTGTATTTTCTGATTTGCAGGCAACAAAACAAAAAGGAAAAGTGGTTTCAAAATAATGAGTATCAAGTACACTAAAAGAATACTGCATATTATTTTACCTCTATTACATGTAGGTAAATAATTTTACCTTTATTACATATAGAAAAAATACAGAGAGTTGTATTAATAAAGGTGAAACAGGAAAATAGAAATACATTCATAAAAATTATTAAGAATCTTTTTAGTCTTCAGGTAGCCTTCTGTCTATTGAGTGAAGATAAGAAAAAAAAAAAAGCAAGGGTGTACCATGAATAACGGGCATCTGTGCCTGAATCCTGTTGTATATAGTCACATATGAATCAGAGATGGAGCTGGCCATTGAGGCAGAAATGACTTCTTAGGAAAAACACACTAGTAACAAGAAAGATGAGCAGCCCACCATCTGTGGAACAGAGACATAAGAGTGAGATGCCTGGAAAAGTACAGGGGCACAGGTAGCCTGGCAAGGCTAGGATAGCAGAGGTGGAGTGCTCCAAGGTGTGAAACTCAAATGCCACCCTCTCGGAATCTGTGACTGGTGGTGGTGCGTGACTGCAGTGAAGGCATTTCTCCTGGGAGTTTCTCTATCCCAGCTCTGTTTATAGGGAATATAACAATTCTGTAATTTGCATTGCTCAAATGATTCCCGACCACCTTGTCCTTTCTTTAAATCACCATCATTTTGAATAAATGTGTAATATCATGATTGGTCCAAGACTAAAAGTTAGGTTATCAATTCTACTATACCATGGTCACCCACAAATTAGATATGTCAGCCTCCCCCTGATTGACACAGTCACTACACTGCTGAAAATGAAAGACAACAGGATGAATCTATCAATCTGTCTCAGATAATAATAATAACTGTAATGATAACAACAACAATAATAATAAATCTATATTAAATCAAGTAGGATCTGTAAGAACTTGGGGAATTGTGCAGAATAGTCCCCCAAATTGTGTTTTTATTCTGGACTGTCACCATATAGATGTCAGAACACTTTTTGTGATACTCAAAAGTGATCACATAATTTTCAAGATGCTTTCTCAAAAGGCTTATTTGTCTTTGAATAACACAGTTGTCTGCCTGTTTTGGCCCTCTGCAGTCTTGTTTCATATCATGTTCTCTCATCTGCTGGGCCTGAGGGCTCTTCCAGTGGGCTTTGAAGTAGGGACACTCTGCTGTCTCCTCTCCTTAGAATGCCCCACCCTATTTTTTTCCAGGTCTGCCTCCTCTTCTCTGAGATTTCACCTCCACAGGCTTTCCTCAGAGGAGATTATTCTCACACACACACCCCCACCCCCATCCAAGGTACTTGCTCTTATAATCTTCACAACACTCATCACCAAGTGAAATTGGCTAAATCACTGTGTACTTCCTTATGATCTGCTTTATACTTCCACAAACGCAAACACATTAAATATAAATTTTGAAAGGAACTAATTCATATTAGACATATGAATTATCATCCCATATGTCTCATATGGCACTATGGGACAGTTTGAAATTAGTTTAATTAAACTACAATTGGCTAAAGCACATGCAGACTTTAGAGAATCACTAAGGCATAAATAGTACTTGGAGAAGGAATAACAAGAGAGTGCTGTTAGCTCACTAAGACTGAAGGAGAGAGAAGGTCTAGGGACACAGGCATTATCTAGTGAGGGCCCCTGGGATAGAAGGAATGGGATGTGGGCTACTATGGGAACAAAAGCCCAGGACGATTTTTGTTTTACTTGACAATACACTGCCAATAGACCTAAGGCTTCCTGGAGCCAAGGAGCAAAGTATAGAAAAGCATTAAAGTAGATCTGGGGGGTGGGCAGCAATTGAGTGTGTCTATTATATCCTCAATTCTTTTTTTTTAATTATTATTTTATTAGTTACACATGACAGTACAATGATCTTGACAATTCATACAGTTGAATCAAATGGGGTATAATTTCTCATTTTTCTGATTGTACAGGTTGCAGAATCATATTGGTCATACAGTTACCTATATACATACAACAATAATAATATAGTATAATAATAATAATATAATGTCTATTTTATTCTGCTGCCCTTCCTACCTCCCTTCCCCTCCCCTCTCCCCTCCCATCACATCTCCCTACCCAATCTAATGTGACACACTTCTTCTTCTTCTTTTTTTCTCCTCACAACATTATATGTGTATTCTGTATAACGATGAGGGTCTCCTTCCATCTTCTGTGCAATTCCCCTTCTCCTTCCTTTTCCCACCCATCTCTCTTCCCTATTTAAAGACCTAAAAAGAGCATACTACAGGGACACAGCCACATCAATGTTTATAGTAGCACAATTCACAATAGCTAGACTGTGGAACCAACCTAGATGCCCTTCAATAGATGAATGGATAAAAAAATGTGGCATTTATACACAATGGAATATTACTCAGCACTAAAAAATTACAAGATCATGACATTTTCAGGGAAATGGATGGCATTAGAGCAGATTATGCTAAGTGAAGTTAGCCAATCCCTAAAAAACAAATGCCAAATGTCTTCTCTGATATAAGAGGGGTGACTCAAAATGGGATAGGGAGGAAGAGCAGGAGAAGAAGATTATATCCTTGATTCTAATAACAAAAGGTGAATGAAATGTTTACTTTAGTACAAGGCCTGCCTGATCTGTGGTCCCATGTCTTAGTACGGCACTTTACCTCTTCATTCAAAAAATAGCTTCTGTAAAATTATATTCTAGATGATCACAGATGCTGTTTGTGATATTTTTTCCTATATAATAACGTGTTATTTTTCATCTCAAAATGGCATTCTTGGAACATTTACTGTATTTTATAAAATAATCAGACATCCATCAAGATTGAGGAACTATTGCCAAAGAAAATAAACTCTCTGCAGACTATTTTTCTTGTTATATTATTTTAAATATGTAAAACTATCTCAATCATATATGTCCATTTATATTGGCAGAAACTATGTAACAATATTTTCCCATTCTAGTTGTCTTGATTAATATATTAGAAATATCCTCAGTTAGAAGATATTCAAATCATCCCAGTATTAATTAGCTCTGTCTCCTTTTATCCAATAAATATAATTTATTTTAGAATTATATGGAATGAATTAAAGTAAGTGGCATCATATTTGTGAAATATTTATACTGTTCTAGAAAATTCATGGGTTTGTTTTCAACTGCTTTCCTATAAGTCAGCCACTGTATCTATATACAAATACCAAAAGGAAGGTAGATAGGATGGACACATGATACTAACATGAAAACTTAGTTGGCATGAAGCATTTTCTTCTGCTTCCTGCTGTCTGGTATGAAAGTACTGCAGCTCAATCCTTTGCAAAGTCCTCCTAGATCAAAACCATGTAATCTATTCTTGCTTGTTTGGTTGGTTTTCATTTTTCAATTGGTTGATAAACAAGTGGCCATGAGAGGAATAATTTCCTGAAAGAGAAATTTTCTTCCTCAGCATTTTAAAAAAGTGACATAATAAAAAATTCTCTTTTCATGTTCACTATTGTCGTCTTCCTGATTCCCCAGATTTCTACAAGTTACAAAAATGTGCAAATGTTGCATTTTATTTTTGTGGAACCGTGGTTCTTGAATGTAAGTGATGGCAGTAAGAGCATCATTGTCATCATCACATATATTCTTGCTCTTCCAAAATTTTAGTGTACTACCTTATAGTTAGTTAGGCAGCATGGTACCAAAGGAGGGCAGGGAGCAGAAGGCAGGTCACCTATCATACCCAGGGCAGATGAAGAGGGCAGGGTGGCAGGTGCCATGGGGACATCTTGACAAATTTAAAAATCACAGGGGGAAAAAAAGATCACAGGAAAAAACAGATATTCTGAAAGTGAGTTATATGTATCTACCCCCTTTGCAATTGTATCTTATTGTTTTGATCTAACTTCATCTCAGTAGATAGATTTGTTATACACTTCACTAAGCAGAAAGAAACAAGTCCATAATTCTCTCTCCCTTTCTCTCTTTCCTGCCTTCTCTCTCTTTTCTTTCTCTCTAATTTGAAATTGGGGATTTTCAAAAACAAATGAGTTAAACAAATAAAAATATTTTATATATATTTGTAGTTATTATATTTAAAATAAATTGTGTAAAGCTAGGCCTTAGTGAACAGAAGAACAAGTCAGTAAGCATATGAACATATGAATCAAACTCAGGAATTTATCTGAAATTTGCAGAAAGCATAATTCTGAAAGAAGTCACACAGATTAAGGTAGGCAGGAAAGAGACATTAAAAACTAGAGATGAAAAATCTTAGTTGTAAGATTTAGTTGGAAATAAAGCATCAGGATCTTAAGCTGGAGACAAACAGATTGAATCAAAATGGTGTCAGTATCAATTCTTGAATAAAACATCAGTAGCAAAATGAAGGCTGTCATTTTATAATTATTTCTTCCAAGTGTCAAAAGAAATTTCAGATTGCATTTAAATCTGAATTGGCTTCAAAATGGCATTTGGTAGTTGGATAGTAAGTAGAAAGTAAAGATAAAATGAGGATGCATATTTGGCTTGTGATTTCAATGCTATGTGCTCCTGTTGATACTCTTTGTCATTCATACTTGCTCCCTTAAGAAACAACACTATCAATGCCATACAGGTTGAAGGCAAAGGCTGTCCCATCTTACCCTAAAATCATTGACTGAAGATAGGAATTAGGTTTAAAATGCATTCAGTTTTGTTTTGTTTTTTTTTTTTTTTTTGGGCAAAGAATGTTGGAAGCTTTTACTTACTTCCTTATGAATAAGTGTAACTATAAATTAGTTCTAAATTTGGACACAAAAGTAGAAAATGAACATCATGTATAAATATGCATATGAACCATTAAATTTATGACTAAAAATGTAATTATGGGTAAATTCACTCGAACAGTCATTTATTTGGTCAACCAGCTGTTGAGTTCCTTCCAAATATCGGGCACTGTCCTAGGTGCTGGAGGACCTGGTGACAAAGGAGACAGAAGTCCCAGCAATTATAAAGCTTAATTATACCTAAATGAAAAATCTATTGCGAAAGTAACTGAGGGAGATGTGAAAGACAAAATATAACGTGCAAAGGAGATTATTCATGAATTTAAAAAAACTAAGTGGCATATTTATCCTAGAAAATGAAAGTGAAGAAGAAAATGGTAATCATTAGAAAGTGAACACTCAACAGAAATTGACCATGTACATTTTTTCACATGATTATGTTTACCATTTTTTAAAATAATTCTTATTTGAAATAGACACATTTGTATAAATAAAATTTAACCTAATGTTCTTAATTACATTTTAGAACTAATATGGTAGTTTTTAATAATTCCTCACTGCTGCTCTGTATCTCATTGTAGGGTTGTTTCCAAAATATATTAAATTATATCTTAAGTATTGAGCATTTAAGGTGTTTTTAAGTAACACATGATTTTTCACTAGCATAACTTTGCTAGTCAATCTACATAGAATCATTTTATTGTGGTTGCAATCTATTTTATTATGGAAAGTACAGGATTTGTGATGTTTGTCTTCTGTTACTATTTCCCCCTTAAGGCATTATTAGAACAGCTTTGCCAAACATGGATAGAGAAGTCAAAGAACAATACCAAGTTCTCATTCAAGCCAAAGATATGGGAGGACAACTAGGAGGACTGGCTGGAACAACAGTAGTCAACATCACCCTCAGTGACGTCAATGACAATCCACCTCGCTTCCCCAAAAGTATGTAATTTACCCTAACTCAAAATCTGCAGAGCCATTTGAAATTATTGATTTACAATGTCATATAATGCATTAGCAATTAAAATCATTTCCCAGACATTTTTTTTTGGTTTTAGGGAGCATAAGTCAACAGATAAAAATTGCATGACTTCAGAATTTATAATTTCAATGTAATTCACGTCCCATGTTATTTTAATAGAAAATAGAGTTAATAATTGAACAATCAAACTTATTAAATCAATGTTAACTAAAACAAAATATTTATAGTTGTTCGGGTGGGATCTTACCCTGATACATTATTAACTTAAGACGTAACACAAATATGCATAATCTGATATAAGACATCATATTTGTAACACATGTACCATCATATTTTTATTATATATTTAACATAATAATTCTGTGACTCCGTTTTTGTAATTATACACATGGAACTATTTTCATATACTTTTGTGCATAGGATAATATTGATGATATTTTATTATTTTAGTTCTGACTAGTTATGTCATTTTAGTTTTGCAATAGGTGAAAATTGCTACAGTTCCTTTTGATAATAGAATGGTTCACACCTGTATCCTCTCTATAACTCTGTGTTTCCCTTTGAAAATGAGTATTTCTCACTTGTATTTCATCTAGTTTTCTGTTACAGTATTACATTTAACACCAATCAGTACCTATTCACTTCCCAGTGCATTTTGAGGAATCATTTCTCTGTTCCTCAGAGTTAGAATATTGATGCTGAATGGTTTTAGTCATAGTTTTATAAGAAATTTGATTAAATCACCAGGTAGTTATTTGTCTAAAGAGTTTAAAAAACAAAATAATTTTTCTTTTTCCACTTCAGAAGGACAATTAGGGAGTTCATCTACTAAAATCTGTAGCACTAAGAATATTTAAATAATTGTATGTTTTATTGCTTTGGCTACATGTTTTCATATTTGAATGTTTTGTCACTTTTTTCTTTATAGTTTCAAACTATAATTTCTTCATTGATATATTTTTTATTAGTAATCAGAAAGTCTAATTGCCAAATGTTTGGAATGGCATTTAGAAATCATTATATTTTAATGCATATGTTGATTAGTCAATTGAACCATTCCACCAGGACACATATTAAAAAAAATGCCATGTGATTCATGCTAAACATACATAGTTTCTGTCAAATTAAAAAATGTATGAATTCGTTTCAAAGATAACATCAAACTTTAGAACATGGAAAGTATATAACAAAGTTTACTAGATAACATTATGAGCACTAACACAAAATTCCTTAAAGCAATATTTTTTCTTGCTTTTCTATTGAGGGAAACAGAAAAAAGAAATAAAAGGAGAAACAAATAATTAATTTGATTCTCTATCATATGATCTCATTAAAGAATATGATTCCAGTTCTAAAACTTTCCATGTTTTTCATTTCTTTTCTCCTTTAGTTCTTTCTTTTCTTATTCCTTTCTTTCTGTTTTTATTTTTTTATGTCTGCTTTAAATATGGCAAGCTGTGATAGATTATTGAGCAGTATAGATTGAGAGATTATTCTGTTTGCTTGTAAAATGTAGGATATTAAACATGGGTTCAGATTCAGGTTCTGTGTATATAAAGCATGTGGAATCAAATACGTTCTGGGAAATGTGATATTCTTATTTATATGGATGATAGTGGTGTTTCCAGGTCAGAAATTCAAAACCACTACCAGTGGAAAGAAGTCCTACTAGTGGGTAGGTGTCAGGGTTTTAGCCCCTGGTTTCCTCCTGACCTGCGGGAGAGATAGGGAAAGCATGCCCGGACCAGGAGGAGCCAAGAAAAGCAAAGCTTGACTGGCCGCTGCGCACCCAGGCGCCGGCACCCAGACCTACCTTGCCGAAGGACAATCAGACAAGCTAGGGAGACAGGTCAAAGCAGGATCTTGTTTATTGAGGAAGTACACACAGCTAATATAATGCACAGGAGCCAATCAGGATAAAGGTCAGAGGGGTGGAGTGAGTTCACGTGTACACTCTTCCCAGGGTCTGTAAGGGAAGGCATGAGCTGCCCACAGGTTGGAAGAGTCCTGCACCTATCCTGGAGGTGGTCTATTTTTTCTGTCACCACCACAGCACCACCTACTGGCTGATCGCCAGGCGCCATCCCAGCCACATGTGCGGCCCCAAGACCTGGAAGCGGGCAGCAAGTCATGCCCTACAGGTATGGGTGAAGAGTATTTTGTAGAAGTTTGGGGAATAGACCTGGAAAATAGACAGTGAAAGTCTCGATTCAAGAGAAGCTACATATAATTAGGAGACACAAATTCCATGCTTAGATCCCACTGAAACAGAAAGATAACTTTAGATCGTATGTAGGGGTAAAAGAATCTGGATAGGTCCATAGGCTTGTTGGGTATTTATTCAAGTTTCAATTTGTGTTTTTAAGGGTGATTAAATAAGAAAGTATGTGAGCGATCAGAGCATTGAAACTGTTAGAGCATTTATAAGCTGTTCCATGAACTTTATGATTACTGTCTTATTTTCTTTCTTACAATAACATTATTAGATTAATATTTATCACTTTGCCTATAAAGAAGATGGACCCTTAGAGAGATAAATACTCAGTTATCAACAATGAATTGAAGTTACAAGTTTTTAAACTCTGAAGTTCACAATTCTTCTAATTTAACATGATATTAAAAATAAAAGCTATGGTTTTCTTTATATGCCACTCTAAAACAACATTATTTTAAATGCACCTCTAAAAAATCATAACATATATTAAAATGTCTATACTCATCAAGAGAAAAATGAGAAGGCAATAGAAAATTACCTAGCAGATCACTGTGATCAAATTATTTTATGATTGTATTACATGCACATTTGAACCACTGTCTGGCATTATAATAAGTGGGAGCTATTGTTGAATTATTTGAAAGAAGAAGGTTTTCACGTTTTGCATGAATAAAAAATTAGTCCAACTGCCTGAAGTTTTACATGTCTTTGTGTCAAAACCTTTTTAGTGTAACATCATTTTGAATTACATTCTTCAGAGGAAAAGACAGAATACATTTATACACAGTAAAACCATTTCTTTCGAGGCCAGTGCTCATTTACCAGAAACATTTCTCATATGAAGCAATTAAACAGCAAATGTGACATAAAATTATGAACTGAAGTGATATCTATTTGAATGTTAATGTCAAGAAAACATGTATTTCCTACATAAATAACTTAAAGGAGAATTCCCCAGACGAGCTATATTTGCTCATGACTCTTAAGCAGTTATGATAAAAAATCTTGCTTCAGATGAATTTGACATACTTTTTCCATTGCTTAAACATGCACAACATAATTTCTTAGAATTTACTTATCACAGTGCTTTATGGCAATGTGTATATTTATATGCATGTATGACTTATTAAGCCCCCATTTGCATCAATTTTCTTCTATAAAAGGAGATGGGAAAACATAAATGGCAAATGTATTTGTATAAAACTTATGGAAATAGTTTGTCATTTTACTGTTGATTTAAAATTGATTGCCCCAGGATTTTACAACTTTTCTCAGTCTGATGATGATGTTGACAACTATGGTATTGACTAATAAATTACTATGTTTCACACAACATAGAAATTGTTGTGTGACAATGATTTGGATGTTCCTTCTCACTTAACTCTTATAATGACTCAGTTTCAGAAATAAAATTGCAATGCTATATTGTTTAAAAAGTAAAAGAGATTCATCCAGGAACTCCATTTTTAAATCAACTCTCTCTCTAGAGTGGAAATTTATTTTTGATGCTTATGTTTACCCAAAAAGATCCTCCAAGTAACCCAGAAAAGTGTCCACAAATGAAACCAACAATACTGGATCAGAAGTGGAAATAACCCAATACCTACAAAAAGAACTCTATCTGAAATCATATGAAAAGAAAGTATTTTCTTTTAAAAATGTTTTGCATGAGAGTTATATGGCTCCTATCTATTACAATCAGGGATATCTCCAGAGGATCTTTATTTGTAAGTAAGCTACAAAAATATTAATGATTTCTATTATATGAATTTTAAGTGGCCAAACCATCAAACAAGCTGATCTAAAGTATATATATATATATTATGAAATCAAATTACTTAAGTAATGGAGTCAATTCAAGAGTATAAACATATACGCACATAGATATTTATGCGTTTATATATACATAAGCATACACACAGTCTCAGGGAAAAAAAATTCACATTTTAGGATAAAATAGAATATCTCCTGGCATTTGAGTTCAGAGAAGGCCTTGTACTACTCATCTGGATATGGTGAGGATCACTCAGTTCCTTTCATAAGCTTCCTTGTTACTCTCGAGTGCATTTTTTACACCTCACTTCCCATCTTGCCTGGAAATTCTGGCTAAGGGCAGGCGACCTGTTTATTCATCAAACACACAAAAAATAAACAAACAAAAACATAATAACACCCCCATAATATGCTTAATCAAAGCCTTTGAGCTTGGAGTAAGTTGGCTACAAATATTACAAAGTTGTAATATGTATACACTATGTATTTATGTTACATTATTGCAGAAGGGCAATGCCATGTGTTGCTTTTTAGATAAAATAGCTTTGATATGTGATAAGGACTGAAGTATCCAAGAGTGTAGAGAAAGCCCATAGAAACAGTAAGTGAAGCAGAGCCTGGAGATATTTCAATAACAGAATGGAAAGGACATGGGGATCTTCTGGACTCAAAAAGGAAGTTAAGTAAGAAGAAGAGCAATGATGAAATGACTTCAGCACAAAGATGGCTTTTGTGTTAATATGATGAACTTGATGGAGGGGAGAAAGCAAAAGGCCATTGAAAAAGGCTTTAAAATCCTTAAAAAGTGTCTTCAAAATCGAAGCCACAAAGAAATATTTCTAAGATACATAAGCAAAGAAGTGATACATGAACTCTCACACAAAAAGAAAAAAATAACTGAATTAAAGAAATCATTTTCTGTTTATCATTAGAATATGAAAAATCTTGAAAGGAAAATGAAGTTATGAGAAGATGAAGAAAAGCAGATCAAGTCTTTATTACTTAAATTTCTGACATTAGTGACAGTCTTTAACCATAGTTGTGAAAGAATCCTAAAGCTACCTTCACCTCCATATGGTTCACATTTCTCTACTTCATTTTTGCTTTATTATTGGTCTTAGGAGCTATACAGACAAAGAAACTGGATTTTGAAACTGTTTTGTTATTAAGAGCAACACCGAACCAAGTGTAATAGTAAAACCCTTGGAAACAAAATTTTGTATGTAAGAAATATACCTTATTAACAAATATTAGATGTAATAAAATATATCATTCAATGAAAAAATAATTAAAACTGCAGTTTTATTGAAGTAATGAGTTGAAGTAATTGAATAATGCAAAAATAATATAATTTTTTATTTGAACCTGCATAAAGAGAATAAATTTTTAAATTTCTTCCCTCAAGCACCAGTATAGATTTTTTAAGTAACTGACAATCACACAACTTGGAATAAAAACAGTGATAAACTTATGAACACAATATATATAAATGTACTGGATGGGAATCCATATCATTACAGAACAGTGGAAAAGTTGGAAGAAATGATATCTACATTGATTCCTGAAATAATATTCTTATAATAGTGTTAGTGGGAAACCAAAGCTATACTGAAATACTTACACCACTGCAAAACATGACATCCTATTTATCCTATTTAAAGGTTTGTATATATAGAACTATGAAAAAATGGAAGTGAAAAGACAGAAAGGGAAGGAAGGGAAGAAGGTAGGAGAAAGAGAGGGGGGTGAGAGAGAAAAAAAATCAAAGAATGCGATTGAAATCATTCCTGAAAAATAAATGATAGTCAATATTTATACATCAAGAGATTTGTAATAATAGGCTTGTGAAATATTAAGGCACTGGCAACTAAACAGGGGAAGTCCAACAGTCAAATGCAGGCAATAGCAAAAAAGAAAAGCCAGTGCATATGCACATGATTCATGATGGTATGATGGCCATTAAGAAATCAAATTAAGAGACAACTAGTTGGACTGTCAGTTAAGGAATTGGTTTTGGCTAAAAGAAACTAGACTCTGCTATGAGAGAGACCATTACAAAACTTCATCTCTTCCAGATTACCTTATTAAAGTCTCAAAAGGAAATTCATGAGTAATTAATCCTTTGAATAAATAGATGAGGTCAGCTGAATTTGAAAGTCTAAATATTTATTTATTTGTTTAAAGTATTTCTATATCTATCTATCTCTATATGTATATATATATATATATATATCTATCTATCTCTCTCTCTCTATATATATATATATATATATCTTTATTTTTATTTGTTTTTATGTGGTGCTGAGGATCAAACCCAGTGCCTCACAGGTTCAAGGCATGTGCTTTACCACTGAGCCACAACCCCAGTCCTGAAAGTCTAAATATTTATTAAAAGTTTGTTAGTTTGCTTATTTTTGGTACCAGGAATTGAACCCAATGGCAAACAACCACTGAGCCATGTCCTTGGCTATTTTTATTTATTTATTCATTTTTATATTGAGACAGAGTCTTGCTAAATTTCTTAGGGCCTCCTAAATTTGCTGAGGGTGACTTTGAACTCGTGATGCTCCTACCTCAGCCTCCTGAATGGCTGGGATTACAGGCATGTGCCACCATGCCCATATAGGCTCTTAGTTTAAAGATGCTCAATTTTTTTCTAAATCATAAGAAAATTTGTATTATTTTTGTGGAATATTTTGATAAAGTTATCTGACAATATATGTTAGAATTCTTAATGTGCTATATCTTATTTGATTAATCAGAAATTATAGGGATAAAGTCAACTAAAAGAAATGTTTACATGTTTACATATTTAATGGAGGATTTAAGGGAATATTAAATGCACTCTGTTAAGATGAATGAACAATGGAAAGTTATTGATGCACTTGAAAGGATGTGAACTCTTGCCAAGATCTACATCATGTTTATTACCATGTAACAGGAATAGTGAGTATATAATTCATATATATCGAATATATATATATATATATATATATATATATGTATAGTTTATAGAATGTGAAAGAGGTTTTTATTCTGATAATAATTAAGTAATATAAATGGGCTGTTGAAATTCCAATGCAATTTTTTGAAAAAAAATTATAAAGGACAATTAGATTTGTAGGGAAATATAGATAATGTTTATTGAAACTGTAGTTACTATAACTGCAGTATTAGATGTAAAAATTTATACTTGCATATGAGGTACTTTGTAAAAATGAAAGGAGAATCAGAAGTCCAGAGAAAAATGTAGTCAGTTTTCCTTATTTTTTTGCACTACAGGCATAGATAGAGTGTAGAAATCAATTAATTTTATCTTTAAAGCCTCATCCCCTTTTGAATCTTTTTATATCTCCTAATGATCTTTTTCTCCATATTTTCACTGACTGTGCTCTTTAAACTTTGAAAGTAGAAACCCTCCTGCTTATGCCGAACCCACTAAGTCACACATTATTGAAATGTACATGCTTCAATATGGCTGAAAGTATTAATTTTGAGTTATTTGTATTATAAAAGCTTGCTTACTAACAAAATATTGCTTCAGTTTAATTGATTTCAGGTAGTAAAATGATACCACGTGGACGAACCAAATAAAGTAATCATTCTATGGGTCAAAGTTGCCACTTGAATGGTCCTTCTCATAACCTAGAACACCTGAAACAGGTGTTGAACAGATTATCTGAGCTCATAGGGCACATCTCCCAGGACTGTGTTCAATGATGACACATTGTTGACTTGAAATTGGCTATGGTGGCAGTTCTTATGCCATAGAAGTTGACAAACACTAAAACTCAGGGCTTATACCTGCATTCCCTTCCTACTCAATATGTATGTTCATAGTCATACCCTACCAGGGTATGAATGGGAATTATTAGACATCATAGTTCTAATGTGATGATAAAAATATTTAATGATGGGAAAGATTTTAGAAGCATGCTACAAAATGTAAAGCAGTTTAGAAATGATTCCGAAAAATGTTTATTCTACTTGAAGGGTAATATCTATTTAAAAATGTCTTCCTTTCTTCCATATTCATGTCCATGGACTTTCTAAAAGCTTTATACATTTATTCCATGTTATTTCTGACAGAAAATAGTGTACTCACTCCCTGTGAATGATAGACATGACCCTGTCTCTTCTTGCAGAAGAGCATGAGGAAGCATTGCAGGTACCTCAGAGAGAAGTACTACAGGAGATTCAGTTAGCACACAATAACAGTAATACAGAGAAGAATTATGTGTGAGATCTCTGCTAGTGAAGACTATGGTAGTTGCGAAAATGATAATATGTGTATAGATTTAAACAATTTTATTGGATAAAAATGGTAGTATTTATTTTCTATCAATGGAGGATTTTAATTTATGGAACTGGAGAAATACTACTTGCTGAGACAATGCATATTAGAAATCTTTTGGGGGACATGGCAATCCTATAGGCTCTATGTGGAATACATCAAGATTGATGCCTTGAAGTTTTGGAACATCATAATGTTTTGCCAAGTATGAAACTCAGAAGTTGTATATAGAGAAATTTAAAATATATAAAAAAAAATAGTGTGAAGATAGTAAATGAAGTCAAGAGGATAGATGAAATTAACTAGAAGAGAAAAATCAAAGGGGCAGCTGGAGACAATGGCTCTTGACCATGATTGTCAATAGAACCTGAAGGAGTGTAAAAAATCCTGTTATTCAGGTCTAAACACAGAACCACTAAGGTAACTACTCTTTGGGTTATTCTTGGGCTGCAGCATTGTATCCAAATCTTTCCATATGATGCTAACATGCAGCAGCAATTTTATCTGATCTTGAGGACATAACAAAGGGCATTGGGGAGGGGACAGCTGTGAAGTGGGAAAAACCAGAACTCTATATAGAGAGTGTAAAAAGTGTTAGAAGTGTGCTTCAAAAAAGAGGGAATGATCAAGAGGGTTGAATGATGCAGAAAAATTGTTAAGAATTTAATGACAAAGAAATAAAACTGGCAATATCAGAGGAAATCTTTAACAGAATAGTGGCTTCAAAAACCAGCCTAAGTCTACATGTGGCTTGCTTGTTAGGTAGAAATAGGTCACAGTGACAATCAAGGAGAAATTATGTTAAAAAGGGGACAATAATTAAAAGAGTGCCTGGATTCAGTTTGGAGCAAAAGAAAAACTTTGTGAAATAATCAAATATAAACACTGTCTATTCTTGGGAATATCTCAGTTAAGAAGAATATTGATTGAGAAAACAGACTGTGTGATAAATTGTACCAGTATTTGCATATTGCTGGAGTTCAATAGTAAGAAGGGAAGATGAAGGATATCTCAATTGAAATTGGCTAAAAAGCTGGAGGGGGATGCTTACAGATGTAATAAAAGTTTATTATTGAAGTTTTTACCATGATGCTAAAATGCAGTGAATATCATCTAGCCAAGTATTGTCCCAAGTCAAATGTAGAATTTAAAATGAAAATGTCAGGATGCATTTAAGACTGTTTGAGTCATTAGTCAGAACAAGATATTTTGTGATTTAAAAAAAAAAAACAAAACACTTTTTATAGAGTATGGGGGAATAATAGAAAAAGTTTATGCAGAGGTATTCTTTGAGAGAGTGATGAAGAGTCCCCATATAATCAAAGTAAGGAGTGTGGTTGCTCTTTTCCTGGCCTCAGGTATGTGGAGAAGAGCCTCCCCAGCAACCAGGGCAGATCACAATGGCTGCTGTTATTTTCCCAGACAGGGAGCAATTCCTTGGGATAGTGTTTGCCATATGTTTAAGAATGTTGAAGTACCCAAGGAAAGCTGTTTGTAAAAATAATTACATGATAACAAAAGGAAGGGTAAAGATGTGGCTGCAGAAGGGAAAAATACCCAAGAGTCATTTTAAGTCCTACAAAGGAGATTTCCTCTAATTGAGAATCTGTGTGTGGAGTGCATCACTGAGGGATCTGGAGGGTGAGGCAGTGTTCTATCAAAGTAGAGGCAATTCCTTGCTCTTGGGGGTTGCAGGATGAGATGCTTCCAAGAGCCCTTCACTCATTGCCATTCAGATAAATCAGACCTGGAGAAGCAAAACTATACCATAAAACAAGGACACACCAAACCCCTAGCTTTGCTGTGTCCTACAGTTGGGGAGTAATACCTTGGAGAACTAATGGGG
Organism: Marmota monax; assembly: GCF_021218885.2. Lineage (NCBI taxonomy): Eukaryota > Metazoa > Chordata > Mammalia > Rodentia > Sciuridae > Marmota > Marmota monax. The sequence continues at coordinate 300,515 of NW_026694592.1, read as the reverse complement.
AACAAAAAACTGACCACTATATTGTAGTTACTGCTGCAGATGATGCTCTGGCTCAACATTGTTTTCATCCAAGGGAAGACATTCACTGAGGAAATGGAGAGGGGCAGAAGGAGAAAAAGGAACATGCTGTACCTATTCCAATAACAGGAATATTAGTGAGGGATTGTTTGCAGGTTTGGGAAAGTGAAAAATCTACATAACACCATTCTAATTTCATTCTGTGAAATACAGTTCACAGTCTTTATCTGGGAAAAGAATTAGTGAAGTTAGTAAAGCTGAGTTTGTGGAGAGTGGATTGGTTTAAAATAGAAATGAAAAGAGAATGGTAGTTACTTTAGCATCTGCATACTTTGCAAGCAACGAGGAAGGTGAATTCGAGGTTAATGATCATAATTTAAACCAATATCTAGCTGTCTTTCTTGTTTTTTCTTAGTCCTATGTCTCTGCTCTTTAGAAGATTAATTATGACTATTAAGGGTTGGCTTTTGTCAGATATAGTAATAAAAGAATGTCAGAACCAGGCACGGTGGCTTACCCCTGTAATGCCAGCAGCTTGTGAGGCTGAGGCAGGGGAATCACAAGTTCAAATCCAGCCTCAGCAATTTAGCAAGACCCTGAGCAACTCAGCAAGACCCTGTCGCTAAATGAAATATGATAAAGGGCTGAGGATGTGGCTCAATGTTTAAGCATCCCTGAGTTCAATCCCTGGTACAAAAAAGGTGGGGGCCATTGGAAATATGTGTAGGCCACAGGTTAATATTTTATTGAAATGATAAATCAGGCTTTTCAAGTGGATATGGAAAGGACAGGAACAAGATGCGAATCTATACAGATTAATATACCAGTGGTCCTTCTGATATTGGAGTTGATAGATCACAGTGGGAGTAGCTGAACAAAAAAAAATTATAAGGCAGGAAATTCTTAGCCTATTAGCTTTTTCATGTGGTTGTTTCTGTGGATTGATTCTATGGATTGATGGTTCTGTGGATTGTTTCCTATTAGATGACCTCACAGACCCAATATCAAGCTGGCTCAGTTCAGACTCTCAGTCTAAATATCACACATGAAATAGAATTATAAACATTGCTTCAGACCTTTGAGGTTGCCATGCTAGATTAATATTTGTGATTTTTCAATTAAATTCTTCAATGACACTAAATTGTTAACACTCCTATATATGTTTAAACTCATTTGAACGTTACACAATATATACATATTTTTAAAAGTAAGATGGGGAACTTCATAAATATGTACAAATTTATGCTCTTATGTAATCATTCAAAAGAAAATTATTGAATTCTGAAAAAAGACAAAACTATAAAAAAATCTGTTTATCCATTTTTATATTGTCTTCATCATCCTGTGGACAAAGCTACTAGAAGCTGCAGTTGGACCTAATCTCTTACCTGAATTATAGGCATGCTAAGTAATTAACTTACTATATAAATGTGATTTACATCTGGCCCTATATTGCTTTATTTGCATAGAACCAGAAGTTGTAGATGGATGAGTTCTTATCACTCTTAGAAAAGATTTGTTGATATCATTACATAGAATTTATAAAACTTAATCCATTAATTTTAGATGTATACTTAGCAATTCATGTACATGTATGTACAATTTAGAAGGGACATTTAGAACATTTGTAAACACTCGTTTCTCTTTTAGTTTTTGAGAACTGAGATTGTATTAGATATAAGCATTTCTAACTTGCACTCGATTTTACAAACATTTTGTTTTCCTTTCCTCTTCTGAGTTCTTTGAATTTCCTTTATTTTTTTCTACTATTGTATTTTAAAGGGGAAATAATTTAACTAAAATAGTTAAGTTGTTGGTGCCCAATCCTTGACATTTTAAAACGTGTTCAGCCTGCACTTTTATTAAGTCAATCATTGCTAGAAAATGCTTCTCTTTCAATTGATACAAGTTTCTCAATGGCTTTAGGTAATGATAAGTTTGTGAGCATATTTAAGATGAAAAATTTCAAAACTTTTTTAGAAAACTTATATCAGTAGAGTAGAATGAACACTAGTTCTCTTCACATTTATTGTCACTGGTCTCATAGACATTCTGAGAATGAGTAGGGATAGATTTGTCATTTCTGAGGTCCTATTTACAGATGTTTAATGTGTTTGGTTAAAGCCCAGCTTGAATTCAATTTTGTCATCAGAAAGGTCTTTTTTTGTGGACTTTATTTTTTTTAATTAAAAAACTGCTTTAGGATTTTGAAGACAGAGGACATAAAATATTACTAAACTATCAAAATATTTTGTTATTCCTGAATTCTCCAATTTTCAGAACAAGAAAATAAATATTTCAGTAAAATTTAAAATAATTTTTCAGCATTCTCTCACTTTCATTCTCACACATTTATATGCAGATTTATCTTTCTTATTGTTATTCATATAGAAAAATATTATAATGCATATTCATGGGGACATTATCAATAAAAATATTATTTCAACTTTAATTAGTAGTAATGGATAATAAAATTATATATATATATATATATATATAATATAATATATATATATATTATATATAAATACTAATATATATATAATACTAAATTTTATTTACTATTGTACCAGTGAATTTTTGAAAATAAATCTACACAGTGAATCAAAATTATTATTACACCAATCTTACAAATAAAAGAATCAGTAAATATTTTGCCCAAGATCACAGAGATATAGGTAAAGTTTCTATAAATTTCTTCTTTTTTTTATTTACAAAGATGTTGTTTGCTCTCTTGGTATGTTCTTTACATACTACATTATTTGTGTATTATTACATTTGCTTAAGAAATCAAATCATATGCAATTAGGTGCAATTAGATGGCATTTCAAGGAAAAAGCATACAGGATCATTCTTTAAACAATTCTATGTCTAAATCTAATTATGTAATCTACAGTTAGGTGATTGTGTATGTATATGCATATACACATTCTGAATAATAAATGTAAACTTTTTTTAAAAAAATAGTATAATTATTTAGGTGGGCTCAAGGATACAGTTTTGAGTTCTTAAAATGTTTAATAATTCTTATCAATTCTTAAACATTTCATATTTCTAGCATTCTAGTATTTAAATTTTTATTTGTTCTTTTTAGTTATACATGACAGTAAAATATATTTTGACATATTATACATACATGGAGTATAACTTCCCATTTTTTTGGTTTCCAATGTGTAGTTATAGTGGTTGTATATTCATATAAGAACATAGGAAAGTTATGTCCAAATTATTCTGTGGTCTTTCCTATTCCCATCTCTCCCTTCCCTTCATTCTCATTAATCTAATCCAATGAACTTCTAGTATTTTTAAGCACCAATTATTACCTGTCATATATAAATGATCTTTATAAATAGTTGAATGTTGAGCTCTTACACATTTTTTTGTTATCTGAAGACTTATTGCTTTAAATATAAAATGTATTTCAAAAGTAAATTTGTAACAATTTATTTCATATTTTTAAAAAATTTTCACATTGCTGAAAGTTTTCATGATATTTATAATTTGTTCATTCATTTAATATATTTGGTTATATCTTATATTTTCTCAGTAAGTTAAAACATTATTTATATTCTTTTAAGTAAATATATCTCTCTTGATAGTTTCGTTAATGTTTCTGAATTTTCTAAAAGGGAAAAATTGAAGGAAAATATATAAATTTGATCACTAAAATTCCACTTTAGATCATTACCTGTAATATTTCTTCGTTCCCAAGGGATTTGGGGAAAGCATCATTTGTGCATTCGATGAATATGTAAATATATATTTTACTGTGTGTACAATCTCTTGTCATCTGTTTTATTTCTTAATCTGTGTTGTACAGGTAGTGCCATTAAGATGTTTCATATGCATCAAAAGTAGGACACCCAGAAGATGACGACAGTGTAATTTCATAGTACATCATAAACTATTCAACTTTGGCACAGTTGAAGATTACTTCAGAGTTCTGAATTAATCTGAATGACCCCAGCTTTATTGCTGTTGAGATTCTAGAAATGATAATATGTCAAGTCATTGAAAATAAACCGACAGAACCTAAACAATCTGACATGACTAATGCACAGCTTCTCTGACTTTTTCCATACTCTGTAGCCTCTATTACCAGCTGCAGTATTTTACAGAGCAATGCTTGTCTTAATGAACATGCACATCTTTCATCTTATTGAAATATATGTCTGTTATGTAAAGAACAGAAAATCCACTGTCTGTGTATTTGAGTTTTACATGCACTAAAACCTCAATGCACAGAAGAAATGTAAGTGATAAATAATTTCTTTACTCTATTATGTCTTAATTTTAAGGGATACAGATTAGTCAAATGCTGTTACATCAACCATATGTGGACAATGCAACTCTGAATTTATCACAAGTTTTCCAAAGCCATTAAATATTAATGAAATTTGTGAGAATGCTCTGAGATGACAATTTTCAAAAAGAACTGCTTAGATAACTTATAATTTATATTGACAGAGTACTACAAACGATAGCTATCTTCACATTTATTGTTAATGGCCTCATAAAGTGCTCTTTTTTAAAGCATAAAATTCATATCATGGCATAGTGTCTTCAAGGGGGTTATTTCATCTCTAGTCTGCATTACTTGGTACCCTTCAAAGTTTAAAGTGCTTTTTCTCACAATAGAGGGTTTCAGTTCTGGCTAGACTTTCCATACTCGCTAACCATTACCCAGTAGACATGACTCTAGGCTTTATTATTTTTCTCGATATACAATTTATTTATTTTTGCTTCTATACTTTTCAAATGAAAAGCTACCTTATGAAATCTAATACGCAACTTGAAGCTGCTCTCACTGAATATATTGGAAGGTATCTGAAGAAATACCCTATGCTCTTTATATCCTCCTATTTTCCTAAAGATATCATCCAACACCTGCCCTGCACTCCTCAGGGAGGTATCCTCACCAACCCAACATGCTGTTGCTCTCAATTTTTAGCCCTTTACTTTGTAATGTTTAACAATACATTTCCTAACTAAATATCCTAATAGAGGGAGATTTATAGTACTCATTCAACTTAAACCTCCATTTCTCTATTTTTTCAGCAAAAAATTTAAGCCTCTAACACTGATGGACCATGAGATTGGACTGTGACTAATCATACTGTCAGTTTAAGGCTTTTATTGATTCTTCTGATTTTTATCCCAATCACACAGTGAGAATCAAATGTTGTAGACTCACTTCCTAATAAATCATATTTCCATTTAATAGACATTAAAAATTTAAAAAGGAAGTGAAAAATATCTCATATATTCTATGCTCGGTTCCTTTTCTCTGAAATTTCTCTCTGAGAAGTTGAGTAAAACTTGAGTGACTATGCCCCATGCCTTACTGCCACACTAAAAATAAATTCAAGCATCTTCATGCTTGCTCAAAACTCAGGAGTCCCTCAATTCTGTACTTATTGAGAAATATTTGTGATCTGAAGAATGTAGGTGGCAATGGTCACATTAATTTCTACTAGGTACTTGTCACTATTTGATAAAAGACAGATTGCCCTTGAATGTCCCACTTCCCACTTTATCCTTCTTGGAGACAATTGGGAAACATTTAATCCTTTCATTTTTGATTTTTTTTATTTGATCTGATGGCCTAGGTTTCAAACCCTGCTTAAAATTTAGTGAACATTGAACATCTGGCAGCAACTGTGTTGTTTGGCAAATAAAACCTAATGAAAACATACTAGTTTATGAGAAATGGCTACTTTGATCAATTACTATGACTTTCATTAAATAGGATTCCTTCATAAAGTCTATATTAATGCTCCAACATCATCACTAGAAAGTTTTATTATCTTTTGTTTGTATTGTACATTTACTTATTTAAACTGTATAGTGTATTCTTTTAGAAAGTCATCTTACATGTATAATACTAAACAATTAATTACTTATACACAATTATTTTAGGTCACTATAAACTATACCTTCTAGCAGGACACAGTGGCTCATGCCTGTAATCCCAGCAGCTCAGGAGACTGAGGCAGGATCATTGCAAGTTCAAAGTCAGCCTCAGCAAAAGCAAGGCGCTGATCAACTTGGTGAGACCTTGTCTCTAAATAAAATACAAAATAGGGCTGAGGATGTGGCTAAGTGGTTGAGTGCCCTGAATTCAATATCTGGTACCAACCCCAAATATATATATATATATATATATATATATATATATATATATATATATATATATATATATATATATATACCTTTTTTCTTGTGCATCAAATAAACAAGGTATAGGTGGATATTTAGCCCTCTTAAGACGGAATGTGTGTTCTATTGAGGTGATGGTCTTTCGATGTCAGTTAAAATAAGGCAGATTTCAACATAATGTACAAGAAAAAAAAGTGGGAAATATTTGGGAGGTAGAGGGTAGCTGGCAAGATTTAACTGTTACCAGGGCTGATGAGATTACCAAGTTTGGCAACTGATTGTGAAATAATTATATATTCTATAAAAATAATTGGTAATGAAAAATGAAGTGACTTAATTTACAAACAGGTATGATTAATAATTTTTCATGCCATCTTGAAGCAAATAATTATAATTTTTAAAAGTAATTTGTTGAGTGAACTTCACCATGCAAGAAAAGTCTTGAGTGCCTTTATAACTCAATATCCACATATGTACTAGAATTCTAAAAGAACTTAATCACTGCACTTGGTTTGTCCATGGGAAAGTGACATTCAAAATTTATTTATAGAATTTGAAACTGGAATTCCAGTATCAAAATTAAAACATTGAACTTCTTCATTCACTTTAGCATCTGCATTTTTAATTTCCTCCTTTTCTTTTCCTTTTTTTAAACTTTGATTTGAATGTTATTGTTTAACCCATTAATATTCACTTTGATGAGATGTTCAAAAAATAGTATGTCCTACTTATTTTCTTCATCTCACACTTTAAATTTTTGACAAGGTTTTAAATTACCTCTACTATTTTTCATAGTCTTGGAATATTTTCCACAGATAAGTATTCTTTTTTTTTTTAATTTTTTCTGATCCAGTGCTTATTTCATGTAACGTAAGTATTCCATTTGGTGGTAAAAATGATCATTTTAACTTTTTCTCCTTTAATGAGAAAAAGAAAAAAAAATGGGGAGTTCAAACTTTATGTACTCAGTTTAAATATTAGAAAATATGCCGAGTTAATATGTATTAAAATGAGCTGACGCCTGGCATGTGCGCATGGCTCTGGGTTCGATGCACCACATATGAATAAAGATGTGTCAGCTGAAAACTAAAAAAATAAATATTAAAAAAAATTATCTCTCTCTCTCTCTATTTCTCTCTCTCTCTCTCCCTCTTTAAAAAATGAGCTCAGTCTTTGTCTCCAATATGCTTTATTTAAATTCATCGAGGTAGAATTTTGTATTAGTGTACAGCTTATCATTTCAGTTCATTGTAAGATACATTCAGTCATTGTAATGATTACTTTCTGGATACATAACCTTCACATTCATAAATAACTATCCATCTATCTTTTATCTATTTATCATCTATTTATTAATTATATATATCTTTTCGTTGTGTTTTAGATTCTATTTTATTGGTATTGATTACTTTGGTAACAATTATGAAGACTTTTACCCTCACATATAAGGTATACTTTGATATCAATCATATTAAAATATTTCCATATAGTAATTTTAATATAGCACACTCTATTATTTATAATACCCATTTAAAAATCAAAAGCAGGTCTACTGAAGTGAAAATGAAGTTATTACATATAATCATAATCCTTAACAGCAAATTGCCTTTGCATTTTGCTCTATAATGTTCCGAATTTGATTTACTTTGTGCAGTCTACATTTTTCAAACCTGATAATCTTTCTTTACTAGTTCACTGTCAATGCAAATTACATATATTTTATCAGGCATCTTCCATCTGAAAGTTCCTGAATCTTCTCCTGTTGGCTCAGCTATTGGAAGAATAAGAGCTGTGGATCCTGATTTTGGACAAAATGCGGAAATTGAGTACAATATTGTTCCCGGAGATGGAGGGAATTTGTTTGACATCGTCACAGATGAGGATACACAAGAAGGAGTTATCAAACTGAAAAAGGTACATAAACAAAGGTTTTGACAGTTTACTATCTAATAATAATTAAAGAAAATGAAAGGGTATAAGCAATTTTGATTTTCCTTTAATTAGTAATATTTTAAATAAAACATTAAATGTTATAATTATGAAATATTCACTCCCACAGATAGTGTTATTCTATGATTTAACAAATATGGATTTATATTGAATAATGAAGCCTAATAGTTTGATTATGTACTTTTTTAACACTCTTATCAGAGTTTAATTTCTAATTAATTTTATAGAAATAAATGTACACAAATGATCAATTTAAAAATGACAAACAGTCAATAACTCTTATCCTACCAAAGTTGATCTTGACATTTCATGACTTTTTGGAGAAGACAGAGCATAAATATCTAAGTTAGCACATTATTGGTGAGAGTTGATATCACAGTGGCGAAATACTATTGTGGGTAAGTTTTATTCAGTGCAGAAGTGGAAGAAATAAGAAAGGATAATAATGGACTTGAGAATTCTGTCAGAAAAAAGCCTACAGAGACTTTTACTTTTATCAGTTAGGAAGTAAGGCTAGAAATATCCCAGTGAAGAGACCATTGAAATAATCCAAGAAAGAGATTTAGATGCTAATAGTAATGGAGATTGAGAGAATTGTGATTCTGGCCAAACTTTAGAGAAAGAGAAAGAAAGGGAGAGTGGAAGGGGCAGCAGAGGAGGACAGCAAAGTTAGTCGGACCCTTGAAACAAGTCATTACTTGCCCAATATGTAGTTTTGTCTTTTATTGGGTAGTGGCATATGAAGGAGTGTGTAAATGTGAGAAAGAAACCTGATTCCACTGTACGCATGTAGATTGCTTCAATTATAATGAAGAAAACTATGAATTTTGAGTAGTGAAATGTAGCAAAAAAGTGAACCTCATTAAATTTAGGTTTTCTTTCCCCCTCTCCTTGTACAATGTATACTCTCTTAAACTCAAACTGCAGTACATGTCACGTCTGTTACTATTTATGATCATTTCAACCCAGAAGAAATATTTTTGAAGTCAGTGCTATTAATCAGTCTTTTCTTTTCATATTTGTTAGGAGCTCTGAATTTTAATAAGAAACACTATGAATTGTAATGAAAATCATCTTAAAAGTAAATATAAGCTTCATATATATAGTCATTTTGTTTTTATTCCCACAAATGTACATAAATTGTACTTAGTCCAGAAGTTAGTTAACACACGATACCATCTAAAAGTATGCATGAATGCTGAATTTGAGAAATACACAAAGAAAAAATGTGTATGATTCTTGTTTATTTCTCTATTGTTATTTAGTATTTCTCTTTTCTACTCAGTAACATATCAGTGAATATTCTTATTAATTTTTTTGTAAAAGTAATAATATTTAAATATTTTTCAAAATCAATCCAAATGAAATTACTGTAACAAATATTAATATGCTAATAATACTAAAAATGGTAGAAAATAATTTATTTACTCATATCTTAAAATTTAACCATTAAATTAAGTAGATTTACAAAGTTAATCTGAGGGACAGAATTAATACTAAATTATGCATATCTAAATTTAAATATTCCTTCATCTTGCTATTGTAAAAGTATTTTATATTCATCAATGTAGTTTTCTATATTTTATATTTACTTTTGTAGACACCTATTTTTCATCCATGACTGTAACTGATGTTTACATGTCAATCAGAAAATCTTTATTTTTAAATATATTTGGAAAGAAATAGTGTTACATTTCTTTATTATTTTATGATGTCAAAAATATAATGTTTGAAGGAAGTGTTGCAGTTATAAATTATAAAAAACTTAACTATTACTTAATCAGTAAGAATGCATTTTCAGTCCAAGGAAAGATTCATAGTGAGTAGGTGCTACATCATTTTTTGTTTGAATTTTTGAAATTTTTTTTTCATTTTTTTATTGGATTGACTTTGAGATTTACAAAACTATGGAAATGCCTTATTAAAATTGAATTACATAATGCAGATAATCAATCTGGAAAATGTATCTCTAAATAAGACAAAACAGTGTTTCCTCCTGAGGTAAATTAATCATTCATCTTACTGGCATAAAACTCCTTGTCCAAATAAATCTGTGACTATACCTTTCCCTTCATCATTCAAGGGATATTTACGGTGTAGCCACAGTGTCCCAGATCCATTTTGGACTCAAAGATAGACACATTCCCTGTTCTCCAGCTCCATCCATTCAATTGGGAAAATCGGAAAATTAACACATGAAATATCACTATCAGCAATGATAGATTCAAGCTGATAGACATAAATCAAGGTAAAGAGATAACAGGAATGTGAAAGGCAGTCTTATAGTAAAGGTCAAGAAGACTTTTGGGCTATGGTGAAATATAAGCCTATTTCTGAATAAAGACAGATGAACAACAACTGTGTACATTACATGTGTTCAGAAAAACTAAGCAACAATTGCAAAATCTCCCTCTGAGGAGGGAGTGCTGGACAAAGAGACTGGAAAGGTCAGTGAATAAAAGGAATGTTGATTGGAGACAAGGTCATCAATGTCCCATGATGGAGGTCTTGTAGGTCAGGTCAAGGACTCTGAGCTTGGTAATGATAAGGGGAGTTATACACAAATCACCTCTGTTCTAATAGAGTCAGTTTACTCTGTATGCTTTGAGGAAAATCAGACTTAGGAAGTAAGGCTGAAAAAAGCCCAGTGAAAAGATCATTGAAATTAATCCAAGAAACAGATTGAGATGCTCATAGAAGTAAAGACTGCCAGAATTGGTGATTCTGGCTAAATTTTAAAGAAACAGTCAAAACATATTGTTATAACTATCATCACCTAGAAAATTACACCAAGCAATTCAGTACTTACAAAGCCTGACAGAATACTTGGAGTCACATTCAATGTTATAACTTGCTGTGATCTCTAAATAAGGATCCACCAGGGGCAATCACTACCTAGTAACCTATTCTGCTGTACAAAAACACTACAATCTATAGACTACATCTCTTAAATCTAAGAAGTAAGTTTTGCAACACAATTTTTGAATTATCTAACATCTATCTATGTGTTGGATTGTATGAAATATGCTTATGTACACATACATACACACATATATATCTTTATCAAAAATGGTGTATGATTTTATGAAAAAGGAATAATGGAAAAATATTCAGCTGAATAAAGTGCATGGAAAACTCAAAATAAATTAAAATGACAACTGTATTTAAAATACAGAATCCTTTTGGGTAAAGCTCATGTAATAAGACTATTCAAGCATTACATGCAGTAGGTTCTCAGAAAACTTTATCTTGCACTTATTATTGGTCTTTGAAGAATGAAGTGAGCAAAAATAATATGAATGTAAACATCAACAGTAGTATTTTAATTTTCCATATGATCTTAAAATTATTTTTTGAAAGTTTCCCCTTTTGTATCTCAGCCTAGAATTGCAATGCAAGAATTATGAATTCCTACTTAAATCATATTTTTAAGTATACTAAATACATTTAGGAAATCCATAAATATATATCCTACATATGAATACATAGCTGTATTTTAAAGATGAGTTATTTTAAATTTTTGGCTGACAAACTTTTAAGCAGCAGTAGAGGAATGAAATGATATATTCTTCAATTTAACAGAGCTTCTCTTTTTTTAACCCACTTAAAATACATTCAAATGCTCAATGTTCTGAAGCACATATTTTCAATGTTGTTTTATCTTCAAAATCTTTTATTTAGTTTTATTTTACTGTATACTTCTCTCCTTTTCCTCTGTAGGGTGAGGATATATAAAAATGAAACTCGGGTTTACATAAGCTGAGGAGAATGAAGAAAGGTGTCATTTCACTGTATCACATTGCATTCAGAGTAAAATTAGGAAAGTTTGTAAATCTCTCCAAAGCACACAATACTGGTAAAACCCCAAACCAACTCTTACTCTACTCTTGCATATTACACTGAACAAAGTATACAGAAATTAAAATTCTCTTATGTGTTTTTGAATAATATAGCAATACCAACACTAGAAAAACTAGAATAATGCTTCTCAAATTTTCAATCACATCTTAAATCTAGGAGCTGGGATATATTTGCAATGAGAAAATCAGCTGTTTTAAATTCAACAAAGTTCTTATATTAAAAAGACAAATAAACTATATCTTAGTAATTACTCCCTATGAGAAAAATAAAAATAAAATATATACTCCTTGAATATAAAAATGAATAGGAATTTACATCAGTTAAAAAAAATCTCTCAACACTAAATGGATAAATATATTGAGAAACACTTTGGTTTGCTTGTTGCTGAATGAAAACTTAGGTAATTAAAACAGTAGAGTGAATACTTCAGTTATACAATGAACAGTTTAATATCCTGCATAATTTCAGAAAGAGTCCTGTACCATCTCTATAAAACTGTCCATTAAGAACTACAAAGTAGTGGTGTCATCTGTTTAAAATGAAGAATGATGAAGTGGTGGCCTATTTATTACAAAATAAGTAAAACATTTTTTGAAATTAAAAAGTTTAACCAGTTTGATGTTATCTTAGCATATTTTTTCATTTTGAATTTACATAACTAAAGATCACATTAAATCTAAAGTAGAAGGATTTTTAAATAGGAGATGAAAGATTTGACTTTTCAACAGAACCCTTTCATAAATAAGCTGTGGCCTCAATTGGTTCCATTGGGCATCTATATTTTATATTTACTCATGAATCAGTAAAACTCATTATTTTTACCATTTTATATGACTGAGAAGTATTTCCACACTATATGACTTGGTAACAGCACCATCATGTGGTAAATTTTAGAATAACTCTCAGGAATAAAATGAAAATAAATTTTAGACGAATGTATATGCTCAAAAAATAATAAATAAGTTTTAAAAATTCTATTTTTAGTAACTCTGACATTCCTAATTTCAGAGAAAGGGGTACTCCTTATGTTGTTTCTACAAATATTATGTTCCTGTTTTTTCCAAATATTTGTCTTTCTCTTCTGTTTTTTTTTTTAATTTCTAAAGCTTCTTTATATTCTTTAAATATCTTGCCCAACTTCTCTTAACAGATTCAACTCTAAATTAACCCTGAATTAACAAAACTAAGGCCAATTTTTCTACTGCTTTGCAGATTTTTCTATTTGAATATTTCTTAATGCTTTTTTCAACCTCAAAATGTATAAAGCCATATTCCTTCTTTTTCTCCAATAAACATGTGACCTGTCTTATTTTTGTCCTTTCTAGTTTTTTCAACAAAAAGTCCAGAATATTTCTTAGGTTTCTACCATTCCCATAGACCTTTGTTTGCCAAAAACAGGGAATGAGCTTGCTTATCCAGTGATTTCTTCTGAGCAGAAATTAATGTTGTGGCTTATATCCTTCTTTAATACTCCCTTCCAACACTGCTAACTATTTGCCAGCTTCACCCCTTTATCTTCCTTCAGGAACTCCTTCATTCTGTGAATGAAGGGTAGGAACTACATCTGTTTATCTTACTTACACTTTTATCTGGTCCCCATTGCTGGAAAGGTCAAGAGCAGGCTGCATATTTTCTTTCACCAGCCTCTGTACACACTGCCACACACACGTACAAGCTCCTTTTCAACCACACCAAATTCACTGCAGGTGTCTACCTGAGTTGTTGAGGTGTTCCACATTCTCATGGAAGTATCTTGCTCAAAGGAATTTCAATACTTTCCTGTTACTTAGTATTATCTCCCTTGCTTATCATCAACGGTTTTTTCAAACCCTTCTTCCCAAACTGGTTGTCTCTTACTTTATTTCTCAAAATTTCAGCATTTCTGCAACAGCTCTTATTGGACTTATGACATTCATTTATGGCATATCTGATTTTTCTTATTTGAAGTCCTTTATCATGTTTATGTTTTGTCCTCTTTGTTAAAGAAAATCTCTAAAATATATAGGGTATTTAATGTTTTGTTGGATAAGACAAAAAACATTTCATGTTCACTTACATACTATATAAAGTTCAAAATATTCTGCAAAGTATATAGAAAAGCAGTGTTTTATTGATTTCATTAATGGGAAATTTGAAGTGCATGGAAGAAGGATACATTTTTCAAAATCACACGGCTTATTTTCAACTATAGCATATTTTGAAAAGCAAATACTTTCATTGCTATGAATAGTAATATGTGGTAAAAAAATAACTGGCTTCTCCAGATAGAAATGATTTATACTGTACATGTACGTGACACATATATTTCACTTAAGCATTTATGATACTTGATGAAACCTTTTGTCATTTTATGAAAATTATTATTGAAAATGTGTAGCAAGAAGCCCTGACATTATTGCCTTTGTTTTGATTTATTTTGTCTTTGTTACTAGATTTGTTCCAAAAATTATTGTCACTAAAAAACAGACATTGAACTAATGTCCATGGTCTTTAAGGAACTTGTTAAACAACTGTCAAACAATTTTCAGTATTACAAAAGACTGGAATGCAATAACATTGCAAAGAAAAACTAAATGCATTTTAAATAAGTAGTTCTGTTGTAATATTTTTAGAGATAAGTTGAATTGTTTATTTTATTCTTTAAATAAAAATAGCAGTTCTTTTTTTTATAGTTATATAATTTTTAATTATATAAGAAATACTGTGAACACTGTCAAAAGTAAAGCCTATATTTAAAATATCCACATTTTATTTTATTGCATGCTTCTTCACTATAGGGACTTTCTCATGTGTTATAAGAACATCAATTATTCATCAAATCTTTGATTATTTTTAGTGAAATATTGAATTTAATTCTTTCTTCAGTGGAGATTATATATATAAGCTTTCCCATCTCTTCTCTCAGAGAGGCATTGACTTTATTGATCATAAAATTAACTCATGGAAAACTTGACTTTCTTTCAAAATAATATGTGTTCTGAACATCTTATCTTTATTGTTCAGCTGGTATATAAACTTGCTTTGAAAGAGTGTTTTTCTAATGTATTTTCATCATGGTTCAGTCTGATTTAAATCTGTTTTCTAACTTCTTATCTTGAAAAGGACTAGTACATTTTGGAAAACATTACACCCCTTGCTCATTTGTGTCCCTTCACAGTTTTCTATTCTCTTGACTGTGAAGACCTACAAAGTGATTGAGTACAGCCTTAATGCCAAGGATACATTGTTTTTTGTTCATTTTTGGAGTGTTCCCTTCACTGTGTTGGCAAAACTGATAGATGCTCATCATGAAAACTGCTGCAATAACACCACAGATGGGAAGACAGCTAAGCCAGATCCCTAGTCCTTCACTGTAGGCTTCTCAGGCTGAATTGAAGGTGTGGGTTGAGGTTGCAATCTGATACAAGGTTGGAGCTCTTTACCAAGCTAACTGATTGCCTGCAGAATTAACTTCACTGAGGTTTTATGATTGTCTTGTTAATTCTTGGCTGAGATCAAGTCTCAGTCCTCATAGGGATCCTTTAGGCACTTGCCACGCAGGCTCCTGTGCTCACATGTTCACTTGCTCAAGACCAGCCAGAGGAGCTGGGAGTATAGCTTAGTTGGTAGAGTGCCTCGCATGTACATGGCCCTGGGTTCAATCCCCAGCACCACAAAAAAAAAAAAAAAAAGACCAGCCAGAATCATCTGCACCATTTGCTAGGTCAGACATCTCCAGCAAATGTGTCTTAAGTCAATGTCAAATGATTAAGAGCCTTAGTTATATCTTCATATTATTTTTTCCACAGAACTGAACAAGTTGATAAGAGTAATATGCCATTTAATTCACGAGTCCCTCACACTGAGGAGCAGAATTATTACATAAAATGGTTGGGGGCAATGGGGACAAAAATAGGGAGCATCTCAGAATTCTGTCTGCCACAGCTGTTCTTTTCCAGTTCTCATGTATCTATAATTATAGGTACCTGTTTCCACTCAACATTATCTGGGAACAAGATGAGGCCTAAAAGAGCCCAGGGGGTTATTCTGATATTTAATATTAAAAATAGCTTATCCTCCTTTTAAGTGAAAAAAAATTATTTGGCACTTAACATTTTATGAATATTTAATTATCTGGACTTCAGCAAAGAGTAAAGAAAGCAATGTAACAAAAAGAAGTAAAAGGTGATAATTTGACCCTTCTCTCACTTTGTATTCCAGAGAGCAGCTAAATAAGCCATTCTCCAATTCACCACAGTCACGGTCTTAAGTAGCACAATTTCCTATATTGTGAATTGTTTTCCAGAAGTTCTGATCGTACTAATCTTCTGTTACAGAAAAATCCAAAGAAGTTGCTCAGTTAAACTCTCTTTAGTCAGTCTTTTTCTTATTCTTCTAGAAAGGTTCACTGAATTAAATATGCCCAGAGCAATGTCATAAAATTCTCAAAGTACTGTGTAAAAAATAAATATTTCAAATTTATTTAATCCCATCAAAAATAGAACTAATTTTCTAGCAATTACCAAAAAAAAATCTTTTCTGTTCTATAATTATATCAAATGTTAGAATTTTTGTCGATTACAAAATCTCCCTCCAAATATGGCATTGGTCCGTCAGATGGTTGAGTACAGTCAAGTAGAGATGATTGGTGATTCTTTGCTCTTTCAGAGTTACACCATTTTGTGAATTTGCCTAAGGGTCAGAGTCATGAAGAAGTCCACATAGAATATAATTGTGGCATTTCTCTTACAATTTTCTCCTGTTCTTTGATCTTCGTAGGAAATAACTTTTCAGTTGCAAAAAAAAAAATCTATATGTACAAAAAGGTTCTTTCATCTCACTCTCTATTTCCCTCACTGCCAAATTCTTACCTGTTGTGATAGGCCAGGAGTTCTTTAAAAACATACATCATGTCTTATCTCCTAAAAATAAAAGTAAAATTTAAAAAGCAAAAAATGTTTCGTAAGTCTCTTTCTGTCTCTGGCTTGAAATCGATTTACCAGTAAAGAGTCAAGTTCATCCAGACAGATGTAATGTATTATTAAGAGGGAAAATAAAACTATATATGCAATATATAAGCTATATATACAAATATACACATTAGTACAGATAGTCAGAGGCATTTCAACATCTAGAGGAAAATTAGAGATGGGAAACAGTTGGTAAGAATGCCTACATTTTAGGATAGCAGTGGATTTGGAGCCCAAAAGAGAATAAGTCTGAGCTGGGGCAACTCAGTTTGCTTTGAAATCAAGGACTCCTAAGTTGTTAAAATTAGATTGCTCTAAGATAGATGTTAGGGTTCACTGTCAGGAAAATACATTTGTTTAAAATTTATGGAGCACTTATTTTTTACATGCAAGAAGAACTTTGTATTTTCTTTAATTTGAATTAGCCAGTGTACTCTTTCACCTTACGTTTTTTCTCTTTTTTTCAGACAACTTCTATGGTATTTTAAATGAAATTTATTGCTTCTTCAAACTCCTCCATTAGACAACATGCCTTTATTCTATAATTTATTGAATGCTGAGAGAAAAAAAAATCTTATTTACCTTTGTACCTTTCAGTTCTTCCGAGGGGATACCCCTTGCCTTGCCAGAACTTTGTATATTTTAACTAATTCAGTGCTGAAAGTTTTAATTTGTTATTTGTTTCTTCCTTTTTCCTAACTAAAGTTATTCTTGTAAAGGATTTAAATTATTACTAATTCACTACTCAGAAACTTACATAATAATCCTAACTTATATTCACCATTATAGTCCTTTAATATTTAAAATATGTGTCTTATCTTGTCTTGGTCTTATTTATTCGAAACTGTTCATTCTCACTCTTTGTACTGATTTCTTCTTTTTGTCTTAAATAACATTTTGACATATTTTTCTGGAAATTAGCTGTATTTTCTTGAGTCTGATTCCTTTCTCAAAGCATGAGAGTCAAGCTTTAGATGGGTCAAAATATCATCATGGGATTATCCTCTATCTATGCTTTCTTAGATATTTCATTTCTAATCATGGGACCAGTGGCCATATTATCAATCTTATTTCTATTTGTTTTAAGAGAAATAAACATTTCTAACAGGAAAGTAATAAAAACTGAAGGAAATCAATGTTATATGTTAACAGGTATGACTAAATTATCAGAAAGTCAAAATCAATTATTTGCATAGAACAAAGATAAAAATAGGAACAAGAATATAATGAACTTGATAAAATAAAGGGAATAATTAAAGGGAAAATAAATGTATGTTCTCATGCATTAAAAATATTGTGAGGAGACTTACTTGATGCATATACAAGACTAATAACTGTTTTAACCATAGCAGATTCCATTGAATTGTGAGAGTTTTTGAATATATAAGTGATTTTTTTTCTCTTTTTCTCAGAAGAAATACATAAAATAATACTCATGTCTTTAAAAGTGAAAATAAACCTCTTTTAGTTTCCTCTGGTGTGCTAGATAAAGGAACAGATGCTGACAAGACAATTAGCAAATCATTGTGGTCACACTATAGGGAACTGCTTTAGCAAACAGAAACTTAAGAGTCCCCATATTCACTGTTAATGTTAAATTTGTGTTGTCTTAGTTTTTCCTTGAAGATTAGAAGTCTGAGTCATTATCCTTAAGCTTATCACTTAACAAAGCAACATAGTAGCACCATATTCTGGAATACAGCATTTTCAGTTACTTTTATAATAAAACTAACATTTACAGTGAGGGTGAATGTAAGTAGTAGCAAGTTAAAATTGAGCATCACTGAAGATCTGGAAAATGACTTGTATGTTTGTGCCAATGCCTTCTTTAATTTGTTCATATATGTTGGAAGCCTGAATTCTTGGTGATACTTACTGACAATGCATGGGAGTACCCAGTATTTATATGCAGTTCTGGGAACACAAAAGACCAACACTCTTCATAATTACCATTGTGTGTGATTTTGAATCTTGATACAAATGTTTTCTAATAAAAAGACCTATTAATTCATAAGTATTTAAAAGAAAATTATACTAATGTCACAATAGAAAAAATGAGCTTAAAAACATATGTTGTTATGCCAAATTTACAAATGGAATCTAGAAATTTTCATTATACAATTCCATTTTTGTTCCATTTCTTTATCTCTGCTTGCTTCCACTAGATGTCAGTATTGGATAAGATGTGAGAAGTGCTTTCCTTAAACTATTAACTGATTTCAAACTGCTTTTATAAAATGTGTAACCCCTATCTAGTATGTATGCTTATAAGTACATTATGTAAATTTAATATGTGCAAAAGATTATGTTTATGAGTTACCCAGAAAGTTTGACCTTGTGCTTTACTTACACACTAATTATAAAAGTGAGACATTTCAAAACCAGTATAATTAATACCAACTTGCATTGCTCTGAAATGATGCTCATGGTTTATGCCACATTCTATACAAATGTAACACTTCACTTTGGATTTGTCCTCACTACAGCCTTTAGATTTTGAAACGAAGAAGGCATATACTTTTAAAGTAGAGGCCTCCAACCTTCACCTTGACCACCAGTTTCACTCTGCTGGCCCTTTCAAAGACACTGCTACAGTGAAGATCAGTGTTCTGGATGTAGATGAGCCACCCGTATTTAGCAAGCCACTTTACACCATGGAAGTTTATGAAGACACTCCTGTCGGGACCATCATTGGCGCTGTAACTGCACAAGACCTGGATGTGGGCAGTAGTGCTGTTAGGTAAGAAATATTTTCTTTTTATGTGTCATGAAAACAAAACAAAGACAAACAAATAACAATTTTCTGACCAAAAGTGCATCATGATTCACATATAGAATATTATGCTAGAAATTATATATAAGAATAGAGGAAATGCCGTAGGATTTGGACAAAACATCTGTATCAGTCCTCCTTGCAACATTTACTGCTGATAAGCTATTGGATATGTCACACAAACTAACAAATCTCAATTTTTAATCTATGAAAGATTTAATAAATGAAGTTCAAAGAATGATTTTCCAAATTAGTTAATTTAAGATACTTTCGCAGTGCCTAGAATGTAGCAGCCATGTTATAATTATTTTAAAATTTCTGTCCCCAATGTTAGTGTTTAAAAATGGATGGTTTTGTCATTTGCGATTTGAAAGCGATTTTTTTCTTGTTGTAGTGACTTTCCATTCTGAATGTGAGATTGAGACAATGGAAACACATTTAGTCAGTCCAAGAGTAAGATGAATTAAGGAATTGCCCCGAACCCAGACTTTGCATGGAGCTCTTTCCTATCGATACCTCCTCACTAATCTCTCTCTCTCTCTCTCTCTCTCTCTCTCTCTCTCTCTCTCTCTCTCTCTCTCTCTCTCTCCCCCTTCCTCTTTCCCTCCCTCCCGTAAAGCTATAACTTACAATAGCACTGTGATAAAATCCCCTTTTCCTTACATTGATCCTGCAATAGGATTGAGATTTCCTTCCATATTCTGTTGTTTGCTAACTGACCTTACAGGCTTTCAACTCTTGAGAACCAATAGAGAACAGCAATGAAAGCTATTCTGGACCAAATTAAGAAAACGTTATGTAGTCTTTTAAAACAAAAATACTCTATTGATATAGAAAGGAATAAACATATCTCTTAAGATTTTATGACATGTGGTAAGTAAATACCAAAAAAATTGCATCATGTATTCAGTGCTAGAAAGCACATCACTGTAGATAGCACAATCTGAAGAAGTGGTTTGAAAGCATGTTTTTTTTGTTGTTGTTTTTGTTTTTGTTTTTGTTTTAATTGTATTCATCTGAATCTATCCCATGGGGTGCTCAGTCAGTTTAGGCTGTAGTCTTAGATTACCACAGACTGGGTGACTTAAACAATAAACATTTATTTCTCAGAGTTCTGGAGGCTGTAACTTTCAAAATCCAGGTGCCAGCAAGTCTGGTATCTGGTGAATATTTAGAAGATGGTGGTCATCTTCTTCAGTGGTCATGAGGCAGAAAGAGACAGAAAGTTCTCTGTGGTCCACTGTTTAAGAGCATGTGGGCCCCACTCATACAGCTTAAATACCACCATCTCTTAATACCATCATATTGGGGGTTCAGACTTTGTATCATGACTTAAGGGGGTAAGATGTTCACAAGCACTATGTCCTTAACATTCCATTCTGACCTACCAAGATTCTTGTTCTCACCTTCAAAATATGTTCATTCCATCCCCAGAGCTCCCAAAGTCTCAAATTATTCCAACATAATCATTTGAGTTAAAGTACAAAGTCTCACCTAAATAATATCTAAACCAAATATGGTTGAGATTCAAGGTAAGATTCATGCTGAGGCAAAAATTCCCTCCAGCTATGAGCCAATGAAACCAAACAAGTTATGTGTTCCCAAAATACAATTCTGGGACCTATGTCAGACATCACCATTCAAAAAGGGAAAAACAGACAATGCAAAAGTGATGACAAGTCCTATGTGAATGTGGACTATAGCAGGCCAGATTCCCTTCAGCCCTAAGATTTAAGAATAATCCTTCTCTTGGTCAGTACTCTGCCCTCCTGGACCACTGAGGCAGAGCTCCAAGCTTTTGCACTCACCAGGGTGCTAACATCACCCCTACTCCTGAGCAGGACTCTACACATGCTGTGGCTCTCTATGTTGGCCCTACCCGTGTAGGAAGGTGGCCTCCCAGCCCTCTATTTGGCATCCTCACCCTTTGGCTCTATAGGCATTGATCTTGCACTGTGAAATCACTGGGAAGGCAGCCATGAACCTAGCCCTAGGAAGGTTGAATTATGTTGGAGTCCTTCTTCTTTTGAACTGAAGGAAAGCACATGTTCTCAGCTGAAGGTACTGTAGGGCTTCGGAAGTCTGAGAGTCTTCTTTCATTTTTCTCACTCTCTGCTTTCTTCAGTCCTTTTTGGCAGTGCTGCTGCTGCTGTGATGACATCTTTACTCCTGGCTTTTGTTGTTATGGTGGTTGGAGTCTGTTGTTCACACCCACAGGAATCCCTTTATCAAATGAGTAGTCTGCCAACCCCTACTGTGCTCTTCTCAACACACTTTCTCATGTTTTACTGTATGGATGAGCTATTTCCACATTTTAAGATTATGATTCCCACTGGCTTAACCATTCCATCTTTAGTTAATTTCCCTCCACATTTTGCTATAAGTAATTAGAATGAACCAAGTTTCTTCTCCAACACTTTGTGTAGAAAACACAAAGTAAAAAATAGTAAGTTTCACACCTTGAAAGTTCTATGTTCCACAAAATGCTAGAATATGAACACACTTCCCCAAGTTCTTTGATCTTTGATAATAAATATCACCTTTCCTCCAGTTCCTAGTATGTTCTTTATTCCTCTCTGAACTTCAACAGAATGGTTTTACCATCTACCTTCTACAACACTTGTTGGAGATTTTATACCTGTTCTCTAAGTAGACAGAAACTTTCTTTATACTTCTTTTCTTCTTTCTGTGCCTTATGCAGGATGACTCTGAATGCCCATAATGTATAGAAATGCAAAGGTCCCTAATCCCATCCATAAGGGTTTCACCTCTGAACCTAAATACTCCACAAAATGCTGACCTGTAATACCATTACATTGCAGGTTAAAACATCAATATATATATACAAGGGGAGCATGGCCACTCAGATCACAACAGATTCTTTATTTTCTATAGCACATCTGTGATCAGGACAGAACTCTTAAAGAAGCACATCTGTCTCACAAAAAGGGAGCAAAATAATAGTAATGAGCATACCTTACTTTTCAGGTCAAGTACTGGCCAGTTTACTCATGGGGCTCAGGCTGTTTTTCTGCATGTCAGCATTGCAACATGTTTCAGTTCCAGTTAATCTAAAGAGAATGAGTAGAAAATGCCTTGCAAACAAAATTATAGTTTTTTTTAAAATAAATGTGTAAAGCTATTATAGAAATACTGAAGATTGTAACAAAAAATAATGAAAACATTAAAAAAACCCACTGATTAAAACTCCCTACAGTTTAATAAAAGAGAATTGGGGTAATAGTCCAATTGCATATGTGGAAATCACATTCAATTTTTTAATTGTTGAATTACATGATGATACAAAAAAACATTAACAAAAGTTGTCCTTCTAATGCAATACTTCAAAACCCTTTCACACAGAAAAATTTAAAGATTATATAAGTAGAACACATCCTTAGGTAAAGGGACAGTTTCAAACCCAGGAAAATTGTCAAGTTCATGATCCTGGTGTGAGAAGGAAAAGAAGGATACATTTCAGAGAAATTATCCTGCACAAGTGGGCTTTCAAGTTTCATTGTTTATGTCATAGGAGTCATGTCAATGCCACTTTATGTTAAAGTCACACCCTAGTCTTTCTTCTAATGAGTAGTGCCTGCTTCCAAGATGAAGTTGGATCTAACTGATTCTGTGAGGAGTTGTCAGAAGGCAGAATTGTTTTGAAAACATGAAACTGGTCCATGTTCATGGAGTAAACAACAAACTTGAATCATGCCAGTTGTCGAAATATCCTGTTGAGTCATCTTCATTTGGTGTAAAAAAATGTTTGCTCACTTAACAATGATAGTGAAAGTATGTTCTGAAAACTAAATATCAAATCTATAATTATTTGACACATTTGGGTACTATCTATTTGTTTTGTTTTTCTTTGTTTAACGTCTTTTCACAGTGTTACTATGCAAGGTAAAATTTAGTAGTGTTAATCTTTATCTCTGGATATTTTATTACTGCTATTATTATTATCATTATCACTGAGCACAGTAAAGCCAGAAGTAATACCATCACCAAGAACTAAACCAACTTCAAAGAAAGATTGGTTTTGATTTTCTGCCTGGCAAACTTACCACACAGTTCCCTAGTATTCTTAGTTTAATTTGTAAATAGTTTCCTCTTTGTTCTTCCAGCCTTTGCCTTTTAATGCACTCTTCTTCTGCCCCTAGTATTGTCTACCCTTTGTGGTAGAACTTGTTACAATAAAGGTCATAAAAATGATTTCAAGTCTGACTGCAACAAGTGTATCTATTACTAGCTACTTTTTCAATACACCATAAATTTAATCAGGTGGGCAAAAATACACATTTATTCACAAAGCACATGTGGGAAGAGATACAAAAGTGAGGCCAAGCTTCCCATATGGCATGCTAAGGCAACAGATAAAATTTATTTTAATTATTGATAAAATTGGATGGGAGATACTACATGTTCAAAAAATGTCCATTCTATTTTTTTTTATCTTCCTTAGCAGGAATTTTGTGATGATTAAAAGAAGTGGTGGTATAAAATATTTCTAGATTAATCTGCCACATTCTATGAGTTGCATATGTGATTTGTTACTTTTTATTCAGCATATAAACTTCAGAAGGCCAGATACTGCTCTTCACTGGCTTTTTATCTATCTATCATCTATCTATCTATCTATCTATCTATCTATCTATCTATCTATGTATTTATTTATGTTTGTAGTCAGGGTTCTACTATGTTGCCCAAGCTTGACCTAAATTCACAATTCTTCTGTCTCAGTCTTAATAGTCGCTGAGATATAATCACAATCCACCAAGCCCCTCTCTTCTGCATTGGTCTTGATGAGTCCCACATACCTCAAACATTAATGTTATAATTTGTTCTAGAAATGTCACCCCATGAAGCAGTGGTTCAGAGGTAGGGCTTTTTGACAGTGATTAGGGCTAGAAGATAATTGGTGGATTAATATATTTAATGGAATAATAACTTGAATGGATTATTGGGTGGTAACTGTAGGCAGATGGGGCATAGCTAAAGGAAGTCTGTATTGTATTATATATAATATAATACATATATTATATTATATATATAATTATAATATATATTTATTTAAAGAATATATGCACTATAAGAATTTGTTATATATAAAGATATAAAGATCATGATCCAGAAAAAATTGTATTGTATTATATTATATATATTGTATTGTATATAATATTATATTATATATCATACAATACAGAATGTCACTGGAAGCCTGGTTCTTGTATTATATTATATATAACATCATATTACATATATATACAATTATAATAATATAATATATTTGTCTCTATGCCCTTCCTCCCTCCCTTTCTCTTCCTGACCCTCATTTCTGACTGCCATGGGTTGTGTGACTTTCTTCGGCTACATCATAACTTTAGAGCAATGGAGTTGGCCAACCATAGACTGAAGTTTTGAAACTGTGATCCCAAAATAATTTTTTCTACTCTAAATTATTCTTGAGAGTTATTTTGCTCACAGCAATACACAGCTGACTAATATAATTACCTAGAACATAGGGGTAGGTAAATAAATATTGGTTAAATTAATGACTTGATTTCTATATTACAAACTACAACCAAATAGCAAACTATTCATTTATAAATATTTTCTGTATGAAGCAAAAATCAAAATGATTAAATATTTTGTTTACAAATATAGCACGATACATGGGAAACTCAGTAATTGATTGATAGGACTTGCTTCCAAGAAACACTGCATATGTATTTTTTATGGATTATGACCATATATCTGTATATATAACAAATTCTTGTAGTGCATACATTCTTTAAATGATTCTAAGAATATATATATAATTAAAATTCACATTGCAAATACAAAGTAAAGAGATAAGGCTGCAGTTCTAAAAAGTATTAAATATTTTATCTCAATAAATATTTTATAAAGTTTTATAGGTACTAGTTTTCCTACTGATACCTATCTGAATCATCAGTATTTTAAAATAAAAAGTGGTCATGAAAACAGAAATAATTCTCTTCTACTAACTGATAAAATATAATACAGGAAAAACTTACTAGAGTCATAAAACCAACTGGACTCTAGAAAAGGAAGTATGTTTCAAGTTTACAATAAGAAACAAATAGTGTGTTGGTTTCTATGCCATAAACTATTCTTCATGGAATATTTTATTAAGTTAGGAACAGCTAACTATTTACAATAGTTAAAACTAAGTTCCACTAAAAGATACATTATGAATTCTTACATCACTTGAAAACCTGCAGAATCAAATGAGCAGAAACAACTCCAAAAATGTTAAATGAAAAACATAAAGATATTGTGTACAAATATTGGTGGACCAAAGAGAAAAAGCAGACAGGACTTGATTTGAAATACTTCAAAGAAACTCAAGGCAAATCAAGCATTAAAGGGGACACTGAATTTAGAAACTGCAGTAACAGCTGAATGTGTTAATCTCTGGGGAGTTTGCCTTATTGAATTTGTCACAACTATGCTATTCTTAGGATTTAGGACCCTCAAGAGAATTATTTTTCTGAAATTGGTTTTTGTATGAAGTCTACTTGCAAATATGCTGATGGCATTTAGCTTTCATTAACTGCATTTATAGAAGCTAAGAACAGAGAATTATTTTACACAAAGGGAAAAAAAGAGTGGGGGAGGAAAGAAATTTTTCTGAGAAGAGATTGATCAAACTGCTTTTTGCTATGACAATAGAGCATAAGTTCTATAAATATAATATCAAAATTCTCATGTATGTAAGCCCTTAAGAAAAAAAGGTCAACACACACACACACACACACACACACACACACACACCTCTGCTTATGATAGATTTGGAAAAATGCCCTTGCATATATACATATGCATATGCATACTACATTTTATTAATAACATTGCATTACATATTAGGATACATGTTTTACTTCCAAAAATATTAACTTTGCATATTGCATTTAAAGCTTGTTCAATAAAGTATTGAATCAAGTAGGTTTTCACTTGCACATTTTGGGGGTTATTGTTAAATAGTACCATGTTAGTGAGCTCTTCATCACAGTCACAGAATACATGATAAAAATAAACTTAAATGAAAGATGGCTTATTTGGGCTTATGGTTTCAGTTCACAGGTTCTTGGCCAAGATGCTTTTGATTTGTGGCATCTCAGTATCTTATGCAGTGGAAAAGTGGGGCGTAGAAGGTCTGTCCACCTCTGGGTGACCAGAAAACCAAAGAAAAAAAGTTCTGCTCTCACTATCCCTGTCATAGTCTTGCTCCCAATGATAGAGGTAACTTCCTTCCACTAGGCTCTGCCTCTTAAATGTTCTTCCAGTAATTTGGAATTGGCAATGAAATATGCATATCATTTTGGTACCTGTGAAAGCAGAAGTCTAGGATGAAGGAAAAGAAGTGGAGTATAAGAAACTATTTTAGTGATAGGAAACGTGATTTTTTGAACAATAAAAATGTGGTGCTAAATCATGTCTTCATAATTGTTCAAATACATTTTAAAACTTATCAGTGATTTGATTTTCATAACTGTAATCTCACCTAATCTCTTTGGGTAACCATTGCTTGTAAACTCAGCAGGAACCAGCCCCTGGGAGACAATTAGGTATACTTGTTGTAGACATGCTCTTATCATGTTATTGGTCCTTCCGAATCTTGCTCATATAACATATTTCTAGTTGACAATACTAAAGGACAACAACACTCTTACAAGCATGCATTGCTTATTTTGTTTTCACTAGGAAAAAACATTCTGTTCCCTCAAAACTTATATCCAAATAAGGATTTATTTATATTGGTAGCAAGTGACTATAAACATATAATGATATCATCATATTTAATTTGGACTAGTTCTGGGATGTGCACGTCTCACATCACACACAATAGAATAGCTAATATTATTTTACAGAGAGAGAAATCAAGTTCCCAGAAGATCAAATCATGTCTTCAGGAAGGATAGCAAAAGATTTGAAGAAATACAGCTAGATCCCCAAGTTCTCATTATTATAAGCCTTGGAACTAGATAGCCAATTAATTTGCTTTTATTTACAAAGAAATTTTATATTAGTTTAGTAATACATTCAATTATGCCGTGTCACTATAGTGGGAAGGATGGTGATTTATTTCAGAGGCTAACCTGTTTTGCCTTAGATAACTCCTCAAGAGTTCAGACCACCCAGGTGAACATGGGATGCATCATGGACCTGAATTGCTAAGCTTTCCTTTTGCTAGTGGTTCAGGTTACTTGCTTTATCTCCAAGTGCTGAGGGAGCACACATTTAAAAAAACCCTTTCCATTCTCTTTCTTTTCTTTCTTTTTTTTTTTTTTGTGTGTATGTGTGTGTGCAGAGTGGTGGTAACAGGGATTGAACTCAGAGGCACTCAACCACTGAGACATATCCCCAGCCCTATTTTGTATTTTATTTAGAGATAGGAGTTGCTTAGTGCCTCACCTTTGCTGAGACTGGCTTTAACTTTGTGCTCCTCTTGCCTCAGCCTCCTGAGCTGCTGGGATTATGGGTGTGTGCCACAACACTTGGCTCCATTCATTCTCTCTATAATTTCTTCAGTTGCTTTTGGAGAATAGTTCTTTTGTCACACTAACTTGAAACTGTGTATGTATGTGTTTTGGCTATAATACTTAGTTATTTTAAATGCATAGTAAATAATCATCATATATTTTCCCAAAAAAATACTGTAACAGTCAATAATAATTAGAAAATTAAAGAAATTAGTCCATTAAATAAGCTGTCATAAACCATTCAATGAGTTATTAGAATGTGAATAATTTTAGTGTAAATTAACTAAAGAGTACACATGTCTAGTTGTAGGAAATTAAGCTTACTTAGAAGAAATAAAAGATTCTTTAAAACATAATATAAGCTTTTAAGACACAAATGGTAAATAGCTTTAGATAAAATAGCAAACATATTCAGACCATTTACCATGGCTCCTAGAGACAGTAAATAAAATTAATGATGACCTGAACAAACATATACTACTTCAAGGCAGTAATATGAAGTAGTTATGATGAAGCTATCTGGAAAGTACTTCAGGATAAGTATGTTTAACACTCACTGATATAAATTAAGAAATTCCATGTCTAGCCTCTGGCTTGGATATTGTTAATAAGAGCAGTCAGATGTTCTTATAAAATAATACAGTGCACCCATGTAAGTACAAGGCCCTATGACTGAACAGGGAACTCACTGATGAACTCTAATGAAAGGAACTTCTTATGTACTCAACAAAACAAAATACAAAACTCTTGTTTTGCTATTTTCATTTTAGAGAAACCACCATCAACATCAATTCAAATATGTAGGTTAGACGAAAGAAATAACACAGGAGGATTTTGTAGGAAAGAAGTGATGGATGTCACTCATAAGGACTTGAGGACCCTTCATGGGAACAACAGGAGCAAAGGCAAAATGTGCATTTAGTGCTGCAGGGAATTCAGAAAATAGCTGTATTGAATTGAGAATCACGGCCCAATGAAGGATGCAGATCCAGAGTTAGAAATATTTCTAGGGATGAGATGCCTACATTTATTAAGCACATTCTTTATTTGTATTATCAAACCCTGCTATCCGTATGTTTCAATACATAACAAAACTGAGAATCTGTGTTTTATATTCAAGATATCAAGTTCAGAAACCAAGCTCAGTATTGGTGTAAACCACATTTTCCACCATTACAGCAAGCTGCTTCAAGGTCTCAACAAATTGAACAAAAGGTCACATATAAAGCTCTGGGAACAGATGATGTTTTCTTTAAAGAAAAAAAAAATCTTTCTCTGAGAGCATCTAAAGACAAAATACATGGTCCACATAGAAAAAGAGAATGGCAGAGTACAGGGGAGTCTGAACACTGACATGCAGATGTATAAAAAGATTCATAGTTAGAATACAATGTGTGACTGTTTAAGAAAAAAACAAACAACAAACAACAACAACAACAACAAAAACAGGCCTGTCATCTTGGTGCACAACTGTAATCACAGGTACTCAGGAGGCAGAGGCAGGAGGATGGCAATTTTGAAGCCATTCTGGACAATTTAGTGAGACCCTGTCTTAACTTAAAAGGAATGAAAATATAGTTCATATAGTTCAATGGTAAAGCACCTCTGGGTTCAATCCTCAATACCAAAAAAAAAAAGAGGAAAGTATGAGAAAATTAAAGGAAAATGAATACATAACAAATATAATTTTAGGGGTTGGGGATGTGGCTCAAGCGGTAGTGCGCTTGCCTGGCATGCCTGCAGCCCGGGTTCGATCCTCAGCAACACATACAAACAAAGATGTCGTGTCCGCCGAAAACTAAAAAATAAATATTACAATTCTCTCTCTCTCTAAAAAAAACAAATATAATTTTAATGACACTTATTTTATATTTATACCTCTTTAGACACCTATTCTAAGCATATTACTTATATCCAAATGAGAAATTTAAACAAAGAAGTGAAACATCTGTGTGTGTATGTGTGTGTGTGTGTGTGTGTGTGTTACTCTCTAATACTCTCTTGAACCCAGGGTGTTTTTACAACTAAGCTATGTCCCTAGTTCTTTTTATTTTATTTTGATACAAGGTTTCAGTGAATTTCCTGGGCTGGCCTGAAACTTACAATCCTCCTTCCTTAGCCTCCCCTTTCACTGTGTCCCACGTCCCAGCAAGAGTGCTAACTATTTAAACATTCTAACTTTATAATGTGTTTAGTTTGTCATTAAACATCTAAAACAAACAATCAACTATCCAAACTGAGATACAACTTTAAATTTTTTAAGAAAAATTAAAAATAAGGAGAAATATAAGATAAAGAAATAAATAAATGAAAGAAATAAAGATCTCAGTGTTTATATGAACCTTTTTAAACTTATGTTTGTCTAAAAAGGTTCATATAAACACTGAGATCTCTAATAAAAAAGTTTAAAGCTTAATTGTTATTGTTAAGGAAGCAATTACACTCCGAGTGTTGATGTATATGGCTGAAGTTTTCAGTAAAATGTTTCTGCAAATAGATTCAATTGACTTTCATTTCATTAGCTGCCCAAAGACAAAAGCAGCAGCAGCAACAACAACAACAACAACAACAAAATATTAGCAACTTAGAGGAGATAAGAATGAAGAGATTTTGATATATAATTATTACCTAAACAAAAGACTATTTCCTACATTGACCTGAATCATTATTTTTACATTTTATTACCTAAGTATAAGATGTAATAGTTTTAGTATAGTTCTATACCATCAAGTACTTTTTACAAAATGTTTTGAGAATTAGGACAGGGTCAAAGTTAGCATTTCCATTAACTCAGAGGAAGTTATTTAAGTAAATTAAAAGAAACAATTTTAAGGGGAATGCTTACCTAATGAAGAGAATAAAAGTTTTTGAGGCATTTCTAAAAACTCATTTACAGAGAAGTAATAAAAACTGTACTCTATCAGGTAGCCTTCACAGGTCAGGTTACTGTTTTAGTTTTTTTTTTTTTTTTTCTATTCAATTGTTAAACCAGTTTTCTTTGCAATAGTTATTGAATAATTGTATGAATTGTTTCACATATCATAAGTATCTAGTTTTTCATTTAAATCTCATCTATTACTGAGTAAGTAGAATATGGTACAAACATACTTTATAGTTATGTCTCTTGTTCATTGAAAAGGGTGTGTTTAAACAAATTATACGTTCAGGTTACACTGCTGGGATTAGTTGCAAGTAAATATCAATCTATCCTTAGATTTTATGAAGACTCTTGGAAACTCAAAGTGTATGATGGTTGTCTCTAGGAAGTTGTATCTCCTGAAAAGCCCTTCTATATTTAGAAACTATGCCATGTCTTTTTGGAAATGTTCAAAAATTATAATTGTGGTTTCATTGTCAGTTAGATCATGGCAGTTTTTTTTTTCTGCTACTGGTCTCCCAATTGTTATATTGGGTAAAATATCACAATAAAAAATGATAGCTCTTGTTCAACATTTATTCTTTCATTGGGCACAGGATTCAGTCAGTCATGTGAAGGCAGGGCATCAGGAAAATACTAGTCCGTATAAGTTTCAGCCATATTCCAGAAGTCAGAGGGCTTCCTCATAGGAGAGCATCCAGAGAAAAGGGGTACCAAATCTCACAAGGGGACAATCTAAAATCTGGATGACATAAAATGGTGAATGAGAGCCAAACACAGAAACCATTTATAATATAGAGCCTGAGAATCGGTGCTCATGGTTTGTATTTGAGAGATTTGTGTGGAGCTTTGTAGTTCAGGTATTTTAAAGTTGAAGATAATGTATAGCATAACTTGATGCTAGAACTAAGCATAAGTTTGTGGGTATGGAAGGACATTTTATCTGGAAATTAAATGAAATAATGTGGACAGACAGAGGAAAGGGAAAACACACACACACAAACACACAGTGCAAGTTGACACGTGTGATTCTGGGTCTAAGCAACACATTTTATCTTTTTAACAATACAATTACACAGTCAGGTACATATTATTTTCCAAATTTTGTAGAAATTAAGAATAGTGTGCATTAGAAAGAAAGATTCTACACCTAACTGTAAAAAAATGAGTGGTATTTTACATCACTCATTCTGTCCAGAAAATAAGTGTTCTTCAAACTATTTCATTGCATTTCAGTAATAGTTAATTTATGCAGTGCACTTATATGTCAGTGTCAGACTGAGCAAAGTAAATGAAATTTGCTTACTATGGTAACAAGATACAGGATGCTATAGACATATTATTATTTATTTAGAGGTTTTATTTGTTTTGTAGACTGAATTTAACGCCTTGTGCATTCTAGGGAAATACTATATTATTGAGTTAAGTCCCAAGCCTGACATATTATTTTATGCATACATTATACAAATCATTGAATATTTTATATGTTGTCAAAAAACTTAAAATGTATGTAATTACCTACACAAAGTTGTATTTCTGTTTGAATCAAATTTGTAAATTATGACATGTCTCCAAGTATTAAGTATAAGTAAAATGGTAAATTTTTATTTTGTCTGGGAATGTGAAGTTTTTTTTCTGGGATTTAGGAATTTGAGTATTAAAGCTAATAAATTCTTCTGCAAATCAGAAAAAATAAATTGGTTTTCCTGAATAAGACATGTTAAAATGTCTTATTGCCTTCTAGTGGAAATATTTAGCTGTCATATAAACTGGAAGAATCGTTTCTATGCATCAAATTAAGTGCAAAATATAAGTTGCAAGTTGTCTGTGGAGATTATTATCCCAGGCAGTTGGTAACAGAAAGATGAACAAAACTAGTCTCTACTTTTACATAATTTAAAAGGCAGTGGGAAAGAAATGAGATTGAATCACCTACAGGAAATATATACAAGCTATGTTATCTTATTTGGAATCTACGTATTAATTGAATATTACATTGCATGCAAGAAAGATGTTCACATTGCCAAGATGGGTAGAGACTCAAATAATGAAATATTTTAAAAATAAAATGCAGGTTAAGTGCAATATAAAGGAAGAAAATAATTGTAAGAATTGATGGAGATTCCACTTAATAAATGGCCAATGTGGAACTCTGCAGAGGCATTCCTTGGTAAAACAAATAAACAAATAATTTTTTTAAAAAAAATATGATCAAAATAAAAAACAATCATTTACTGTCTCTCAAAACTTTTCTAAAGGCTAACAGCACAAGAAGAATTATTTACTCAAGTAAGTCAACAAAAAATTGTGAAAAGCAACAGACTTTGGCAGTGGACCCAAACCCACTACCTCCCCCCTTACTATGTCCCAGCTACCTTGGTAGAAATGCCTGCCCTGGGTATGTGTGGTTGAAGAGACATGTCTTCCCTCTCTTCAGTAGCCAATCAAGAGATTATGGTTTGCTAGGAGGGTCAGGCTGCCAATATTTCTCATCCCCTCCACCTCCAGGTTTCAGAAGCTAAATTCCTAGTGAGTGTGACTAAGAGACCAGTAGAATCTCTCCTCCACTCAGTACCACACACAGCTGGAGGTTCTACCCCAGTAAAGACTAATAATGTGGGGCCCAAACACCCTGAACAATGAGAGGCAGAACAGGAGGTCCACAGGCTGCTGTCTTCACCCAATGCCTAGAGCACTGGCTCAGAGAATTTGCCCAGGCTGAAACAGAGTCCTTGAGAACCCAGAGCTCTGAAGCTCTTCTCCAATTACTTGCTTTTATTAAGCCTTAATAGACATATTTCATAATTATTACCATGTTTTATTAGACTTGTGACATAGATACATAAAGGTTGGTGTAAATATGTTTATACCATATTTAATAAAAAGCACATAGTTATATAGGGGCAATATTTCTAGATAGTACTGGAATTCAGTTAGGGAATTTGAATCTGATAAGGTGTATATGGTCAAACCTCAGAATAGGTATAAGAAAAAATAAATGAATGAAAAAAAAGTATAAGGATTTATATCACAATGCAAAATATTCACTTAATGAAAAAGAAAACAGTAGAGAAGGAATAGAGGAAAAAAGAAACAAAACTTATGGAAAAAAAAAACTGGCAAATGCAGATTCAATATTAATTCAAAGACCTTATATGTAAAAGGAATAAACAATCTAATCAAAAGGCAGAAAATATAAACTACATAAAATCTGATGAAACGTGATTTGTATGATTATAAATTTCTGGTGGCAAAGTTAGCCAATTTGAGTCCTTGGTTCTGTGCAAATGGCCACGCATTTTTTTTTTCAACATTTTGTAGCAAGTAACTACCCTAGGCAACCTTACTTCTTTGGGCCTCACAAATGTCTCAACCTTTTTTTTATAGAAAACACACTTATATCATTTTGCAGTATATCCCATCTATCCCTCAGTGAATCTGATACTGTGGGACTTCAAAGATCATAGATAGGGGAAGGGCTCAGGGATATTGATCTTGGAGAGCCGAGAAAGTTTATGCCTATCAGACTGGGCCTGCCACGGAGTGTGGGGCAATATGAAAGTTGGTGAAGTGAAATCAGTCTGTAAACACAGATTAATTGACCCTGAGAAAACATTTAGTCAGTGACCTTTCTTGGTAAGGGGGTCTCCTTCTGCCACTTAGCATATGATTTCAATAAAGGTTAGCTTTTTCATTGCTGTGACTTAAAGATCTGATAAAAACAATTTTACAGGAGGAAAAGATTATTTGAGGACTCACAGTTGCAGGGGTCCTGTCCATAGACAGCCTGTTCTATTCCTTAGGCCTCGAGGTTAGGTAGAACATTACATGAAAAGAGTGTGACAGTGGGAAGCAGCTCACATGATGATGAAAAAGAAAAGAGAGAGATTCCATTTACCAAATACAAAATACATACCCCAAAGACATCCCGTGTCCTCCATACATACCCTACCTGCCTTTAGTTACCACTTAGCTAATTCCACCAGGGGATTAACTCACTGATTGGATTCAGACTCTCATAGCCTCATCATTTCTTCTATAAACCTTCTTGCATTTCTTCACACATAATATTTTGGGCAATACCTAATATCTAAACCATAAAAAAGTTAAAGCCACTATTTTTGACTTGTAGTTTCCCATAGGCTGGGCATCAGAATTGCCTAAAATTACAGGGAACTCACCTCTGTTTATTTTGACTTTATTCTGAGATTAAGTGTGTGAGTAAGTATTTATTTCTGGACTAACCAAATTGTTAACATTAACCTTAACAATATTGGAACAAATTAGTTGTCTTTGATTTTGGAGAAACATGTAAGTATTTAGGATCCAGGGGATATGAAACCTGTAAGGTGCTCTCAAATATGTCTGTTAAAATATTAATACATGTGTGTACATGAAGTTAAAAATGAATGTGGAAAGTATTAACAAGTAATATATTGGAGAGGTATTCTAAAATGTTCTTAGAAATGTATGATAAATTTAAATTTAAAAATAATATAAAGTACTGGTTCTTGTCTGTCACATTGGAGAGTACCTAATATAAATCATGCACCAAGGTCTACCTACACAAGAACAAATAACTTTTAAACAGGAGGCAAGAGAATGTCTTTTATCATTAAAAACTCCTCAGGGACAGAATTATTTTTTTCCTTGACCCCATCACAATTTTTATCCATAAAAATGAAATTTCCAGAAAATTAAACACGTAACAATATATACATATAGAGTTAATAAATTTGAAATATTTTCTAAAAACTACCACATTCTTGCACAACATTCATGATACCTAAAATGAATGAATTTTACGGATGAAGTGGGTGAATTTTTTAGCATGTAAATTATATCTCAATAAAGTTTATGGAAGGTGAAGTACATTTTAGCAAAGTGGGAACTTACTGGAGCAAGTTCCAAAATCGCCCACAGTGTGTACTATTTCCTGAGGAAACCCCTTATAAATGTTTACAGTTCTAATATAAACATATTTGCTTTAAGTATCTGAAATCTGTGTTTATATATGTTCTCTTCTTCAGTCCTACCTATTCTCTCAAAACATAACAAGTAATTCTGTCACCCCTGCACGTGTCCATTTCTACCAATTTAAAGTCAGCTAATGTATCTTGTGTCTTCTTTGGGCTGAAGTGTCCCTACTTGTCCTCATCACTCCTCAAAGCCTGTTGAATCAAGTCTCTTTACAACCCTGCTTACTCTCTGTCTTTTGGCAAGATTCTGGAGATCCAGAAATGCTCACAGTCTCATCCTCTTCAAATACATCCAACAAGTTACTTTTCTAGGGATTAAATGTAAGCCCCAGTGACCCTGCTCAGCAGTGTTGATCTCCCTTAGCATGTGGCCTACCTCCTTAATAGTATGTGTAAGTCCTTCTTTGAACTAAATCACTCATCTTCTCATTACTGTTCCTCTCAAGTATTTTCTGTAGCAATTACTAACAATGTATAATTCTCCATACTACTTTCACAGGTCTGCTAGTGTGGTTGCATTGCTCTCTAAAATACCATCTTTTCCCCTTCACTTTGGGTATTTCAGTCTCTTTTTCAGGATCATTTCTCCATATCCTTCTAGTGCCACCAAACATCATGCACAGGATGTCTTGCCTGAATCATTTGATTTTACACTTGTTGCCTTTTCTTGGCTCTCCTATGGTCTTCCCTATCCCTCTATCAGTCATTAAGATCATGTGTTGATATGTGTAACCCCAACTCTTTATTTTACTTCATTATCATGTTTCAACTCTAGCAAGGTGTCTACTGCATGGTGTACACTCAGCAAATATAATGAGTTGCATGATTGAGCATAGTATGCATTGATAATTCTTTTCAAAATGCTAGCTGATAAACACATTCAGTCATCGCAATTTTCTTCTTCAATTAGGCATATATTTAGTTGAATAGAAGTGCTTAAAAGGACTAGTGTGAGACAATGCTTTCTTCTTCAAAAAAGAACATGCTACAGAGAGAATTAGACTTATTATATCCTCATGCTTCCTGACTTTTAAATGTAGCTTATCTTCATTTATATTTTTGAGAGCATTCCTATAAGACAAGCTATTACACTGAAATCACATGGCTTCAATGCATTCTCACACCTCAAATCAACAGCCGTGATATAAAAAGATTAATAGCACGGTTTATACCCTGTTCCATTACATTCAGTAACTTCAGGTGGGAAAATCAATTACTAACAAATATTGACAAGTTAAGTTCATAAATCTCATTTGTAAAGGCAAACAAGTTTTGATCTCTGACTGCAATGACATGAGAACTACAAACTTATCAGAATAATAACAAGCTTGCCAGAATAATAACCTGCTCTTTGGAGATACACTTCCCTTAACTGACTTTTCATGATGAACACAGGATCACTTTTTGTGGCATGGGTATTTCAATGGGCCAGCTGCAATAATGTCACCTGCTCTCAGCCACTGTTATGAACCTATCTTTTGTTCCCCTGCCAGAAACATAATGTTGGTAAATGTTCTGTGCGCCACACCATATGATTAGCAGAGCTCTTCCTTATAATATCCCTTGTCAATTTGGTAATAATACAGAGTGATGATCATATGGGGATCATTACTGACTTGTTCAAATATCAGCATAAAACATTGAATCTATGTAAACTTGGACAAATTCTTTCTTGTTTCTATGGTTTCATTTCTATAATTTCATAAGTAAAGTGGAGAGATTGATAATATATTTTTATAGCTACTGTATGAATTAATTATAATATTTATCAACATCGGGAGAAATATGGCAAGCTTTAAAAATGCTAACTCTTGTTATTATAATTGATAACATATCAGTTCATGTGTTCACCATATCCTAACAACTTAAGTGAATGCAATTTCTGTTTTGTTATTCATTTTCTTGGATGTTCTACTCCTATTGCTTCACATAAGTCAGCAACATTTATTACCAAATATGTCAGATAATAAAAACGATAAAAAGACATCATTAGCCAAGGTCACCACTTCTTTTTGAAAGTTGTCCTGACATATAGTATAATAAAATAGCAATGGCTCTTTTATGTTTGTATAAAGAAAAATATTTTTGTACAATCACCAAATTGTCAAAGTTTTTCCTTCATTTTCCATAATGTGATTTCTCCCCTGTCTATGTTAACATCAAGATTCTACCTCAGTTCTGGCATAGATTTTTGTTGTTGTTTCCAGAAGTCTCCCTCATCCAAAGCCCTTTCACAGCCACTGTTAAGGATTTTTTTTTTTTTTTTTTTTTTACTGCTCAAAAAAGTTTAATATTCAGCAGGTTAAGGAAACCCATGGTCAGCTTTAGAATTTCAGTCTCTGCTGAGCTTTCAAGGTGTCAAGACCCTAAAATAATATGAACAGCAGGAATACTAAATCTTTAATTATTTCCAGTTTCCCCTTGAGCATACTGACTTTGCAATAAAGAAGCTGTCATTTACACTCTTCTTTATTGCAAGGTGGGTAATAGCTACAGGGAGAAAATAAGGAACTGTGTCAAGTTAGCCTAACTGCCATTATGATTAATGTGTAATCATTGCACATTTGCATTTACTCTTTTCACATGCAGGTACTTCATAGATTGGAAGAGTGATGGGGACAGCTACTTTACAATAGATGGAACAGAAGGAACCATTGCCACTAATGAATTACTAGACAGAGAAAGCACTGCACAGTATAATTTCTCCATAATTGCGAGTAAAGTTAGTAAGTATGGCATGGACAGAATCAATGTTATACCGCAGTTCTTTGGATTTAACACTTTTAAATGAGTCCCTGCTGAGATGTTTTTCATTTTTGCAATGACAGCTGAGTGGTCTCCCAGGGAAACTCAGAAACCTGTTCCTTTTCCTCCTAGCATAAGTCCAGAGATATTGTGACAGCTGCCAATGAGCCCTGTTTGCAGGATCCATGAATACCTAGAAAAGCATTTCATTGTGAGGTCTCATCGTTTTCACTGTGTACAATCAAAAAGTCACCAGAGTGACAGCTTTTCTGCCATGCATGATCCTTGTGTCTATATCACTAAGAGTTTCATAGGCTGGTCAAGAAGAAATAATAATCAAATAAAATTACTCACTCTAAAATATTTTTTTAAATCAAGAAGAGCATTTAAAAAAATCATCTCCCTGTCTCTTTCCTGTAACTAGAATATATTTTTAATGAATGTTACTGTGGAATACACTTTTAAGTGCAATTCTGCAAAGAGCTGCAGAGAATCCCTAGAATTGTTTGTAATTGTTCCTTGTGTTGATTTTGTTGATTTCTGCTTGGTCCAAAATAGAATCCTGTCAACTGAGCTTAATTGTAGTTCTTATGGTTTAACAGTATAATAGAGAATGTGATAAAAATTTCTTTTAGTAATCAATTAGAGCGGAAATGTGACATTTGACTCTTTTTACTTGGTTGTTTTCAACAGAAATGCATTTCCCTAGTTCTTCTGCTTATGATTTCCTAAAAGTTTTGGAAAATCCCTTCTAAGTATCTTTCATTTTGTTTTCTCATTTGTTTTGTGCATCTGGTGCAAATTTATAACACTTTTGCAGCTAATTTCACCTTTCAGATCAGAAAGAAGCTATGAATAGTTCTGTGGAGGGGTTTTGATCAGTCTCAACTCGTTGGGGGCATAAATGTGGAACAATTTTGTTTATCTTTAACAACTGCAGCTCAACATGAACAGTCAGATACCTTACCCCATGCCTTTATAATATCTTTAGCCAATTTCATGACTTTCAGGTAA
Source organism: Marmota monax (assembly GCF_021218885.2). NCBI lineage: Eukaryota > Metazoa > Chordata > Mammalia > Rodentia > Sciuridae > Marmota > Marmota monax. The sequence goes on along the minus strand of NW_026694592.1, from coordinate 260,682 downwards.
CTCTTGATTGCTAAATAACTACTGCCTTGTTTGTTTCAACACTTAACTCTTAAAATTTCAACCTGTCATGTGAAAAGTCTGGCTATTCTGAGGCTGCCATAAAAGAGAGATCACCTGTTGATGCTCAGATCACAACTGCAGCTCAGTTCAGCCTTCCAACACTACGTGTCAGTTGATGGTTATGTCAGTCTTGAAACCTCTCATCCAATCTACTTTCTAGATGAATTCCACTTGCTAGATGAATACCACAGTGTACTCCCCATTGCCTTGTGAAACTAATATTAACTCATGGAATTGTGAGAAACATGAAAATGTTATTTTTTACATTCCATGTCAAGGTTGTTTTTTGGTAAAATGGAAATAAATGACTGAAGATTACAAAGAACCCATAATTTGTATATTTGAGAATGTGGGGATAAGGATATAGATATTCAGGTCTCTTGGGATGGGAGTGAAAGAAATAAAAATGCATGAATTCCTCTTATCTGTCCCACCACTTTTAGTGTTGAGTTGCACTGATAGTAATGGTAAAAGTCTGAAGGCCAATTATTTTCTTGTGTGATTTGATTCTTTGAGGTTGGGGGCTTTTGGAGACATTTGCATAGGAATCAGATACAACCACACAATGGTAAACCTTAGACTTTCTTAATTTCCTCTTGATTGTCCAGCAGCCTTCTTGAGTGAGTTAACAGTATAATTTCTCCATGCCAGTTCCTATCTGCTATGTCCACTGTACCCTAAGAAAACTCAAAAACTCTTGCCAAGGTAAATTGCAGGCTGTTCTACCACAGTGTTTTTTTCCTTATCATTTTTGTTCAGATTGGACCTTCTTGCTCAGCTAGACTCAGACACAAGAGAATGAAGTGAACTACTTGAGCGAATGTGCTATTGTAGAGTTGAATGCCAGTCACCTTGTCTTGCTGGACCCTCCACCTGCATTCTCTGTATACTGTTTGCTGTAGTCTCGCTTGCAGTGGACATCTTTCTTCCCTTCTGTTCTGTATCTGCTGTACTTGCATATGTTAATTCTTCCCTCTTGATAACTTTCAATGATTAATTCCTATAGAATTTTGAGGACAATTAATTTATGAAAAGTAGTTTCCTAAACTATTTAATACAAAACCATTGTGAGTCTTGCTAAAATCACTTTGAAGTAGGAGTAATAGACCCCTGCCTTACCTCAAGCTAAATGTTTGTGGATAATCCATTGCTTATCTTTTCCATACTATAAAAGTTTTCTTTCTCCCGGTAGCTACAAAACCATGGTAATGGTGTGATAATAGACATAAAAATAATGTCCAGGGCCTCCTTTTAGAGCCTTGAGCTTCAACTACTTGAAACAGGGAAGAAAGTATAAACCCTTGTGTGAAAATAAAAGTCTTCAGTCACTGAAAAATTAGATTTCCTAAATTTGTAGAACCATATTTGGTTACTTATCTCTATAATTAGTGCACATGCTCTCCCAAATTGTAAGCTGTAGATTTTAGCAAAATGCGAGTTAGGAAATCCTAGTTTATGGATAACAAGTAGTTTCTTAGCCCTCATAGTCAGCACGGAACTTAGGTATATAACATACATCTGTACATATGTATCTCATGTGTCCAAGAAATCAATTTTCTCAATAAACTTGCAGGGTATTACTATCTACAGTGTAGGAGCAAAGGAATTCAAATTGTTTATAGCATTGTGTCACACAGCTAATGATGACAAACCTAACATTGGAGCCCTGGACTCTTTTACCAAAGTACATTTTGTGGATTGGGTGCCAACAGTTCTATAGCCATGCTTATTCGTGAGAATCATGTGGGTTATATATACTCCTCTCTCTCTCTCTCTCTCTCTCTCTCTCTCTCTCTCTCTCTCTCTCACACACACACACACACACACACACACACACACACACACACACAATATGAGAGTGATGCCAAATTAATATTCCTAAAACAGACTGACCATCAATTCCATTTTGAGGAATTCAGTATCTCTTCAAAGACGATTGAATGGATATCAGACCCATCAAAGAAGTCTTCTAGGACAAAATAAAGATGCCAAAATATCATCACATGATAATTAGAGATTCCATAATAAAAGCTAATTTTGAGTCTTTATTTTTTGCCAATGAACTTTTAAAGTAAACATTATTCATATTCCAATTCCTTAAGCTGACCTCATTGATCAAGCTATCCCACTGATCAGATATTATTATCATAGTGAATGAATGAGAAATAAATACCCATTACTTGCTCTTGCATGAAGAATGAAATTGTTTAAGTAGACCAAACTGCAGGTTGAACTAGTATATGTTTTGACGTGACTCTTCTATTAAAAACTCTCAGGTTAAGTGAAATGGTACAATGATAGAACAACTTTAAATTAATTAAAAATCAGTCATTTATCAGTGTTGCTATAGTCAGAGGTCCAAATAATTTTATTAGGCTCCTAATAATGCTCTTTGATTTACTAATTTGTTATTTTTATAATATTAACCTCAAGAATTTTAAAAGAGAGGGAAGCTTCAAAATTTCACCTCATTCAAATTATCAGAAAAATTCAACAGGCCAATGTATCTAAATATTTTGGTATTAATGTAACAAATGCCATTAGTTAAAGAGGGCAAGTGACCATGACACTGAAGTCCTATAATTTATTTCATATTTATAATATATACAAATTACATAGGAGACAATTTTCTTCTTATTGATATTTAAATAATAACATGGATTGGTTTCATTTATTATGAAATAAGTAAAAAAAAATCAATGAACTCTTTTCCTAAATGCTATTTTTGTGAGATTTCATATATATGTGTAAGTTCATGAGTTGAAATTTAATTGTTTGGTAATCAATTTTTAAGGTTTCTGCATGAAGATATTTTTATGTTACAACTTGTTTTACTTAGTATAGAACATGTGATATGATTTCATATGTACAGAAAAATCAAGTTATAAGATGTTTTACTATAATTCAAGCTCAACATGAATTATGCATTTATTTTTATTCACTATATTAAGAACCATTTGTGCAAAGCATCATTTGTTGTAGGTTATGAGAAAACTACAAATAGTGTCAATTCTTAAGGACATTGCAGTGAAAGTATAGATAGAAATTAACCAAATTAATGAATTATAATGTTATAATTGTTAAAATTGTGTTTAATTCCATAAAATTCATATTTAAGTAAACACTAGAAAGAAGTTGCAAAGGGTTGACTGACCACTATGTGGTTTTAAAGTGATGAAGGATTTAAGTAAAAATAAATGACCTTTTGGCAGAATATTCTTTTTTAAAACATTTTTTAGATATAAATGGACACAATACCTTTATTCCATTTATTTATTTTTATGTGGTGCTGAGGATTGAACCCAGTGCCTCATACGTCCTCTGCTACTGAGCCACAGCCCCAGCTCCTGGTAGAATAGTCTGAAATGATTCTCTGTATGCCAAAAAACTAGCTATGAAATTATATTCTCAGACAAGGTGAAGTAATAATAAAATAGTTAAACTATTCTAAGACTTGTATACCCATTAACTCATATGGTCCCCTTTGATAATACTGCAAGGTGAATATTACTATCCATGGTGTAGGAGTGAAGAAATCAATGCCTTGAGACATTTCTTCATAGCCCAGCACCACACAGCTAAAGAGGACAAACCTGGGATTGGACCCTTTGACTCTCCAAAATACATTCTAGGACGCGTATCCACTAACTTCTGCTTCCTTCCTTTATTTTAAATGAGCAATAACAATAGTCATGGTAATTTTCAAATGCATTTTGAATAAAAAATATAGTACAGATGTTCTGTAAATGGGCTGGCTATGCCACTAAAACAAACCAGTATCACTTTTTCCAAGAATAGATGGAGATGATACTGGGAATCATATTTATACATTAAGAGAGGAAGATGACAACATTTGAAATGTGTTCTCAAGTGCAGCACTGCTGTTTGTCAGCAGGTTCTCAGTTTTTGCAGAGGAAGCCTATGAGAAATTAGAAAAGAGACCTCTCCTTAAAGGTGTGGTGTTAGTTAACTATGGGATATTAGATAATTATGCTATGTTACCAATTATTATCTCATTTATTCATTCATGGGTGAACTGAGTCCTCTAAATGTTCTCTCATTAGACTTTAATTAAGTTCACTCCATAGGTGATATTAAGATTCAGTTTCTTATAGGATGCTGGACTTGAGACTTAGAATCTCACAGGCTATTGGTCCCAGGATGTTCTCAGTTTCCTGTCATGAGAGCTTCTAGGGCAGTTTACAACTCTCAGTCAGTACGATCAAAATAAACACAGGAGACAGAGAATGTGTGAAAGATCAAAATTAATCCTTTTTGTAATTTTTTTAGACATTGATGGGCCTTTATTCTGTTATTTATTTATATGCGGTGCTGAGAATCGAACTCAGTGCCTCACACATGCTGGGTAAGCACTCTACCACTGAGCCTCAACCCAAACTCCATGAAATTGAACTAACTCTGAGAAATTGCATCACATCACTTTTGCCACATTTTGGTTCAGTAGAGGCAAACTACTAAATCTAAACAACATGTAAAAACGGAGAGTAAAGCAAGTATGTAAAAAGAAGGCAGTGAGAATTATAGACCATTTTTAAAAGATTGACTATTTTATGTGACTCTTGGCAACTAAATAAGTTATTTTAAAAAGAAGAAAATTTAGGAACCATATTATCTGGCCTCTAAGTCCTGAGAAACAAATATCTGGTGAAATAAATTAAATGCCCAATCAAAATAAAAAGTGTTCTCACTATATCCCATAGAACTTGTCATTTAAGCTGAGTGTTTAAAACATTGAAAAACACACACAAACACTGTGTGCATGTAAGAACATGGAACAGTAAGTCCTACCACCACATAAAACTTTAAATCTTAAATAAACATATGGAAAATGTACCTTGTCATAGGGAGAAGAGGGGATTACAGGTGGGGAAACTGCTTAAGCAAAGTCGTAGAGGTATCAAAGTTCATGTTGAGATCAGATCCAGCAACCTTTGTGGGACAGTTGGATGTACAGAGGGAATAGAGGGGAACGATTGTCTGTAGTCTCATTCAGCCATCTAAAGCTTCACTGAGAATTTAGTTTTTCCAGTGTGTTTGAGTCTACCCTCATTTTGTTGTTTCTACCTGTATGTCCTTTGCTTAACACCTTTCTAAAAGGCGTGTACTTCTCCAACTTGTTTTGTTGGTGGATTTGGAATGCAGTTGTGTTCCTGAACCTGCATTTCTTTAATCCAGCACTGACTGCCTCACAATGCATTAGCTGGTTCACTGTGATTGACCAGGGAGCTGGTGACAAGGGTGAGTTGGAATTCTTTGTGGTGTCTGACGAGTAGTACTCTCCTAGTCTCCTTCCCCCGTTGATTGTATCACTTTTCAAAAAAGCTATAATATTTCTATGCATGCTGTTGAAAAGTAATATCCTTGGATTGCCTTTTTTTTCTACTAATGTTCCTCTACTCCCCAACTATGATCACAAGTATCACAGTCATCTAGGGTATTTTTTTTAATAAGACAGATGTTTGGGTACATTCAAGTCACATTGGATCAGAATTTCTGGGATTATTGTCAAGAAATCTGTATTGGAAACAAGCACCCTATGTCATTAAACAAACATCAGGTGGGGAAACTGCTTAAGCAAAGTCATAGAGGCATCAAAGTTCATGTTGAGATCAGATACTGCAACCATTGTGGGACAGTTGGATGTACAGAGGGAATGTTGCCAAACTCTCTAGTGTCCTAAAGATGAGCACAAATTGAGGGAAATAAAAATGTGAAACCTGTCACTACTCAACATAGATGAGGTTTGATGACTGCATGGAGCAATTGCTTATGATTCTAAACCGATGTCATTTTTTCTTCCTTCAGTTGCCCAGATAATTAACCTTCTCTTACTTTTCATAGAAGCCTTTTCATAGATTCCTGGTAGAATCTAGGTAGTTTGTCTACCATTTTCTCATTTTCTTTTTTTTCTTCCCCCAAGTAACTATATGAAACTAATTTGTATTCTCAAATGAAAATAAATTTTATTTATACTAGAATTGGCAACATTTCAATAGTAGTTCTAAGAGTGATACTGTGAAGAATGAATCACTTGTAAAGTTTTCAAACTATTTCATAAAGCTCTGCAATGTATCATATAACATGGAAAAAATAATCATCAATGTCATCTCGATCATCAACTTAATTTAGAAATGTTGCCATTTTGCTCACTATTATATGCTATGCAAGTATAATGAAATTCAAATTTATGTTGTGAGAGCTCATATTTTATTTTAAACCTTCAACTGCTTATGAGATTAAGTAATCTAACTGCTTAAGAGTACTTTAAATCAATACAATTGCTTCAACAAAATCACATGTACAACATTAATGTCAGCCTTATTTTTTACTTAATTAGTATCAGTTTTCTCAGGAAGTAAAAACTACATGATGAACTTTTCACCTAATTGCTGAAATCCATATACAAATATATATTTATACAAATATGATATATAAAGTTCCATTAACAGAGAAATATTCCTTTAACCTGACAGAGTTCAAGAATAGAAAAAAAATTATATCAAAACTATTACATTGACATGATATATCATATCTAATCTATTTGTGTAGTGATATTATCAATTTAGCATGGACTTTTAGGAGAAATGTCTTTGTCTTATACATGTTTGATTCCAAGGTATATTACACATTATGAACTACATGGATATGTTTGTAATTAATATATTGTGAATATTCAACCTTTCTTGAAATATATTACATATTAACAATTTAAGTCACCAACACTACATTATACCTTCTATTCATTAGAGTCTCAAAACTATTCATCATGAATATAAATAAGACATCAATATTTTAATATTTTTTCATTTATTTATTCCTTAGTGTATCTTAACATGCCATTTTTAATGTTTAGAAAACAAAACAAACAAACAAACAAAACGTCATTAGATAGGCTTATGGAATAATGACCATAAAGCACAGTATACTGTAAAAAAAAATAGCATGTTAAAATGTCAATCAAAAGAAAGCAAAGAAGGAGGGTGCTGTGGGAGCAGAGAGAAAGGTATCAGGGAGTACCTCCACAATAATGCTGCATGTTAACTATAATGTCAGGGAAAGGATATTAAAATTATTTGTACATTGGATACTAGAAATATCATATATTTCTTTCTTGATTGGAAAAAGCACTGATACTAAGAATAAAGTAATTGAATATAAAATAAATAATTAAGTATATGAAAAATATTTAGGGTGAGTAAAAGGTGATACTCTTTTGTATTTGTCTTTGTCTCTCTCCCCATACTTTTCTCATCCCAATAATAACGATAATCAAGGTGAGAAAAAATTAAGGTTTGTGTTCTGTTCCAGCCTGTGTGATATTTCAATATTATTGTGAAGAGGTAAAAGCTGAAAAAATGAAATAGAAGTATGAATTGTATTTTTGAAAATGTATGCTGATTGAAGAATAATTAAAAGAATTTAAGAAAAGCAGGTTTGGAGAACAGTAGAAAAAGCTAATAAAAAGATTTTGTTATAATTTAAGACAAAAACTTTAGTGTTCTATGAAGCATTGACAGTGGATGAAAATGGAAAGATTAAAATGATGAAAATTGAAACTCATTTAATGTGAAAACACAGGGTGGGGGGTGAGACATCAGTATTAGTGGGTCAGGTTTCAGGTAGGAGACAGGAGTAAGGGGTGCAGTAAACTGATGTAGAACAGAGAAACAGAAATAGTGGTGTTTTGCAAACTCTCAGCTTAGTTTTGAACATAAAGGGTAGAATATGCTTGCTCCTCATACAAATCATTTGCCATCATTTGTGTATACTGGTCATAATTCAGTAAGGATTTATCTTTGAAAAATATATTTGGTGGGGCTGGGGTTGTGGCTCAGCGGTGAACCCTCACCTAGTATGTGTGAGGTGCTGTGTTCTATCTCAGCAGATATATGTATTTATCAGCAAAATAGATTATAAGTGAGTATGAACAAGAAAAGTTAAGTAAACTGAAAATTTGCCCTTAGAAGAAAAAAAATGATGAGGAGGTAGAAGGACAAACAAAACATGGATGCATAGAAATCAACAAATATTTTTAGGAGCTATAAACCACATTTTGATTAATCAAGAAATTATAGAAGAGGCTAAAACACAACTGATTATTTTGTGCATTATATTCTTACTGCTTTTGCATCTTAGTTGATTATAATGAAAGAAAACTACATAGAAATATAAACTATTAATGATTTATTAAATCTCTGTAAGTGGGTGTTTCAGAAACTTACTTACCAAAGGACATTTGTTAATTAATTTTGATATAAAATCATCTTTATTATATAATTAATATTAGTGAGTTTTATGTGTTTTCAAAATTAAAATGTTTCAAATTATTTATTGTTCATTTATTAATTTTATTTACATCTATCTTTAACTAATACATTAAGGTCTAAAAAGTATAAATATTTGTAGAGTAACAAGTAATATTTTAAAATCTTTGAACTTGTGTAATATTTATATCAGGATAACTATATCTATTGCCTGGAACATTAATCATTTCTTTATGGTGAAAACAGAATCCTTTCTCTACCTTTCTGAAGTATACAGTATATTGTCTCTATTTCTATTTTTATTGTCATAAGTAACAGAATTTCATTTTGTTTTCATGGCTGAATAATATTCCATTGTAAATATCTACCAAATTTTCTTTATTTATTTATCAAGTGTTGCGCTTCTGTTGTTTCCTTTTCTTGGCTTTTGTGAATAAGGCTACAGTAAACATGGCAGTGTCTTTTTTTTTCTTTTTGACATACTTTTTCCATTTCCTTTGTGTATATACTCAAAGAGTGGAAATATTATATCATATGGTAGCCCAATTTTGAAATTTCTGAGGGAGTATCATTCTGTTTTCCTAAATGGCTGTACTAGTTTACATTCCCACCAACAATGTGCATGGCATCCTTTTTTTCCATTTTCTCCTAGTTCTTGTTATCTTTAGTCTTTTGATGATAGCCATTCTTGCCGGGATGATGAAATGCCTCATTGTGGTTTTGATTTTTATTTCCCTGATGAATAGTGATGTTTAGCATTTTTTCTTATACTTCGTTGACCATAAAATATTAATCTAATGTTGTTGTGATTATAATAGAGGCAATAATTTGAGAATAACCTTTTATATTGCAAATGGTTTTACATAAAGTAAAATAGAATCGATAGATGTATAGATTTTATTAAGCATGGATTAACTCAGGGAACATACACTGAGAACTATGGCATCAGTGGGACATGATCCATAGAGTTTTCTTGTCATGTCAACTCCATCTAAACTGTTTTAGCTCCTCAGCCCAGTCTGTTTTTAATACTATATTTATTTGTTTGTATATTTAATTGACTATCATGTACTAGCACTGTGTTATATATTGAATGACAAGATGAATATGGCACAGTTCTTGTCCTCAAGGAATTCAAAGTATCTAAAACTTCATGTTATTTTAAATTTTTATATATACAATATACTCTTCATACAGTTTTCATTATGAAAAATAAAAAGATTAGTGGTATTGTTAGGGATTTCTTTTCCTTTAGAGATCACATTTTGTCACCAGAAGCACAGAAGGTAATATTTGACTTTACCATAGGCATCTATGAATAATTTAAATCCTTTTTATGGATTGCTCAGTCTAGTTGCAGATCACACCACTAAACAGAGCTATTATTAAACATGGCTTAACTTGACTTGCAATTTAGAAGTGAACTGGTTTACAGAGGAAAGCCAAAGAAAGCCTATATTATTCACTCATTTACATGTACCATACTCAGTTTGTACAATTATAATTCAATTTTTGGTATAAAAGGCTACAATTCTAATTTTGAAGTGATCATAGTTATAATTTAGTACACAATCACAAAATGGAATTTTCACTCATATAGCTATTCAAAAGCACTTGTCATTTTTAAATAAGGAAACAAAGTAGCTCCCATGTATATTAATATAACCAGAACCTGGTATTTGTTAGAACTTTATAATTTTCAAAACATTTTGTATTAGACTTCTCACTTGGTTCTAAGAAATGTTGCATTATTTGACTGTATTTATTGAGTATCTACAGAGTTGAATACTGCAAAACCCTCTCTTGGCTCTGAACTAGGTTTCCCCATAGCGTGGTGGCTGGAGTGCATTGTGAGGTGACTTGTGGAAGAGAGGTGATAATTGCCTGGGCAATCTCAGGCAGCATGCCTTCTTGCTCTTCAGTTCCTTCATAGACATCTCAGATCTCAGGATTCGATAAAAACACTGAGGAGACTCAGAATTCTGCTTTGGCTTCTGCAGAAATCTTAGGGAAGATTCTGCCCATTTTCTCACCTATTCATAGATATAAAATTTTCAAATTTTGTAGATCACTAGGACACTCTGGCAAATTTAAATCTGGTACAGAGTCTCAAGATACTATGTAAAAGAGAGCCCTCCATAAATGCATCGCCTTCGGTTTGCCCTCTGAAACCACTTGGCACTGAGAAGAACTGGGAGAGAATAGTACAGTTACATGAATTTTACATTCTCTTTAGGTAACAATCTTATTTATCTAGGATTATCAATGTTATATATAAAGAATAGTCACTAGTGACCTGTTTCTAAAAGAGATTTCTGATTTAATTTCCAGTTGATAACAGGCAGACTAGAGTTATGGGAACATGAAGGGAATAAGTTTATTAAATGTACTAATTGTGTTAATTCCCACATGCTTTCTTTTTTAAAAACCAATTTACCTGCAGTCCTGCCTGGCTTAAATTGACAGAATATGTTAACAGTCCTCAGCACACTATCTGTTATATGAAGAAAAAATGCAGGCCCAAATGCCAATTAGAATACAAATCACTCTCTCTGAAAAGGGGGGGCTTTTTACACATACCAGATCCTGGAACTCAGGATGAAAAGGATAATCCACCCAAATCATAAAATCTATAAGAACAGTTTCCTGTGAGTACAGTCAGCTTGGTCCAAAGTGACCTACAGTTGTGATGACAGTGAGGACTTGAAAGTCCAATGTCATCCTGCTATCCATCAAGACAAGAGGTGGACCTGGGTAGGATTCTATGGAAACTTCCCTGGGATCCCTAATAAAATCAAAGACAGGAAAGGACATATTCTCACTCTCTGAGAGGACCAACCCACCATTTTCCTTGAGAATGTTCCCCTTTCCTATCACCACCTAGCTGGACTGGCGATGAACAGGGATCAAAGGAACTGACTGTATCAATAACTAAGAAAATGGTTAATTAACCACACAGCACAGAAACATAAGTTTCTAAGGCAGGATGGCTCAGCTTGGTGACCCCAAGGGTCAGCTCCAGCACTGGAAAGACAAAAGAGTGAGCACACGGGAAACTTTCTATTTATTGGGGAAAAGACATTCAAGAATATTCCACCCAAATAAGGCAAGGATTGGGTTTCAGGGGGTTGCCCATTCCCACTTAGGTAACGCCCAGGTAGGGCTTGAAGTGGGCTCTGTTGCTGAGCTAGGGGGTAAAGGCCACTTGCTCTGCACAGCTTTCGTGTTTGTGCCATAGCTGTGCCCCCATAGCTCCAGGCCGGGGGAACCAGCTCAGCTCAGGGGCAAGGGGTGGCTCCCCACACTTTCTGCTTTCCCATCCCTCTAACATGCTGTTAAACTCATGCCTGTTACTCTAAGGAACATGTCTGAAGTCTTTCTATCCTGATCCCAAGAATCAGTGTTTGCATGGAGGCTAGAGATAGGGGGCATGGTTTGCCTCATGCTACCTCAGTTTTACAAGTTCCAGCCCTGTAACACAATGGTGGTCCTCCCTTAAGGATTTATCCCATTCCCACAAGCATTAGACACTGAGGTTGATCTTGACATCCTCAAGTAGTGGGGTCTGTCTTCCTTTCCTTTGAACTTAGAATGGAACTAAAGACTGCTCTGATTAATATAGGGAAGAAGTAATGTTTTATTACTCTCTTAGATTATAAAAGTAATGGCTTCTGTCTGGGTTTCTCTCTTTCTTGTCATGTTTACATGTGGATTATAGTCACTACACTATTTAGAAGCCCAGACTACATGAAGAGTCCTGGGGGAGTTCCTATGTTTACATTTCTAAGTAGTTCCTAACAGACCTGGAGCCTTGAGCACCTAACATGATAATAAAGGAAACTTCACATAGCCCCAGCTAAAAAGAAGAACAAAAACAAAACAAACAAACAAAAAAATACACCATCTCAAAGACCAGCGCCAGTCTTCTTTAATACAATTTTAAATATTTATCGTTACCAGTAGTTATATCTTGCTGCATAACAAATCACAGATTTTATTTGGTTCTGAATTCTAAAAAGGTTTATCTAATAGGAATGGTTTAACAACCGGAGACCTTTGAAAGATTGTATTTTTATATGATTCCATGGTGAAACCCTCCAGAACATTGTTAAATATAAATGACAAGAGCAGATAGTCTTTCCGTGTGTATATTAGAGAAGATGTGTTTAGTTTTCACCATGATGTTAGCTCTCAGTGTCTTAGGGATACATTATCAGTTTGAAGAAGCTGCCTCTAATCTGAGTTGCTAATCTGTTTTGAACTTTTATCATGAATGGATGTAGGATTTTTGTCAAATACTAATTCTGAATTTGAGATTCAGATGTGACTTTTTATCTTTCTTCCACCAATACAATCAATAAGTGTTCATTCTTTGATGTTATATTAACTTTGCCTCATTAGAATATCATTTAAGTGGAATTTAAATGGTCTTTGCTTCATTTGGTTATCATTATTTGTTAAAATCACACTTCTGGGATTGATTTAACATTTTAATGTAATTTTTTATTTATATATGACAGAAGAATGCATTACAATTCGTATTACATATATAGACTACAATTTTTCATATTTCTGGTTGTATACATAGTATATGCACACCAATTCCTGTCTTCATACATATACTTTGGATAGATGACTTAACATTTTATTAAGGAATTTTGGGGCCTTTGTTTATAAAATATACTGGCAGGATGGCAGGATGGCTCAGCTCAGTGACCCCAAGGGTCAGCTCCAGCACTGGAAAGACAAGAGAGTGAGCACACAGGAAACTTTCTATTTATTGGGGAAAAGACATTCAAGAATATTCCACACACTTCACACTTCTTGTGAAGTTTTTGTTTGGCTTTGTTATCAAGTGATAAATATTTCCTCTGTTTTGAAGAATTTACACTATTTGGTTTTTAAACTTTTGATAGAATTTCTAGTAAAGACATCTGGGAAAAGGCTTTTCTTTGTGAGGAGATTTTTCATTATACCTAAATTTTCATACCTGTTTTAGGAACACAAATGTTTCCTATTTCTTCTGTCAGTTTTGATCATTTGAATCTTTATAAGAATTTGACCATAATCTTTTACTATTTTTTACAATAAAATAATTTATCATATTTCTTTACAATATTTTGTTTTGTTTATGATTAAAATATATTTCTTATTTTATTCTGATTTTGGTAATTTTTTTTTCTTTTTCCTTATTTTAAAGTTGTACTTTAAATATGAATAGGCAATTCTAATTCTCATTGATTGAGCATGAGAACAGACTGCAATATCGTTTAGGATTGGGACAAACATCTGACAAAATATTTTGAAGGCATGAGAGACAAATACAGAATACTTTCTTTTCTTTTATTTCCTTTTTTTTTTTTTTTTTTGGTACCAGGGATTGAACTCAGGGACACTCAACCACTGAGCCACATCCCCAGCCCTATTTTGTATTTTATTTAGAGACAGGGTCTCATTGAGTTGCTTAGTGCCTTGCTATTGCTGAGGCTGGTTTGAGCCTCCTGCCTCAGGCTTCAAAGCGGCCAGATGTGCACCCTGCACCTGACCAGAATTATATCTTGGTTATCATAAATGGACCACAAATTATTAATTAACAGATTATTAAAATATAAACAAAGTAGACTAATGATAATGGAAATTTAAATGGTCTATTAGGAACATCACAATTATGTGTGACATCAGTTGTTTAATGTTTACTAAGCCAATAATTGAATTTGTTTTTTAAGTATTAAATAATAACTAAACCCTGTATAATTTTGTTGTCAAATATTTGGTCATTATACTCTTGCTGAATCAAAGTTAAATGAAATTTCATTATTGCTCTCTGAAATATAGATTAAATGGCTCAGAAAGAAAATAAGTCATTACTTTTTCAACACACTTTAGTAAATTATATACCTAAATGAAAGAATGCTGCATTACTTTTATTTTTTTTTTCTTTTCTTTTTTTTTATTGGTTGTTCAAAACATTACAAAGCTCTTGACATATCATATTTCATACATTTGATTCAGGTGGGTTATGAACTCCCAATTTTACCCCAAATACAGATCGCAGAATCACGTCGGTTACACATCTACATTTTTACATAATGCCCTATTAGTAACTGTTGTATTCTGCTACCTTACCTATCCTATACTATCTCCCATCCCCTCCCCTCCCATCTTCTCTCTCTACCCCATCTACTGTAATCCATTTCTCTCCTTGTTTATTTTCCATTCCCCTCACAACCTCTTATATGTAATTTTGTATAACAATGAGGATCTCCCTCCATTACCATGCAATTTCCCTTTTCTCTCCATTTCCCTCCCACCTCATGTATCTGTTTAATGCTAGTCTTTTCTTCCTGCTCTTCCTCCATGCTTTGTTCTTAGTTGCTCTCATTATATCAAAGAAGACATTTGGTATTTGTTTTTTAGGGATTGGCTAGCTTCACTAAGCATAAACTGCTCTAGTGCCATCCATTTCCATGCAAATTCCATGAATTTGTCATTTTTTAGTGCTGTATAATACTCCATTGTGTATAAATGCCACATTTTTTTTTATCCATTCATCTATTGAAGGGCATCTGGGTTGGTTCCACAGTCTAGCGATTGTGAGTTGTGCTGCTATGAACATCGATGTAGCAGTATCCCTGTAGTACGCTCTTTTAAGGTCTTCAGGGAATAGTCCGAGAAGGGCCATAGCTGGGTCAAATGGTGGTTCCATTCCCAGCTTTCCCAGGAATCTCCATACTGCTTTCCACATTGGCCGCACAAGTTTGCAGTCCCATCAGCAATGTACAAGAGTACCCTTTTCCCCACATCCTCACCAGCACTTGTTGTTGTTTGACTTCATAATGGCTGCTAATCTTACTGGAGTGAGATGGTATCTTAGGGTGGTTTTGATTTGCATTTCTCTGACTGCTAGTGATGGTGAGCATTTTTTTCATGTACTTGTTGATTGATTGTATGTCCTCCTCTGAGAAGTGTCTGTTCAGGTCCTTGGCCCATTTGTTGATTGGGTTATTTGTTATCTTATTGTTTAATTTTTTGAGTTCTTTGTATACTCTGGATATTAGGGCTCTATCTGAAGTGTGAGGAGTAAAGATTTGTTCCCATGATGTAGGCTCCCTATTTACCTCTCTTATTGTTTCTCTTGCTGAGAAAAAAACTTTTCAGTTTAAGTAGGTCCCATTTGTTGATTCTTGTTATCAACTTTTGTGCTATGGGTGTCCTATTAAGGAATTTGGAGCCCGACCCCACAATATGTAGATCGGAGCCAACTCTTTCTTCTATCAGACGTAAAGTCTCTGATTTGATATCTATCTCCTTGATCCACTTTGGGTTAACTTTTGTGCATGGCGAGAGGAGGGGATTCAGTTTCATTTTGTTGCATATGGATTTCCAGTTTTCCCAACACCATTTGTTGAAGATGCTATCCTTCCTCCATTGCATGCTTTTAGCCCCTTTATCAAATATAAGATAGCTGTAGCTTTGTGGATTAGTCTCTGTGTCCTCTATTCTGTACCATTGGTCCACCCGCCTGTTTTGGTACCAGTACCATGCTGTTTTTGTTACTATTGCTCTGTAATATATTTTTAAATCTGGTATCGCTATACCACCTGATTCACACTTCCTGCTTAGAATTGCTTTTGCTATTCTGGGTCTTTTATTTTTCCATATGAATTTCATGATGGCTTTATCTATTTCTACAAGAAATGCTATTGGGATTTTGATTGTCATTGCATTAAACCTATAGAGAACTTTTGGTAATATCGCCATTTTGATGATGTTAGTTCTGCCTATCCATGAACAGGGTATATTTTTCCATCTTCTAAGATCTTCTTCTACTTCTCTTTTTAGGGTTTTGTAGTTTTCATTATATAAATCTTTCACCTCTTTTGTTAGGTTGATTCCCAAGTATTTTATTTTTATTTTTGAGGATATTGTGAATGGAGTGTTTTTCCTCATTTCCGTTTCAGAAGTTTTGTGGCTGATATACAGAAATGCCTTTGATTTATGTGTGTTGATTTTACATCCTGCCACTTTGCTGAATTCATTTATTAGTTCTAGTAGTTTTTTTGTAGACCCTTTTGGGGCTTCTAGGTATAAAATCATATCATCTGCAAATAGTGATAATTTAAGTTCTTCCTTTCCTATGTTTATGCCTTTAATTTCTTTCATCTGTTTAATTGCTCTGGCCAGTGTTTCGAGAACTATATTGAATAGAAGTGGTGATAGAGGGCATCCCTGCCTTGTTCCAGATTTTAGGGGGAATGCCTTCAATTTTTCTCCATTCAGAATGATGCTAGCCTGAGGCTTAGCATAGATAGCTTTTACAATGTCGAGGTAAGTTCCTGTTATCCCTAGTTTTTCTAATGTTTTGAACATAAAGGGATGCTGTACTTTGTCGAATGCTTTTTCTGCGTCTATTGAGATGATCATATGGTTCTTATTTTTAAGTCTATTGATGTGGTGAATAACATTTATTGATTTCCATATATTGAACCATCCTTGCATCCCAGGGATGAATCCTACTTGATCATGGTGCACAATTTTTTTGATGTGCCTTTGTATCTGATTCACCAGAATTTTATTGAGGATTTTTGCATCTAGGTTCATCAGAGATATTGGTCTGTAGTTTTCTTTCTTTGAGGTGTCTTTGTCTGGTTTCGGAATCAGGGTGATGTTGGCCTCATAGAATGAATTTGGCAGAGCTCCTTCTTTTTCTATTTCCTGAAATAACTTGAAAAGTATTGGTATTAATTCTTCCTTAAAGGTTTTGTAAAACTCCACTGTATACCCATCCAGTTCTGGGCTTTTCTTGGTTGGAAGTCTTTTGATTGCTTCTTCTATTTCATCTATTGTTATTGGTCTGTTTAAGTTGTGAGTATCCTCCTGACTCAGTCTGGGCAAATCATATGACTTAAGGAATTTATCGATGTCTTCACTATCTTCTATTTTATTGGAATATAGGTTTTCAAAATAATTTCTAATTGTCTTCTGTATTTCTGTAGTGTCTGTTGTGATATTGCCTTTTTCATCCCATATGTTAGTAATTTGAGTTCTCTCTCTTCTTCTCTTCATTAGCATGGCTAAGGGTCTGTCGATCTTATTTATTTTTTCAAAGAACCAACTTTTAGTTTTGTTAATTTTTTCAATAGTTTCTTTTGTTTTAATTTCGTTGATTTCCGCTCTGATTTTAATTATTTCTTGCCTTCTGCTACATTTGCTGTTGTTTTGCTCTTCCTTTTCTAGGGCTTTGAGATGAAGTGTGAGCTCATTTATTTGTTGGTTTTTCCTTTTTTTGAGGAATGACCTCCAAGCGATGAATTTCCCTCTTAAAACTGCTTTCATCGTGTCCCATAGATTCCGATATGTTGTGTCTGTATTTTCATTTATCTCTAAGATTTTTTTGATTTCCTCCTTTATGTCTTCTGTAACCCATTGATCATTCAGTAACATATTGTTCATTTTCCATGTGATGTAGGATTTTTCCTTCCTTCTTTATCATTGATTTCCAGTTTCATTCCATTATGATCAGATAAAATGCATTGTATTATCTCCACCCCTGTATATTTACTGAGGGTTGCCCTATGGCATAATATATGGTCTATTTTTGAGGAGGATCCATGTGCTGCTGAGAAAAAAGTGTATCCACTTGATGATGGTTGATATATTCTATATATGTCAGTTAAGTCTAGGTTGTTGATTGTGATATTGAGTTCTATAGTTTCTTTATTCAGCTTTTGTTTGGAGGATCTGTCCAATTGTGAGAGAGGTGTGTTGAAGTCACCCATAATTATTGTGTTGTGGTCTATTTGATTCTTGAACTTGAGGAGAATTTGTTTTATGAACGTCGCAGCACCATTATTTGGTGCATAAATATTGATAATTGTTATGTCTTGTTGGTGAATGGTTCCTTTCAACAGTATATAATGTCCTTCCTTATCCCTTTTGATTAATTTAGTATTGAAGTCAATTTTATTCGATATGAGGATGGCCACCCCTGCTTGCTTATGAGGACTGTGTGCATGGTATATTTTTTTCCCAACCTTTCACCTTCAGCCTGTGTATGTCTTTTCCAATCAGATGTGTCTCCTGGAGGCAGCATATTGTTGTATTTGTTTTTTTAATCCATGTTACCAGCCTATTTCGCTTTATTGGAGAGTTTAAGCCATTAATGTTTAGAGTTACTATTGATATATGGTTTGTACTTCCAGCCATGTTTGATTATTTATCTTCTTCTTTTTTTTTTTTTTTTTTTTTTTGTTTCTCCATGGTTAGCTTTCCCCCCGCCCTCTGTCTTTATAGAGGCACTTCCCACTGATGGTTTTGGTTATTGTTTTTCATTTCTTCCTCGTGTAGTGTTTTGCTCAAGATGCTTTGCAATGCTGGTTTTCTGGCTGCAAATTCTTTTAGCTTTTGTTTATCATGAAAGATTTTTATTTCATTGTCGTACCTTAATTTTGCTGGATACAGAATTCTTGGTTGGCATCCATTGTCTTTCAGTGTTTGAAATACGTTGTTCCAGGATCTTCTCGCTCTCAGCGTCTGTGATGAAAAATCCGTTGTTAACCTTATTGGTTTACCCCTGAATGTAATCTTCCTCCTTTCTCTTGTAGCTTTTAGTATTTTCTCTTTGTTCTGTATATTGGATATCTTCATAACAATGTGTCTTGGTGTTGGTCTACTGTGATTTTGTGTGCTCGGTGTCCTGTATGCATCTACAATTTGTATATCCGTTTCCTTTTTTATTTCTTGAAAGTTTTCTGTAATTATTTCTTTCAGCAGGTTACTCATTCCCTTGATTTGAATCTCTGTACCTTCTATCCCGATGACTCGTAGGTTTGGTTTTTTTATGTTATCCCATATCTCTTGGATGTTTTTCTCGTGGTTTTTAACCAGCCTTTCTGAGTTGGCTAGGCTCTTTTCAAGATTATATATTTTGTCTTCATTATCTGATGTTCTGGCTTCTACTTGCTCCACTCTGTTGGTGATACTCTCAATTGAGTTTTTAATTTGGTTTATCGTTTCCTTCATTTCTAGAGTTATTGTTTGGTTTTTTTTTTATAATCTCAATCTCCTGATAAAGATGCTTAACTTCTTCTTTTATCTGTCTATGTAATTCATTTTCAAAGTGTTCTTTCACTGTTTGGATTTGCTGTCTCGTATCTTCTTTAAGGTTCCATTCCATCTGTCTAAGGTGTTCCTTGAGTTCTTTATATGACCATTTTTCTGCTGACTCTAGGTCCTCCTGAATATTTAGGCTGTCCTTCATTGTTTGTACTCCTTTTCTTCCTTGCTTTTTTATGCTGCTCATGTTACTTCTTGTTCTGTTTGACTGCTGAGTTACTGTTTACTCTTATAGATTTATTTGATACTTGAGAGGAAAGATATTAGAAGGGAAGGGAAGAAGTCACTAAAGAGAATGAGAGTAGGCAGGTAGAATTCAAGGAAGGGGGGATAAGAAAATTGAAAAGAAATGAAAAGACAAAAGAAACAAGAATAACAAAGATTAGATAATAAAGAAAGAAAGAAAAGACGAAAAAAAATTTTTAACAAAAATAATAGTGATAATAAAAAATGAAAATTAAAATTTAAAAAAAAATAATAATAATAATAAAATAAAATTTTTTTTAAAAAATAGAAACATTGAAAAAAGTTAAAGAACAACAACAAATAAAAATTGAAAATGAAATAAAAAGAAGAAAAAAAAAAAAGAAAAGAAAAAAAATGATAATAATATTAATAATAAATGCAGTCCTAGCGTTCTATTAACTTCTCTTCCAGTAGGTGGAGCTGTGCCCACTGGGCCAAGCTTCTCCTCTCAATAGGTGGGAACCATTCACTGTGCAGCAGCTCTTTCTCCTAGACTGGGCGAGTCTCCAATCCTGAGTGTCTAGGGCCTTGTCTTGTGTTTCCTCAAGCCAGGCCATGCTCACCTGTGGCGCTCACCACAATACTGGCTACACTCCAGGTCTGCTGCTCCTGGGAGCCCTGTTTTCATGAACACCTGGGCTCACTCTCCCTGTTTGTCTCCCTCAGACCCTAAGTTTGTAGAGCTTGGGGCTGAGATCCCCCAGCGAATTTGCTTGCCCTCCTATAGCCACACCCCCGGTAGCTGGTGCAAGAGACCTCAGTTGTCAGCACTGGTGGAAGCGGTAGCCGGGAGTTCTGCGCTGCGAGTCCCGCACCACTCCTGATTCCCTCGGTCTGGTTATTGCGTTCACAGGAGAGCTGGGAGTGGCCCTTAAGGTTTCCCTGCTGTGTGGAGAGAGATGACTAGGGGATTACACACCTGTCGCGCTGGTTTCAATGCAGTTATCTCCTCCGCCCGTGACGCCATTTCTCTGCCATGGTGGTATCCCATGCAAATGGTGACCGTTTGTTCCCTTTGCCAGGTGACCAATGCAACGGGTGGGTCCTGACTGTCTCTACCAATCCCCGTTTCAGTCCTGTGGCCACTGCCTATGAAGGCTCGGTTGGCTTTTACCTCTGTAAGTTTCTAAGGGCCGGCCAATTATTTCAGCGGGATCATTAGTGCTGAGTCACACGAAGCAGGCGAACTGGAGCTCAATTGCCTCTGATTCGGGCTCTGTGTGTGTGTTCTGAGGGGCCCAGCCTGTACACCCCAGATCCACGTCAGCTCAGCATTGCCTAGTGATCCTGAGCAAACAGAATTTAGACAGTTTACGGCTCCCTATGCCCATGCAGTTGAAGATGTCAGAGACTTGATCTCTCTGCGCCTGCCACCATGTTACATCTCCTCAATGATATTCATGTTGCCCTTACATCTTCCTGGTATAAGCAAGTTCTTGGGATTATACAAACTGCTGCTTCTGTTTCCAGTCCAGATTTCTAGAAATGAAACCTTGCCGCTGTCTCCTCCGTCTCTGGGCCGCGCTCAGGAGCGCCGCGCTCGTCTGCGACCGTAGCAGAGCCGCCCTGGCCTCCGCAGCTCTTCAGCCCGGTGCCCGGCCCCAGGGGCCCAAGCGGCTGCTGCCGTGGCTCTCTGTCCCCCTCCTCCGGAGCACGGGTCCCCTGGCAGGGGGGTGCAGAACGACCCCAGAGCAGGCTCTTCCCGAAGGTGCAGCAATGAACAGGCCACCGAGACGTTCGAGGCTGCAGTCCAGCCTTCGGAGGACAGGGCTCGGCACGCAGCCCAGCTCCAACCTCTAGGTGCGGCTGCCGGACAGTGTATACAGAGCCATCAAGACAGCAAGCAGAAAGCAAATGGCGGCTCCCAGGGAGTGGATTTTCGGCACAGAAACCACAGCCCCGCCAAAAATCCCAATCCACAAACTCTCCCTGTATAAAAAATATTCAAAAAAAAAAAAAAAGGAAAAATATGTGTGGCACACTGAGCTTTCTTTGCCTCGGGTACTTACAATCCACTGCTGATTACACATTCAGCTTCTCTGCCCAGAGCGAAGCGAAAGAGGAAGCAGATGGGAGCAAAGCGCCCACGGCTCTGAGCAGCCAAGCGTCTCTTTTTCGATTTCTTTGTTCTTCCTGCTCCTTGGCAAAGTGGTCCGCTACAGATTAACAGTGAAAGGAGCTCTAACAGACTGTGCGAAATCTCTATTAAAGCCGCTGCTTTGAGCACCACGCTCAGCACTTCAGCAACCCCGTACGCAGCGGCAATCTTCCTCCTAAAACCACAGAATTGTTTCACACAACAAAGATTTGTCTTAGTTAAAACTAATTTTTTTAAGAGTTCCATATGCATAATAGGGTTAATGATAGTGTCTATATAATAGTTGCCATGAACCATAAATGAGTTAATCTGTATAATGTGTTTTAGAATGTTGTTGATTCATTGTTAACTTTTTAAAGTATTAGACATTTGTTTTATTTTTATTGTTGATATACAGTTTCTTTAGAAATTTAAACCAAGTTTAGCAAATTTACTGACTTTTATCCCTATTCTGCACTACATAAATATAAGTACAAATAAAAAACTGTATCTAGCTAATCTCCACAGTCTATAATGGTAATAAAAAAAATAAGAATTTCACCAAAACATTGAAAGTTATGTAAAACATCATCTTATTTATACAACAAATCTATGAGGTAGGACTTATTGATATCATATGTTTTACATGGGGAAACTCAGTGAAATAACTGAATAAGAAAGGTTCAATAACTTTTGAAAACTAAGCCAAAGCTTTTTTATCAAATAAGTTAATATGCTTTCACCAATATCAATGTCTACATCATATGTATTTTCACAATCATTCTCCAAGATTAATAACATATCTTTCATAATTACACCAAATATCCTCATTTCATATATTCTCTGTCCATACTGGTACACAAGAGTAGATTTCGCAGTGACATATGGCAATGTGTAGATATTTCTTATATTAACGTTCAACATTTTTAAATTTTTTTCTACTGAATTTTATAGACTTGTGACAATCAGTCATTCAAAAATATTTGTGTACTCATTTATTTAAAGCTTTCCAGATAGAGGTGTATAAGAATATTTTGAATATTCAATAACACTGTAGAAGAACTTAACTTCTTCTACAGAAGAGTCAAGACAGAATGTATGGTAGAATATATATGTCTTTCAGTTTCATACTCCTGGGCTTGCATTTGTAACTCCCCATTCTTCTAGCTGTGTGATCTGGGTAGGCCTTTAAAAATTTGAGACAACTGATTCATCTGTAAAATCTTAAAGATAAATTTTGTATGTTGTAAGCTAAACTTACAAAATATTAAAGCATTATGTTATAAATAATTTATCAAACTAATTATTTATAACAATACATTTATGTTTTGTAAGTAATATTTTTATGTTTTGTAGTAAATTATTTATAGCATCCTTCAGCAAATGACAGGTAGCCAAGGGTAAGTTATTAGGTTGAACCCAAACCCTGTGATGGGATTTTAACAGATGCCTTTTCAGTTGAGATTTATTTTGATACTGTAGAAAGAAACTATTCTCTAACAAAAGTTTGCTTATTCTTTTCTTTCATATAACCAACAAATAATTTCAAGATATCCTAGCTTTCTATAATGTTCCTTGATTTTACTCCCTTAAGTCTATTTTCTTAATTATAACTTCTGTAAAGCAATCTCTCTTTCTTCTTGATACTTATCATTCTTTTATTCAGGAAGAAACTTCTGACTGGATTAATTTCAGAAGGGTCATTTAAGATGTAAAACATGGCAGATAGTAAAATTTTTACTACATTTGTAAAACTTAGAAAGCTATATTTTTTAATCTAATAAAAAATATTGCTAATGGCAAAGATTACTCTTGTGAACTAACCCTGGTAAGATAGTTAAGTCATTCCACCAGAAATGCCCTAAACTTATAAAATGCCAGCTAAGTGGTTCGTCTTACCTAATGGTGAGTTTCAGGGATGAACTCTGGTAACATGCCTTGTTTGTGTTCTGACACCTAAGCATCAGTGTTGCACTGATGTTCTTTATTGAAGAAAGAATAACTAAAACAATTTTAATCATAATTTATGTTTTTATGTTTCAACAGGTAACCCATTATTAACCAGCAAAGTCAACATACTAATTAATGTCTTAGATGTCAATGAATTTCCTCCAGAAATATCTGTGCCATATGAGACAGCCGTCTGTGAAAATGCAAAACCAGGACAGGTATCTTAACAATAGTGTAAATCAAGAGTATATAAAAATATTGGTGGTATACACTTGTAATTTCATTGACTTGTGAGGCTGAGAAATGAAGATAACAAGTTTGAGGTCAGCCTCAGAAATTTAGTGAAACCCTATTTCAAAAATAGAGAAGTGAAATGTAACTCATTGGTAAAGAAACCCCGGGTTCAATCCCAGAACCCACCACCCCCCGCCAAAAAAAAAAAAAAAAAAAACATGTTTAAAGATGCATCATATGTGTATATTTTCAACTCTAAGTCCAGACAAATATACATGTGCATATGCTCATATTCAGAACAAGTCCTCATAAAATAAATCATAAGAGATATTAAACTTGTGTGGATGATGGTGAATAAATGGATGTGAAAATAATCCTATAGGGAATAAAGTTTTGATTTCCTAGCAAGTTCTTTGGATTATGCATTCTGCCATTTTTGTACTCTCTTACTGTGGCTTATCTAAAGAACTTGACTGTGAGCAAACACTCTATGGTGATATATTGATGTAAACTTCAATCACTTCTAAGTAACATAACCACTTAGGTAAATTGAATGAGTTTTAATTCTTGAAATAAATTTTACATTTGAAACAATATTTTTAAAGGGCACGCTTTAAAATTTACTGTCTTTCAATTTGTGCATGTAATACTTCTTAGTATATTATTTGTCCAAAAGCTGTGCACCAGTGATATGTACTATCAATATAACTATTATATGAAGTTTAAATAAAATTTAGAGCCCATGTTCACTCTAGTAACATTTCAAGTGTTCAGTAATTGTATGTGTCAAGCAGACACCATTTTGGTGAGTAAAGTTACATTTTCATAAGCATGGAGACTTCTAGATTGACTGTGTTGTCCCAATCATTCATAGATGATGTGAAGAAATCACTAAATGAATTACATGACTACATATTTTCATCATGTTACCGCAAATAAGAAATCTGCATCATTAATTTATAATAGTCACAGAATGGAGTAAACCTTATCACCTTGAAAGCATCCATAATATTCATGGATGTCTGTTTCGCTTGTTCTGCTCCAATGTTTTTAAAAGTAGATGCTACATAAATATTTGAGCATAAATTAATTAACTAATTTGGATAATTGGAAAATTAAAAGAAGTTTGCAAAACTTCTACACATTAGCTATTTTTCACTTTTGAGGAGCTCCACTGTGCCAAAGTATATAAAAAAGCCATTTTTGTCTTCTGGATACTTAGGAATATTAATAATATCAGACTAATCAAAATCTTATAATGCTCCAAATGAAATTAGCCTCTGGGAACAGAGCTCTATTTTGCTATATTTGTCTAATAAAGTAAAAGATTTGAACTACTGGTACAAGTCCATGTTACTAGAGATCAACCAGATTTTCTTTTTTGTGGACAAAATAGTGAAAAATCTGTTGTGTTCTTGGGAACTCTATACCAAAAAATATCTGTTGGGTTTTTGTGTCCTACTCCTCAATACTTATGTTCAAAGCACAGTGCTGAAATGTCCCTTGAGTTTGCAGGGTGTGTGATATATTGCCATTTTCTGTTTTGGGGACCCAACTACAGTGCTCCTGGCATACAAACCATGCATAGCAAATAGCTTTCTCTTCTGGATTATTATTGAATATATATAGATATAGATATAGATATAGATATAGATAAAATACATATATGTATACGTGTGTGTGTGTGTGTGTGTGTGTGTACTTTTAGAAAAAGAAGAGAAATAGTAGGGAATAAGTTGGTCTTATGTAAGCCCGTGAAAATTTATGTGAGAGTTATTTTCTTCAGGGCAGTGCTTTCCAAATAACGTTTCCAGATAAATGAATGTCTTTAATAGTTTCTATATGCTGTCCTAAGACCATTTTCTTTCTTCAAAAATATGTTCTTGATATTTTGTTGTTAAATATTTTTAATTTAATAGTGGCACTTGCTAATAGCATTAAGAAAACAAAATAAAAATTGACAATCAAGTATTGGTTCCTTAGTAATGTACAGAACTTTTAGGGGTGAAATTCTGATTGGAGTACATTGGTCTGAGTCAAAAAAAGTTAATTTTTCAGGGTCTGTATCAAGATTCTTTCTAAATTATTATATTCTATCATCTAATGATAAATTATAAAAGTCTCATTCATGACAATTATACAGGGAAAATAACTTCTGTGCAAAGAATTTGCGCTATGATAAGAAATTTAAATTTCGAATCCAGAATCCAAAATTCCTAATTTTGTTACTAATGCTGCACTGATACATAAATGCCAATAGCAGTTGTTATTCATCTATCCATCATTTAGGTATCTCTCTGTGTGCCCAAATATATGGGAAGGTAAATTGTAGTCAGGAGATTGGATTTAACCAGGAATAAAAACCAGAAATAAAACAAAAATTAAAAGCATCATTTAATAGCATCAGTCACATGATGAATATTTTACACAATTATTGCAGGTTACCATAATTTAATATAACGTCTTCCTCTGCCAGATTGAAATTTAGTTCAAAAGCATGATCCTCTGATCAGCACACATCCTTTGTCTTTTCCCATACATGCTTCCAGAAATTAGTCTGTCTGCACACAGCTATTGGATATGTTGATTCAAAAGTGCCTGAAAGCCATTCTGATTTTGTTTTGTTTTGTTTTTGGTGGAATGGAATCCATATTCTTGTGCATGCTAAGTAAGCACTCTACCACTGAGCTGCCTGTCTAATCACTTAAAGCCATTGTAACTTGCTTATCTATATAGTGAATTATGAATGTTATAGTTTGGCTCTGAGAAATTACTTTTTGATTGTTTTCAAATTTAACAGCATCTTACTGAAATATCAGGAATTTAACTAGACTATATGCTACTTTTGGTGACAGTGAAGAACATTTTTGAAATAGGGATTGTAATGCTTATTATGGAAATCTATAAAAACATATTTTTTGTTCCTAATCAATGAGGGAAAATTAACCTAACAACAGAAACAATATACACATTCTTTCTTTGTTTCCCATTGTTTTATACATGAAAATAAAACTCATTCTAACAAACAACAGTTCTAAAATTTTGCTATTTCTAGCACTTTTAGATAATCAAATATTTTGTTTCCAGTAAGCAGCTTCATGTTTAGGCTGGAAAGCATTCAATTCATCTAATTTAAAATGCAAACAAGTACATTTTAATTTCATTTTGCTTATTAGTGAGAATTTTCAATGCTGTTAAGCTTTTCAGTTTCACATATATTGATTTAGAATTAACCTGTGTCCTATAATTGAGCCTGCTATTAAAACCTGTAAACATTTAGAAAATTGTTAATAAAAATTATGTGTGAGTAATTGGCCTGTTGAAATAAATTCAAAAAGTATAATTTCTGTAGCATGCTTCATTAAATGGATTTATAAACGTGTTATGTAAAGTTCCTTTCAAAACTGATTGACTTCAAGTTTAATCTTAACTTTGTTACAGATAATTCAGATAGTCAGTGCTGCAGATCGAGATCTTTCACCTGTTGGGCAGCAGTTCTCCTTTAGATTATCCCCTGAGGCTGCCATCAAACCAAATTTTACAGTCCGTGACTTCAGAAGTAAGTATAAACACTTAAAGGTTTACCTTTTTCAAGTAGCTTTTTCAAAGGCCACATATAGAGGAATCAATACTTTTCTTAAAAGCATTCAATTTTGTAAAATAAAAAAATCCACATATGAGAAATCCAACATTGCCTAAATAGTAATAAGTTAAATATTTATATATGGATCTATCTAGAAGGCCAATGTATTTCCACCATACAAAGGAATGTCTCTTAATGAGCCATGCATGCAAAAAGCTACCAGACAAATTGAAAGTTGTCCCTATCAAATATATCCTTTGGCTCCCATGCATATTTCTTGTACATACAAATAGGTAACTCTATAGTACCTGTCTTAGTTTAATAACACTCAGTATAGCACAGGTTACTACTGTAGATATTGTAATTAGAATGATTCACAGGCCATACCAAAATGGTTGACTCTCAGAAAATTATACTAAACGATGAGAACTTCACTGTACTTGTATTAAATTCATGTATACAAAGTATGAAACATAATAGTTGTAATATATTAATGCCATTATAATTTTAGTTATCCCCTCATATACCATGTTTACACTTACTTTCTACTACTATTATGGCCAGCACTGCTACTACTTCTGCTATTACTATTGCATGTGACACTATTATATCCACTACAAAAAAAAAACATAAAGAATACTGGATTTCAGATGCTTCTCAATGTATGATAGGATTATGTCTCCATAAACTCATTATAAAGTTGAAAATATACTAAATTGACAATGCATATCATATACCAACCCTACTAAACATCAGGGATTAGCATATCCTATCTAAAATGTGTTTAGAACAGTTTGTTAATCTGCAGTTGGTCAAAATCATCTAACAGATTGTCTATTTTAGAATAAAGTTTGGAATATATCATGCAATTTTTAAATATCATACTAAAAATGAAAAAGGTAACAATTTCATACTATGGGTATGCTTTCATACAACATATAGACTAAAAATATTTAACCACGAATTTGGAAACTGCCTATATTAAGGTTTATGTGTTCTCTATTAAGATTGCAAATTATAGTTTTGCTTTTTGTTTGTTCGGTTTTTTTTGTTTGTTTGTTTTGTTTTGACGTTTTTATCTCTTAAAAATTATTTTTTTTTTTGGATTTTATAAATAAAGTGACCACTGGAGTTTAAACTTCAGGGGCACTCGACCACTGAGCCACATCCCCAGCCTTATTTTATATTTTATTTAGATACAGGTTCTTACTGTGTTGTTTTGAGCCTTGCCTTTGCTGGGGCTGGCTTTGAACTTGTTATCCCCCTGTCTCAGCCCCCTGAGCCACTGGGATTACAGGCATGTGCCACACTGCTCCTGGCTTCAAAATTTCTATATGCTAAAAAATAAGAATTAAAATTCCAATTTTTATAATATTGGGTAGTGAGAAACTAAAGTTTTAATAAATTCTGTTTCTAGAACTAAGTACTTAAATTATAATGGGATGATAATGATGGTGATTATTGGTAGACGCCCAAGGATGTTTTGAGAAAACTGGGTTTGCTTTGAATAATTAGAGAAAGAAATTGGAGTCCCCATGTTTTGTCACCAAAGAAAGTTGAGTGAGAATGACTCAATGCTGGGGTCTGAAGAACAGCTGTACATGAAACAGCATCCCAAAGTTGAAGGATTTTATAAATAAAGCAACCACATGTTTTATCATGAAAATGGTAACACTTCTGAGAACAGAAGTAAACAATATTTATAGTTTTCAGTTAGAGCAACACAAATAAAACTGAGCTGTTCAAAATAAATCAGGTCATTATGTTCACACTATTTATAAATAAGCTAAAGGTGTAGTAATTCAAATAGAGTTATTTTATAAGTCTTTGAAAAGTTTATGCAACAGTATAACATGTTCATATTTTCATTTTGGGAAGATCAGTCTTATGTAATATGGAAAAGACATGACATGGAGAAACGACTAGTCCTGGCAGCTTTGCATTATTGGGTGAGACTGGCTGTGAAGAAGAAGACAAGAGGATGGAGAAAGAATACATAGAGCCCAATGCAGGATGCCCTTGGTTTAATTCATGAATATAATGCAGACAAATCAGATTTCTAGATCATAGGATTGACACACACATCACTTACTCACCCTGAGTATTTGCTATACCCTCCTAATCTGTCTTTGTTGGAAGACCAAGATAATCATGACAATATGGACCAGACCCTCTGTCTCAGAATCAGTGTTTGCTTATAGACTGCACATATAACTGCTACAGAATTTAATGTCAATTATTGCTCTGCTTTACTGCAAGCTATATTTGTACACTTTTTAGGGTACAGAAAATGTTTTAAGAGGGGAAATGAGGTTTACTGTACCTTTTTTGTCTCACTATTGACAATGTAAAATTTTCATGCAATCTATTTTCAAAAAATAATAAACTGAAAATAAATATTTTAAAAATCCCAAAAGATTCTAGACACTGTAGTGCATTTCTCTAATTCCAATTATTCAAGAGGATGAGACAGAAAGATCACAAGTTTGAGGCTCTGCAAACTAGCGAGACCCTGTGTCAAAATAAAAACATAAAAGGCTGGGGAAGTAGCTGGGTGGTAGGACATTCCTGAGTTCAATCCCCAGTACTGCTACACAAACAAATAAACCTATTAATTATTTTCACTCAGGTTACAGCACTTAATCTTTGTTCCTTTTCCTCAGATTCATGTAGAAAAACATCAAGTACTGAAGATTTTAGCATTGCTTTGACTAGTCTCCATTTTTCTATCCTTATTGTCCCCACAATCATTTGACATGTAAATCTAATTGGGAATATTCTAGTAGACATCTGGCATTTTAAAGTTTTGTTTCTTAATTTTAAGTATTATGTCTGTAATAATAACAAAGTAATCTTACTGAAACAAACCCTGGTCTTATCACATTTATACTTTGCTCATCAAGGTACTTCGTTTTTCAGTAACTTCTGATGGCCCCATTGAGTATCTACAAACAGTACAATGTAACATAATGGAAATGATAACATTTTTAACAGACTTATATTTTATTGAGTAATATATTTTTTCTAATTTTTAAATCTATTTTCAAGTGGGAATTATGAATGTTAATATATTGATAAATAATAAACTACATGTCAATCTATTTGTAAAAATAAAACATTTGGGGGGAGTTTCTTTATTGGAAATAATAATGGAGAGTTTTCAAATAAACTAAAATTTCTGCTTTCATGTATAGAAATATATAAGAAAAGAGCAAATGAATGCAAAATAATATTTTCAATTGAAACATTAATTAAATTTATATGAAATGGAATTTTGGTGTCTTTTATTTCTACAAATATCACTACTATTAATTTTATTCAAGTTAAATTTTATTCAAGTTAAAATGATTTTCCTTTGTAATTACATTAAAGTGGTAATAGTTCATGATTTTCACAAATTTTTATGTATTTTTATATTTATAATTGGAATGTATTTTTCCATCTCTCTTATTTTATCTGATGTACAAGAGTGAAAGCATTTAAATACCTACACATGCATACACACACACACACACACACACACACACACACTCTTACCTACAGTTGTCTGTTGGTATGTTAAGGATTAATTCCAGAACTCTAACACCAACAGAGTCCAAATTTTTCAGAAATACAAATTCCTTATAAAGCATGTCATAGTATTTTCACATAATCTGTGCACAGCTTTCTGAAAACTTTAAATCATCTCTACATTACTTATTATACCTAACACAATGTAAATGATACAAAAATAAATAGTCAATTGTACTCTTTATGTATAGCAATGGAAATTTTTTTCCATTGCTTGTTTTCTCAAATTTTCAATCCATGGCTATGGAATGTGTGGATATGAGGGGTCCATATATAAACATGTTTATTTGTTTATGTATAAATGATCCATACAAAACACAGGAAAAATCACAAGTTTTAATCTGAAAGAGTCAATAGATTTTTTAAAAAATAATTAGTTGTAGATGGACACAATACCTTTAATTAATTAATTAATTAATTAATTTTTATATGGTGCTGAAAATAGAACCCAATGCCTCACATGCTAGGCAAGCAAGAACTCCACCACTGAACTACAACCATAGCCTCTGTCAATAGATTTTTAATGAATTTTAAAAAAATAGATTCTTATGTAAGATATTCAACAGATTAATGCTTTATTTTTTTTGTTTTGCTAATATGTGTGGAAATATTCTTTTCCTCAATGACATTTTCATGTAAGAAAAAAAAAAGAGTAACCCAACGACTCCTTTTCTTTTTTTTTTTTTTCCCCTTTGGTATTTTTTTTCTTTTATTTTTTTTAATTTTTTAATTGGTTGTTCAAAACATTATAAAGCTCTTGACATATCATATTTCATACATTAGATTCAAGTTGGTTATGAACTCCCAATTTTACCCCAAATACAGATTGCAGAATCACATCGGTTACACATCCACATTTTTACATAATGCCCTATTAGTAACTGTTGTATTCTGCTACTTTTCCTATCCTCTACCATCCCCCCTCCCTCCCCTCCCATCTTCTCTCTCTACCCCATCCACTGTAATTCATATCTCTCCTTGTTTATTTTCCCATTCCCCTCACAACCTCTTATATGTAATTTTGTATAACAATGAGGGTCTCCCTCCATTACCATGCAATTTCCCTTTTCTCTCCCTTTCCATCCCACCTCATGTATCTGTTTAATGTTAATCTTTTCTTCCTGCTCTTCCTCCCTGCTCTGTTCTTAGTTGCTCTCATTATATCAAAGAAGATATTTGGTATTTTTTTTTAGGGATTGGCTAGCTTCACTAAGCATAATCTGCTCTAGTGCCATCCATTTCCCTGCAAATTCTATGATTTTGTCATTTTTTAGTGCTGCGTAATACTCCATATTTATATATTGCAGATTATGATGATATTTAAGAATTTTTTTTTTAAAGAGAGAGTGAGAAAGAGAGAGAATGTTTTTTAATATTTATTTTTTAGTTCTCGGGGGACAAACATCTTTGCTTGTATGTGGTGCTGAGTATCCAACCTGGGCGCACGCATGCCAGGCCAGCGCACTACCGCTTGAGCCACATCCCCAGCCCCCCTTTTTTTGTATCAATTCTTACAACTCTGTATGGTTAGAACACCCCCCATCCCCACCCCGGCATTTTTGTCTAAAATACGGAAATATAAGGACAAAAATGATATTTTGAATAAATGTTCTGTGGTTTCTTGTTATCATTTCCAAATAAAGTTGACTTCAGACAATGAGAAAAACATAAACACATACGTGCTCCTATTGATTGTAGTGTTTTTAATCTAAGACTGGAAACAGCATGCCTTGATCAATTTTAACTTTCTTGCAATGATAAATGACTCATCTGCCTTCTTTTCCCCAATTGCAATTTGTCTCCTCTCAGCCATAGTTGTGCTGTAGGACGCATTGCGCAGGCAGAGGAAGAAGGACACCCTGATGACCTCCAAGGAAGACATAAGAGACAATGTTATTCACTATGACGACGAAGGAGGCGGGGAGGAGGACACGCAGGCCTTCGACATCGGGGCTCTGAGAAACCCGACAGCAGTGGAAGAGAACAAAATCCGCAGGGATATCAAGCCAGACTCTCTTTGTCTGCCCCGCCAGAGGCCCCCAGTGGAAGACAGCACGGACATCAGGGACTTCATCCATCAGAGGCTGCAGGAGCACGACCTGGACCCCGCTGCCCCGCCCTACGACTCGCTGGCCACCTTCGCCTACGAGGGCGCAGGGTCACTAGCCGGGTCGCTCAGCTCCATTGACTCGCTGGCCACTGATGCTGACCAGGACTACGACTACCTGGCGGACTGGGGACCACGCTTCAAGGTCCTTGCTGGCATGTTCGGTGAAGAAGAGAGCTACAACCCCGACAAAGTCACTTAGGGAGAGGTGGAGGCTAGGTGCAGAGGAGGAGAGATTTTTTAACAGGAGCAACACAAGTAGACATCAACGCGCAGACACACACACACAGGCTTTATAATGCAGGATTCTTTTGACGATCTGGTTTCTAGCAAGTGGCTATATTTATCATACTGTCAGTTTTGGTTTATTCTGTCGACACAAGATAAATCCTATAATATGTACTTGCTTTGTTTCGTTTTGTTATTTCAGAAACACGCTGAGACAAGCTCAGGCCTATTAAATACAATTTACTGACATGACAACCTACAACGAAGAGAGCTATGTGGCATCACGGTGGAAGAGTGTTAGATTTTTCTTAATTCCACTAAAGTGCCTATTGAAACTCTTATCATTTAAAGTGGTGTACCCTACACTCTGCTGTGATGTGGTTGCAGGATTCAGTGATAAAGAGGAATAAACAAAGACATCTTCAAGGAGCAATAGCACCCTGCTGACTCTTCTCATTCCTTTTGAGACAAAAAGGAAACTCTGAACTCCATCTTCTTATAATTCAAAGGTGTTTCTTTTTAAAACTGTATGCCAAGACATATTTGCTTTTCCTACCCTTTCAGAAAATTGAAATAAATGTGATAATATCAAATTAAATATGTAACCCATGAATTTGAAAAGCAATGTCTGATCGTAACATAAGTTCATATTAAAGAATGTTAATTAAAATATTACTTTTTTTCCAAAAAAATAAAATTTTTAAAAAGAAATGGAAAAAATCCCTCTTTATAAAGAGAGGCCTCAGGGCTCAAATTCCACATTAAAATAAATATCGGTTTTGTTTTATACTGTAGTGGTGTGTGGAAATTGGTTTTAAAAAGTCACGAAATCATTCAAACTCTCAGTTGTAGATAAAATACCAGCTTATATTTCTATGAATATTTTCAAAGGGAACTACAGTTATTAATTTAAATAGAGAAAGAGCAATTCATTACAGTTTCTCGGATTTTCTTACACTCTAGTGATTCTTTGTTGGTCAATGAAAAAAATACATATCAAATAACAGGCTAGATGTACAACACATCTCCAAATATTTTTTTATGTTATTGAACAAATAAGTCAGGGACTTCAGAATGTTAAATCCAATGACTAAATCTTAAAAGGGACACAAATGCAAAATCAGGCAGCTGATGCACTTACTAACATGTACTTTGTGAATGCCATTCTAATACTGCAGCTCAGAGTTACCTCTTTGCTATCTCACAAACAACAATCCTCAGATTCATCATCCTTTACAACCTCCCTGTAAATAGATTTTCAATTTGATACAAGTTTCTAAGAAATATTCAATTTAATGAGCATATTAGTAAACTTCACTCATGTTAATTTCAACTGGATTGTATACTATTTAGAAATACACATAACAGATATTAACTAATTAAAGTTGTATATTTCTCAGTATTAAACCTATAAATGTGTCTTCTCAAAGATTAACACTATGTATAATTAGAGAATTAAAGTTGTTGTAGTTCCATCTGAAATCTAAGATCAATATCTAACTATAGTTTTAAAATATCTATGAATATATTTAACATTTACAAGATCATAAAACCAAGAATTCACATATGGGAAAATCACGTGGAAATATGAATAACCGGTAAATTATACTGAGCCATATGCACACACAAATGCTTATTTTAAAATTATCTATTATTGATGCTATGGCAATGGGATCCTTCAAATCTGCATTTCCCATCTCTTTCCTCTTTCTACCAGTTGCATAGTTTCCTTTTCTCCTTAGGAATGACTGACGAACTTGCTTTCCTCTACTGATCACCCAGTTTTTACTTCAGTCTCATTCCTGAGAACTACATTACAATATTCATGTAGTATAATACTTTCTAATATAGTACACATTGGTAAATATTTACATACTTTTTTTAGGAAGCTTATAATATCATCATCTTTCCCAAGAGAAAAATTAAGATAATTTCTAGATTTGCGCACACAACATGATTCGCTCTGTTATGAAGAAAAACCTCCTGAAGAAGGTTAATGTGCAATATCATTCCCTTTTGAAATGATTATTATTGTCAGAAATTATTGCATTTGACATTTTATAAAGGAATGTCATTGGATCTACATTCAACAGAAGCCATGTGACATGAAGAAAATTGGGAGGGGTAGATTATGTGAAAACATGTGACTAAAATACTAAGCAAAAGTATGAAACTGGTGGATCTTATTTTTATCATATTAATAAACTTTTATTTTTAGGACATCTATCTCTTTTACATTTTCAACACTATTTGTGTGGTAAGGCTACTCTAACAAAATATCAAAGATTGAAATGCTTAACAAGAGGTGCTTTTCCTTACAGTTCTGGAGGGTTGGTTTCTTCTGAGGCCTTTCTCTTTGCTTTAGGATAAATCCTTTGTTCTGTGTTTTTACATGGTCTTCACTCTGTGTTTATGTTTTTATTTATTTTTTTAAAAGAACCTGCTGAATATTAGATTAGGTCTTAGTCATGTAACCTCGTTTTTTACCTTACTCATCTCTTCTAAGTCCCTATCTTTGAATGCAGTCACAAAGACAAATTAGGAGATAGAATTTCAGCATAGGGATTTGGCATACAACAACAATACAGATATTCACAGCAAACTTTTTTTTTAACCAAAAAAGCATTTGATTTGTAATAGCCAACCACCCAATTATGTGAAAAGAAAGTGAAGGAAATAATCTTCATTACAATGGGAAACTAGAAAAATCGATATGGGGAAAGAGATCTGTTAGTATTAACTAATTAGAAGTGTTACAGAATACTTTTTATGCTATGACAAAAAAAAGATCTAATATATCAATATTTTTATTTTAAAATATTTTTTAGTTGTAGATGGACACAATAACTTTATTTTTAAAGTATTTTTATGTGCTGCTGAATATAGAACCCAGTACCTCACATGTAGCAGGCAAGCACTCTCCCACTGAACTAGAAACCCAGTCAATTTTTTTAAAATTTATATTAACAATTACAAAACTTCATTCAAGCATTAAGCAATATAAAACTATCAAGAATTTATATTTATATGGGTAAATATTGACTATTAACTATAATTAAACTATAATTTTATTGTCTTGCATATGTATCTTTATAGAAATATATATGTACATATTATATATAAGTAAGTATGTTACTTATAAATTTTTAAATATACTACCTTTGATTTTATTCAAAGAATATTTATCAACATCTAGCAGTGAAACTCTGTGATTGGTACACTAGAAATAATCTAAAATTGCTTTTGTACCAAATTCTGTCTCTGGCTAGTAATGTCCAAGGGGTCAAGTTCCTTCTTCATCTCTCAATGTTCTAGTCACTGTGGTAAACTTAATTTGTTGCACCCTAATGTTTTGTAAGCTTCCTCTGAAATTTATTGGCTATTAAATTCTAGTTATAATCACAAGTCCATTAAATCATTTGTGGATTACAAAAAAATCTTGAGACTCATAGAGATCTTTAAGTCATAAATCACAGAAATCTTTGAAGTATGTAGTTGATTGATCATACATTAAAATTTTCCACTTCTATCACAGAAAGGAGCCATTCTTTAAATACAGATGCAGAAGTTCTTTAGGTGTGCATAGGAAGAGAGAGAAAATAGTACAAAAATAGCTAGAGCCCAGATCTTGAGGCAAAGAGGAAAAATAAATCATCCAGAGGAAAGATTAAAAGATATTCACTATTCCCTATAGAAATCTTTGCAAAATTTTCAATAGCTATTGTATACAACTGAGAATTACTAATAACAGATGTAATTGCGTAGGTATTATATATGAGGTGGTTAAACTGTGACTAGAAATAAAAACGAGGTGATAAAAAAAAATCAGTAAACAGTCTCAGTATTCTTCCAAAGAGTATGACTGTACAACGGATCATTGTATAAATCACCCCCTGCTTGAAAATATCTATTTTTGCCTCCCCAACTACAGCAGCTTGTCCGGATACTCAGTTCTTGTTGTAATCATTCCTTCCTCATTATTTTAAGTATTCTTCTATCATATTCTGGCATACAACTCAGCTGAAGAGACAAATATGATTGCACCACTCTTTCATGTGTATGTGAAATGGTTTGTGTTGGATGATATTCAAGTTTTTTTCTTACCCTCAGAGTTACAAAATTTCATAATAATGAGCCAAGGATGAGAATTTCCTAATTCTTAGGACTAGATATTTGAGGGCTTCTTAAAATATGCAGCCTCAGAACCTTCACTTCTGGGAGACTTCCTGGTATTCTTTATTTTGTTGCTGTTTTGTTTGTTTGTTTGTTTGGTGCTCTGGATGTAATGGCTCATTGTCTTATACTTAATTTTGTATCTTTAATATTTTATCCTATTTTCATGATAATAATTTTCTTGGTAGTTCTCTTTTTTTTCT
Organism: Marmota monax; assembly: GCF_021218885.2. Lineage (NCBI taxonomy): Eukaryota > Metazoa > Chordata > Mammalia > Rodentia > Sciuridae > Marmota > Marmota monax. Next base: position 222,851 of record NW_026694592.1, on the reverse strand, counting down.
GCTTGCTCTGCTCTTATATTTAGATGAGTCATATTTAAATGCGTCTTCATTTGCTATGATGATGTTAATTGTAGCTTCTTTTAAAAAATAGTTATACTTTTTTTTATTCTTTCATACATTAGAGCTTCAAATGAGTACAGGAAAAAGAACTATAGATTTAATTGTAGTGTATTCCATTTCAAATTCAGATCTCATTTCAGTTTTCTGCCAACCATGATATGAACAAATTCTGAAATTTTTAAGCGTTCTGTTGAGAAGATAGGATCTCAGACAGCAGCAACATGAGTTCTGGAGTTTATAATTTCACCCATCCCTGCTCCACCAACCTTCCAGTCATTTACCCAAAACTCTTGACTGTATTAGACAATATGCCACATTCTTTATTGGGTAAACATACAAATACACAGGTGTGCATATAGGAATAATATAAAAATAGCAAATCTAGATGATTCATAAATATTTGTTTCCTTAGCATTAAGTTATTTATCTTCATAACTCTCTAATTATGGCAGGGACATATAAACAGTCACAATTATATAAAAACTTGGATAACCTTAATTTGTCTCTGACATTTGTTATAAAACAGTGAGACTAAATTTTCCATGTTTGGTTAATATATATTACACTATATAGATAATACACTTATATATTAGCCATTGCATGTTAATAAGTCTAAATTTTATTATGAACCATCACGTTGTTCAAGTTTCTTGTAATTCTTAGTGCACAGATTTTTATAACAGTCAGTCTGAATCACTAATTTTTTCCAAAGTTCTTAAATTCCTTAGGTATTTATGTTTAATTTCATTTTTTATTGTCTCACTTTAAAATTAATGTTATAGGAGGTACTGATACCCAAACAACTTGTGCAAAGTTGAGAAATAATAAATGAATAGGAAGTAAAGTTCTTTATTCATGGAGAGTTAAATAAATCTAATGTTAACTTCCATTCCTGGTATTTTTTCACTGGTTTTCCAACCACAACACTGTTATTTACTACTCTACAATGAAAAATAAAATCAACAGGAACTCCTGGGAATTATGGTTCATAATACAACATATTATTATACTTTATCAAGAAAATAACATCATTGTTTCTGATATCCAATATCTTACCCAAGAGTCAAGACTGAATGACACAATATTTTTCCACAGTACAAATAGAACTCTATTACATAATTGAAGATATCCATGTGTGTATTACCAGTAATCCAAATATATGAAACCATCTCATATTATACCTTTTACAGCATTCACATAAGTCATCTAAATACAACCTTGGCCTTTATTTTTCAATGCAGTTATGTCCAACGCCTTTTCTTTTTAGCTGCCTTGAGTGCACTTCTACCTTAAACTTTAGCAACACTAAAGATACAAATTCCAAAAGTAATTTACTTATCTTATATTTCTCCCAATACCTCATTCACTGAATATGGTGCTTGACATGATTGAAAATTCCTATATATGGTCACTGAATAATTTAAGATGGTCAGTAACAATTGTCAAATTTTTCTTTCCAAATTTCTGCTCTGTAACCATTTTTAAAGAATGCAACAACTATAATAGAAAGAATTTCTACTGAGCACATACTATGCCAACAATTATGCTATAAATATTTAATACTTAGAATACATTGATGAGACACTAATTATCATTATTATTTTGTAAATTAATATATCAGGTTTAAAAAAACCTGATATATCAGGTTTTAAAACGAAAGGCCTCTATTATTTAGACAAAACCAAGTGGCAGAGCCAGGACCCTAACAGAATTCTGAAATGCACACTTCAGTCAGTAATGAGGTACAGTGTACTGTACTCTCCTACCTCACTCACTCATGACTGACTAACAGCCTGAAGTCTGTCTCTTTTGAAGCTCACTAGTAACTTCAAAATTGAAACTCTCCAACGACCTTTCCTTTCATCTTCCTGTGATTTCCATGGTTTTAAGTACATTGTCATCTCTCATATTCAAATTCTGCTTCCACCCCTTGGTTCACTCTTTTTTTTTTTTTTAAGTCTTTTATACCCTCACATGTTCTACAGAGGTAATTCCACTGAGTGCTCACTCTTTTTTGATTTCTTTCTTTGTTTTGGTATCATCAACATTTGGAGTTCTTTCATGAAGCAATTTTTATCTCTATACAAAATAGCATTCAAAGAATACTTAAATTCATGTGTATATATCTATGTACACATATATACATACATATAATTCCTATAGCATATATATATATATATATATATATATATATATATATATATAACATATTCATAATAAAGTAGTATTTGCTACTTTCTAAATATATACTCCTGGCAATTCATTGGCTTTGAATACATTAGATCCAAATCTATATATTCCACTTTCTGAATTTAATATTTCTGTTGTTAAATGGACTCTAATGCACTCTAAACTCTTTGATCCTTCTCTCTCTCTCTCTCTCTCACACACACACACACACACACACACACACACACACACAACATTCCTATCACTTACCCTATTATGTCAATATACTTCCACTGAGATATGAATAATGTTTATTTCCAATACTATGGCCACTCATTCATTGTATTGCTGTTATAGTAATAAAACAACTGTTAAAAATAAACTTTTAAAATTACTAAGTGCAGAAAACATATATGTATAAATAGGAACATATATGTATATATACATATAAATACCCTATATTTAGTTTCCCCTACTCTCACATAATTTTTTGGTAGGGTACCAGAGATTGAACTCAGGGGCACTCGACCACTGAGCTACTTCCCCAGCCTTATTTTGTATTTTATTTAGAGACAGGGTCTCACTGAGTTGTTTAATTCCTTACTATGCTGAGGCTGGCTTTGAACTCAAAATCCTCCTGTCTCAGCTCCCTGGGCTGCTGGGATTACAGACATGAACCATGGTGCCAGGGTACTCTATATAATTTTGATTCATTTTTTATAAATAATGAACTAGTACTGATAATTTTCAGTCAATTAAAATCTGTATTTTTCCTTATTTTCACCTAATGTACTTTCACCCCATGCAGGGTTGTCATTGCATATGGTCACTCTAAGATTCTCATGGCTGTGACAATTTCTCAGATTTCTACTTCACATGTTCTTGGAAGTCTAAAGGATTACTGATAAGTGCTTTGTGGAATGTCCCTCACTGGGTATTAGTCAGATATTTTCATCTCATGATTTGACTGAGGATGTGTTCTGGGGAAGACCGGAGAGATGAGGTGCCACTCTCTTCACATAGATCAGAGTGATATGCTATTCAAATGACATCACTGCTGATGTTCACCTTTATTATCTGGCTGAGTTAGTTTTTCAGGTTTCCTTATTGTACATTGCTAATTTTCCCCAAACTCTTATACAGTTCTTGCAAGAGAGTTTCTTCATGTTGCCCACATGTAAGAAACATGGAGCTATGTTCTGTGACTTAAGAGCAGAGTTTCATCATAAAACATTTGGACTTTGCATGAGAGATGTATCTATTCTCAATTTATACATTTAGTCATCTCATATATTTGATATTTTGGCCTATAATTCAATGTTACTTTATTCATAAACCTATTTCCATTCATTGGTATAACCCTTTGCATGTCCTCAATAGTTTTAGTGTGTGTCTGTGTGTGTGAGTGTGTGTGTGTGTGTGTGTGTGTGTGTGTGTGTATGTATGTATGTTTGGTTGTTAATATTCTGAACACTGTCTTACATTCTTCCACTGCAATCTCCAGACTTGCCTTATAAACTATTTTGACAGAGTTCTGGAATTAGCCATTTCTTCAAAAAAGGCTTATTTCTTTTTGTTGAAAATTATCTTACAAATATGTGGGAGGGTAAAAGTGCTTCTCATTACCAGATGTGTTTCAGGTCTTCAGATAACAGAACAAGAAAATACATGTGTGAGGATCAGTTGTGTAACTGGAATCTGTCTGTAAGTGTTGCAGTGTGTAACCATCTGTGGTGGCTTCATTAGGCTCAGAATGAGTCAGGGTAACATCACATCAATAATTCTTTACCACCTACATCATTGCTTGTAATCTTTCTTTTTTATGAAAACTTTCACTCCATTACTGAGAAAACTACCTCTTCGAATCAGTCCTCCATTTAGGAATTGTTCAATCCCAGTATAGTGTTTAAGAACTATTAAGCCATAAGACGACTTTATCAGAATTCTTTAGCCTTCAGTCTTAGATTTTCCAATGTCACTCATCGTAACTTTACCAGTGATGCAGTTTTGACCGTTTGTTAAACAGTGAGATTATTTTGTCACATTCTCTTTCAATTTTTAGATCCTTTAATCTCCTAAATAAAAGTTCTAGTTTGCATATATTAAAAGTTACTTTTTGTAATATAATGATCTATAGATTTTGACATATTTATAGTGTTGTTAGTTTACCATTTTAGTCTCAACAAAATAGTTTTACTGCTTAAAAAAAGAAAATCTGCTGCGCTTCTCATAATCTCCAGAGACTTCCCTATACTATTGTGAAACATGAATTATGAACTATCTTTGTGTTTTTGCCTTCCATGCTGTTATATAAATAGAATAATACATGGTGTAGCCCTTATACATTGGATGTTTTTCTTGGCAATATCAATTTAAGAGTCATTTTGACTTTGTGTGATGTGATAGTGCATTTGTTTTTATGGAATTCATTCCACTGTATGGATGTACCAGTTTATCAATTTGGCTACTGAAGGACACCTTGGTTGCTTCTAGCTTTCAGAGATGGTAAATAAAGATTTATACATATTCACATACAGATCTTTCTGTAAACACACATTTTCAAATTACTTGGAAAAATATTTAGAAGTCCAGTGGCTTTTAGGAGTATATTTCTGGACTTTCTGTTCAGTGCTATTGATCTTTGTGTCTACTCCTTTGCAAAACCACAGTCTTTTTATCACGATCACTGGCTTTAAGTCTTGAAATAGAGAATATGAGTACTCCTGTTTTTCTCTTCAATGTTGTGTTGGTCATTGAAGGTTTTTGCTTTTTAATACTCATTTTGAACAAATTTGTTGATAGTCAGGAGGTAATTTTCTGAGACTTTCATTGTAATGACTCAAATCTGTAAATTTATTTGGAAGGGATTCACTTCTCAACAACAATGAATATCCTAATCCTTAAACATTGACTACTTCTCCATTTATTTATATGTCTCTTGCTTTATTTAATAGTTTTTGTAGTCTGTGTAAAGACCTTATACATAATTTATTAGATTTATACACAAATGGTTCTTTTTTGGTGTGTATTGTAAATGGCATATAAAATTTTTAAAATTTTAATTGTTCACTGGTATATAGGAAAGCAATTGACTCATTCTAAATAAACTTGCATCCTGTAATATTGCTATATTTGCTAATTATTTGAGATTTTTGTACATTGCAAATTTTATACATAGACATTTATGTCATATTCAAATAAACAAATATTTACTTCTTCCTTTAAAATCAATATATCCTTTTATTTCTTTCATTGTACTAGGTAAGAATTCACTGTGATGTTGAAGAAATAGTGATGGCAGATAGTCTTGTCATGTGCCTGTATTGTGATTGATGTTAGATAATTTTTTTTTTTTTTTTAGGTAAAATCAAGTTAGGAATATTCCTTTCTATTCTTAATTTGTTGAGACTTTTTTTTAAAATAGAGAATGATTGTTGGACTTTGTCAAAATTTTCTCTATTCATTATATGATTATAATGATTTTTCTTGGTAAATCAATTGGCATTGTAGATTACATTTACAAATTATTGAATATTGAAGCAGACTTGAACCTGAAATGAATCACCTGTGTTTGTTATATACATATAACCTGGATTTCATATCTTGAGGATTCTTGTATCTATATTCATAAAAGTTATTTGTGTGTATTTTTCCTTTCTTTGAATATCACTTCTAGTTTTGATATTAGGTAATGTTAGCTTCATAAAATACATTAGCTAGTATTATATATCCTTGTATATTTTGGAAGCAAATTATTTAGAATTGGTATTATTCTTACTTGAAGTATGGTAGAAATCCCAAGTGATATAATCAGGACCTGTTACATTTGTAGTATAAACTTATTGTGTTTTTAATTGATTTAATAGGTGCAGGGATGTCTATTTCTCCTTCTGTGAGGTAGGGTTTTGTTTGTTTGTTTTGTTTTTAGTTTGTGTCTTACAATAGGACTCTGGTATCAAGGTTATAAAATTTGTGAACCTAGGCTTGGTCACAGTATTCACTAGTTATAATTTCTATGTCTCTCAAATTCACAACAATGGTGACCCACTTTAATTTGTTTCTGGTGTTGCTAATCTTTGTCTTATTACTTTTATTCATGGTTAGTTTGATTGCTAAATAAAAATAAATTTGTCATTTATATTTTTCAATGAAACAGATTTTTTATTATACTGATTCCTATTTTCATTTATTTCTGTTCTATTTTATTTTATTTTGTTTATTGTTGTTGTTTTTGTTTTGCAGGGCTGGGATTAACTTCAGCAGCACTTTATCACTGAGATATCCCTGGGCACCTTTTTTTAAAAATTTTAAGACAGGGTCTCACTATGTTGCCCAGGCTGACTTTGAATTCTTGTACCTCCTGCCTCATCATGCCTAGTAGATGGATTACAGTTTTGAGCAACCACTCCCACCTTCTGTTCTAATTGTAACTATTTCTTTTACCTTATGTGTTTTATATTAATCTTTTTTCTATGATCGTTTAGGTAGAACATCAGTTTAACTCCTTTTTAAATATATGCATTTTTGAGTTGGGGTTTTAATATGTTTTCCAGGCTTTTCTTGCATTCCTGATGCTCCTTCTCTGTTTATGAGGAGATGGAATTGCAGGTACAGTGGTCCAACTTCATATATGCTTTTACCCCTATGCATTTCTCTGAAGAGAGAATTTACACCTTGTCCCTGAAATTTTAACAGGATACATTTTAATTTCCGTTGAGTCCTACATATTTTTAACTTCTCTGAAAACTTCCTTAGTTTATGTATTATTTAGAGAAGAATCTTTAATGTAGAAACAGTTAAGTTTTTTTCCAAGTTTCTGTTATTGATTTATAATTTTAATTCCATTGAAAATCGAGAACATATTTTGTTTGACTTCTACATTTTATTTTGTATGATTTTTAATTTTATAAGGTTGCTCGGGCAAGTTTTTAGCCAAGAATATGGTTTATTTTGGTTAATGTTCCATACCTGTTTGAAAAGAATGTACATGATACTGTCTTTGGATAGAATATTCAATGTCAATTACATAAAATGGACAGGTAGGTGCATCTCATTCATATCTTCACTGACTTTTTGCCAGTTTGACCTGTAAATATCTATCCAACAAATAGATATTGAAGTTCCTATAAAAATTTTGTATTTTTCTATCACTCCCATAATGTCTGTTTCTTTTGCCTCATTCACATATCTAAATAGTGGTTCTTCTTGGAGGGTTGACACCTTCCTAACACCTGATAAATGTCCTTCTTTATGCCTGAAAATTTGTGTTTTGAAATTAGCTTTTTCAAATTTTGTATAGCTAATACAGCTTTCTTTTGATTAATGCTAGCATTGCATACATTTACCTCTTTATTTTTACCTCTCAATAATTTTAAACCTATTTTCAAGTGCAGGTTATCTGAAAAGCCAAATTCAAAATGCTTCAAAATCTGAAATCTTATGATTACCACCATGACACCACAAGTTGAAATGTCATAATAGACTTTATGGAAGAGGTCACAGTCAAATTATATGCACTCAAAAAATATGTTACAAAAATACCAAGAGATTATGGATATAAATTGCAAATGAAACATTTTATGATTATGTTTGGGTTCTATTCCAAAGATATCTCATTATGCACGTGCAAATATTCAAATATACAAAAAATAAACCAAAATTTGAAACACATCTTGTTGCATGCATTTCTTATTTATGTGTACTCAGTATCTATATAGAAAATATCAGTACTTCTTTTTTCGTTACTCTGATCATCTATGACTTTTAATTGGCATATATGAAATATTATACTACAGTTCATTTGCATTTGGGGAGTGTGAGGGACTAGGAGATTTCTCTACTCTTCTGATTAAATATCAGTGTTTCTCTAAAAATGTATCTCATGTCTATGACTTTTCAAAGTACTTTTCTGTGACAAAGAATTTTATTTTATTATCTGGTGTTTACTCTCTTTAGTGTTTCCAAACTATTTTTCTTTGTATTTGTAGTTCATAAATGTTTTTTTTCATTCAATGTCAACATATACTCTTATATATTGTTGCTTAAATTTTCTCTATACAAAAATGCAAAGTTAAAATCAAAAGTGAAAATTAGACTTGCCTAAATATATACTAGAATAAAAGTGAGTTGCTGATGATACATGAGAAAAAAACAAGTAAAATTTGCTGAACATTCAATTATAATAGCCTGTTCAGATGATATTTGAAATATTATTGTTTATGTGCTTGTGTATACATATACACATTCCTCTAAATATTAAACATGGTGGATGTATTATTCTTAAACCCAACAACATTATGAAATGGAAGTAGGGTTTGGGATATTATGGTTGGCTATTTTATACACACTTGTTCAATTATGGCAATATCACATACCAAGTTGTTATTTAGGAACGAAACATGGAAGATGCCATTTCTCAACAAATTATTAAACTATGGACACAAAGAATAATCAGAGAAAAACCTTAGGCTTTGCTCATTAGTGGTTAATAATGAGCATTTATTATAAACTCCTTTAAATTCTTGAAAAATGAAAAGGTCATATGCAAACTAAAATGATAAAAATACATCATGCACACAGCATATGAATGTTCCAGCTGTAGATAGAAAATGAGGAAAATCTGAAATAATTACCCTTAAAAATCCAGCCTCATTATGGCATCTCTGAATGGCTATAAAAGATTAAGTCAAATTCACAAAGCAAATTAGAGATATGCTTAAAGCTTTGTTCTCATAAGTATGCTGTATTTTGTTTCAGAGAATTTATCTCTCAAGGAATGCTACCTTGTAGATATTCAAATAATATGATTAATTCATAGAGTTCTAAGAAAACTTCATAAAGAAACAATAGCACAATTCATAATTTAAAAATATTTAGGATTTAGTGAAACACATTTTAAAATATAGACATGTAACTTTCGACTGGAATAATTATTTGAATGAATATTAAGCAATAACATTCATGTTTCAGTTACTGCCATCTTTTCATTTAATCTACACAAAAACCTTATGGAAATTATCAGCCTGAGTTTAAAATGCACCTACAGTTACATCACTCTTACATGACAAGTTTTCTGAGGAGAAAAATATTTCCAATAAAAATGATAACAGTGGGCTGGGGATGTGGCTCAAGTGGTAGCGTGCTTGCCTGGCATGCATGCGGCCCGGGTTCAATCCTCAGCACCACATACAAACAAAGATGTTGTGTCCGCCAAAAAACTAAAAGCTAAATATTAAAAAAACTCTCTCTCTCTCTCTCTCTCTCTCTCTCTCTCTCTCTCTTAAAAAAATAAAATAAAAATGGTAACAGTAAAACCAAAGGTCAGAAAAAAAACCTATTTTTACAAAAACAGAAACCATAAAAATGAGATCAGAAAAAAAAATGCCCAGTTTTAAACTCCACAAAGAATTGTTTCTGCATAAAGATGTAGAAGTTCATCTGCTCTGATGTCTGTTCCTTTCCTTCTCAGGCACTTCACTTCTGAAGTGGACCCTTCTATCAAAAGAATCCACTCTCATTGACAATCAGTACAATTAGACAGGCAAACCTCTTCCCTAACAAAAGTCTTGTTTTAAGATGCAGTTTTCACTCTGAAGGAAAAGCAAAATATGCTGTTTTGTCAATTTGTTTGTGGTCAGATTTGAATTTCTAATTGTTTTTTTCAGGTGTGAAAACTGAGACACTAGAAGTTATACAATTTTCCACGGCCTCAAAGTTAATAATTTTGAAAACTCTGATAGGAGCCTTTGTTGAATTTCCTTCATGAGTTAAGCCCTTCCAGTATCATTTCTCTGTCTCTTCTTGACATACCTAAGCTTGATAATCACTTACTTATCCCTGGCCGGTTTCTCTTGTCATTTGTTATAGAAGTTGTTTAAAAATTATCTGGTGGTTTCATTTCTGTTCACTGGCACACACCCACCCTTCTAGCTAATCTCTGCAGAAAATCATATTTGCAGCTTTATAGAGTAACTAGTAATTCTCTTTGTTCCACAGTTTCCCACTTCATCCTTCTTCCCTTGTCTCTTATAGATAGCATTTGCACAATTTTCAGTAGTGTCAATTTGATAGTATCTGAGCCAAAGCATACTATACTGCTTGTACTCTTGAAAGTTATTTTAACATATAAAGCTCCAAAGAATATAATTTTCACGTCACTATACATTTTCTTATCTTTTTTCTTCTAAGAATTTATCTATCTTTTATTTTGCTGATTATCAAGTTGTCAAGGTTTTCAAATCACTATCAGAATTAGGTTTATATTCTCTTGAGTGTTGTCATTGTCATTTATTCATTCTTTCAAGAAATACCATTCACTGTGTATCTATTTTGTGCCAGTCAGTAAAGAAGCTACATTGGAAAAATCAAAATGGTGGCATCTGTTTTTATATGTCTTTACATGAATTAGGCCAGATAAACAATAAATAATTTGGACACGAAACTGTACATGTCTTAATACATCCATATAACATAAGTAACAAATATTCAATGGTTTTTTCTTTAGATAACACACAAAAAAATATATGGCATAAAGCTTCTTTAATAGAGCCATCTTTTTTTGCAAGTTTTCAGGCTCAGATTACTAAGATTATCACTAAAAGTTACTGAAGCATTTAAGAATGATTTTTTTTCTTGGGTTTATATGAAATGTTTTGCTTCAGATAAAAAAATAACTTTTTTTCATAGTAGCTGTACCAAAACACACGTATCCAATCAGATAATGGGTTCAATTTAAAAATAGCCTACAACAATATAAAACTATTTCAAGTCATAATTTTTATAAATTTTAGCATTTTCTTAAATAGGCAGGTAGCTTTATATTCAATAATTCAACATTTTGTTTATTTTTGCAACAAATGTTTATTGATAATTTAGTAGGATGAGATGTTATATTATACAAGGAAATGTAAAAATTATAAAATCATTCTTCTTCCTTTTTTTTTTTTGATACTGATGATTGAACTCAGGACCACTCTACCACTGAACCACATCTCCAGCCCTATTTTACATTTTATTTAGAGACAAGGTTTCACTGAGTTACTTAGTACCTCACATTCTTGCTGGCTGGCTTTGAACTCAGGATCCTCCTGTCTCAGAACTCCAAGCCACTGGCATTCCAGCCACTGCATGTGGCTCATTCTTATTTTTTCCACTCTATTAAAATAAAAGAATTCGAGAGCCGCCCCCCACGCCTGCAATGTAGACAGACCTGTGACCCACCAGCAGAACAGGCCGAGCAACCTGCGGAGGGGCAGAGCAGCCCCACGCGCCTGCAAGGTAGGCGTACCTGCGACCCACAGGCAGAACAGGACAAGCGACCTGCGGAGGGGCAGAGCCGAGCCCCCCCCGCGCCTACAAGGTAGGCGGAACTGTGACCCACCGGTAGAACAGGCCCAGCGGCCTGCCAGCATGGTAGGCAAATTGCCCCAATTGGAGGAGGGGCAGAGCAGCCACCCGCGCCTGCGAGGGAGACTTTGCAACTATACAAGAGCAATATAAATATATAGGGGGAATATTCAATAACACAACAGTTTCACCAAGCAGAAAGACACGTGAACAGTATGAAAAGACAAGGAAAGAAAGGACCACAAGCAATGCAGGTCAACTCAACGTTAGAAGAGGTAATATCTGCAGCAGATGGAATGTCAGATAAAGAATTCAGGATATACATGCTTCAGATGATCTGGAGTCTCAAGGAAGACATTAGACAGCAAAATCAGACAATGAAAGATCACTTTGACAATGAATTACATAAACAAATCCAATAAGCAAAAGATCAACTATACAGGGAGATAGAGGTTATAAAAAACAAACAAACAGAAATCCTAGAAATGCAGGAAGCAATAAACCAACTTAAAAACTCAATTGAGAATACTACCAGCAGAGTAGAACACTTAGAAGATAGAACATCAGACAATGAAGATAAAGTATTTCAACTGGAAAAGAACATAGACAGCTCAGCAAGACTATTAAGAAACCATGAGCAGAACATCCAAGAAATATGGGATAACATAAAGAGACCAAACTTAAGAGTCATTGGGATACAGGAAGGTATAGAGGTCCAAACCAAAGGAATGAGCAATCTATTCAATGAACTAATAAGAGAAAACTTCCCAGACTTGAAGAATGAGACAGAATCCCAAATCCTAGAAGCCTACAGGACGCCGAATGTGCAAAATCATAAGAGACCCACACCTAGACACATTAAAATGAAGATGCCCAACATACAGAATAAGGAGAGAATTTTAAAAGCTACAAGAGAAAGGAAGCAGATTACATTTAGGGGTAAACCAATCAGGATAACAGCTGATCTTTCAACACAGACTCTGAAAGCTAGAAGATCCTGGAATAGCATATTTCAAACACTGAAAGAAAATGGGTTCCAACCAATAATTGTGTATCCAGCGAAATTAAGCTTCAGGATGGAAGATGAAATTAAAACCTTCCATGATAAACAAAAGTTAAAAGAATTTGCAGCTAGAAAACCATCTCTTCAAAACATCCTCAGCAAAACATTACAGGAAGAGGAAATGGAAAATAACAATGAAAACCAACAGTGGGAGGTAGGACAGTAAAGGGGGGAAAATAATCAAAGAGGAAAACAAACCATGTTTAGTAACATAAATAAACAAATATGGCTGGAAGAACAACCCATATCTCAATAATAACCCTAAATGTTAATGGCTTAAACTCACCAATTAAGAGACACAGGCTAGTAGAATGGATCACAAAACAAGACCCAACAATATGCTGCCTACAGGAGACGCATTTGATAGGGAAAGACATACATAGACTGAAGGTGAAAGGTTGGGAAAAATCATATCACTCATATGGACTTCGGAAACAAGCAGGAGTGTCCATACTCATATCAAATAAAATAGATTTCAAGCCAAAGTTAATCAAAAGGGATAAAGAGGGACACTACATACTGCTTAAGGGAACCATACACCAACAAGACATAACAATCATAAATATATATGCCCCAAACAATGGTGCAGCTATGTTCATCAAACAAACTCTTCTCAAGTTCAAGAGTCTAATAGACCACCATACAATAATCCTGGGAGACTTCAACACATCTCTCTCACCACTAGACAGATCTTCCAAACAAAAGTTGAGTAAGGAAACTATAGAACTCAATAACACAATTAATAACCTAGACTTAATTGACTTATATAGAGTATACCACCCAAAATCAAGCAGTTACACTTTTTTTCTCAGCAGCACATGGATCCTTCTCAAAAAATAGATCATATATTATGTCACAGGGCAACTCTTAGACAATATAAAGGAGTAGAGATAATACCATGCATCTTATCTGATCATAATGGAATGAAACTGAAAATCAACGATAAAAGAAGGAAGGAAAAATCATGCATCACTTGGAGAATGAACAATAGGTTACTGAATGATCAATGGGTTATAGAAGACATCAAGGAGGAAATTAAAAAATTCTTAGAGATAAATGAAAACACAGACACAACATATCGGAATCTATGGGACACATTGAAAGCAGTTCTAAGAGGAAAATTCATTGCTTGGAGTTCATTCCTTAAAAAAAGAAAAAAAAAACAAATAAATGATCTCATACTTCATCTCAAAATCCTAGAAAAAGAAGAGCAATACAACAGCAAAAGAAATAGAAGGCAAGAAATAATTAAAATCAGAGCTGAAATTAATGAAATTGAAACAAAAGAAACAATTGAAAAAATTGACAAAACTAAAAGTTGGTTCTTTGAAAAAATAAATAAAATCGACACACCCATAGCCATGCTAATGAAGAGAAGAAAAGAGAGAACTCAAATTACTAGCAAACGGGATGAAAAAGGCAATATCACAACAGACACTTCAGAAATACAGAAGATAATCAGAAATTATTTTGAATCCTTATACTCCAATTAAACAGAAGATAGTGAAGATATCGATAAATTTCTTAAGTCATATGATCTGCCCAGATTGAGTCAGGAAGACACACACAATTTAAACAGAAAATAACAAAGGAAGAAATAGAAGAAGCTATCAAAAGACTACAAACCAAGAAAAGCCCTGGACCGGATGGGTATACAGTGGAGTTTTACAAAACCTTCAAAGAAGAATTAATACCAATACTTTTCAAGCTATCTCAAGAAATAGAGAAAGAAGGAGCTCTTCCAAATTCATTCTATGAGGCCAACATCACCCTGAAAAAATGCTCACCATCTCTAGCAGTCAGAGAAATGCAAATCAAAACCACCCTAAGATACCATCTCACTCCAATAAGATTGTTAGCCATTATGAAGTCAAACAACAACAAGTGCTGGCGAGGATGTGGGGAAAAGGGTACACTTGTACATTGCTGGTGGGACTGCAAATTGGTGCAGCCAATTTGGAAAGCGGTATGGAGATTTCTTGGAAAGCTGAGAATGGAACCACCATTTGACCCAGCTATTCCCCTTCTCGGTCTATTCCCTAAAGACCTAAAAAGAGCATGCTACAGGGACACTGCTACATCGATGTTCATAGCAGCACAATTCACAATAGCAAGACTGAGGAACCAACCTAGATGCCCTTCAATAGACGAATGGATAAAAAAATGTGGCATTTATACACAAAGGAGTATTACTCTGCATTAAAAAATGACAAAATCATAGAATTTGCAGGGAAATGGATGGCATTAGAACAGATTATGCTAAGTGAAGCTCGCCAATACCTAAAAAAACAATGGCAAATGTTTTCTTTGATATAAGGAGAGTAACTAAGAACAGAGTTGGGAGGAAGAGCATGAGGAGAAGATTAACATTAAACAGGGGTGAGAGGTGGGAGGGAAAAGGAAAGAGAAGGGAAATTGCATGGAAATGGAAGGAGACCCTCATGGTTATACAAAATTACATATAAGAGGAAGTGAGGGGAAAGGGGAAAAAAACAAGGGGGAGAAATGAATTAAAGTAGATGGGGTAGAGAGAGAAGATGGGAGGGGAGGGGATGGGGGATAGTAGAGGATAGGAAAGCCAGCAGAATACAACAGACACTAGTATAGCAATATGTAAAACAGTGGATGTGTAACCGATGTGATGCTGCAATCTGTATCAGGGGTAAAAATGGGAGTTCATAACCCACTTGAATCAAAGTGTGAAATATGATATGTCAAGAACTATGTAATGTTTTGAACAACCAACAATAAAAATTAAAGGAAAAAAATAAAAAAATAAAAAATAAATAAATACATAAAATGCTGTTCTCACTAAAAAAATAAATAAATAAAATAAAAGAATTACATCAGATTGTATGTATATATACTAGATATCTGAGGGAAATTGTGTTTCTATTCTTTAATCTTATGGTGGATTAATCAATTGCACATTTTCCCAGTGCTTAGTGTACCTTCTTGAAATCCATGCAATGTAATCTATAAATGTCATGAAACATAATTATTATTTATGAGTTTTATCTTTGTAAAATTAATGAGGTGACACTTTCAGTTTATTATGTAGCCTAATTCTCTTTAACTAATCGCTTGTGGATTTGTGTTACTTTTCCATTCAGAGTATGGCATGTATAGGCTTATCTTAGTATTCTGTCCATAAAGCAGGAAACAAATTCTTACAAGAATAAATGAAGTAATAAACTATTCAATTGTTTTCTTTATGCTTAACACACAATTTAGCATGTTAGAAAATAATGAACAGGTAGTTGGTTTTAACAAGAACATTCAGATATGAGAGAAATTTGAGGAGGATTTAATAAGAAACTATTTGGTTAGATATTAAGAAAGTACGTTATTTGACAGCATCTCATTCTACAGTCTCATCCAAGTATGTTGTCTATCTACATTCTCTGGTTTCTTTTGGCTTGCATGTCTAAGAAATTGAGTAACTCTTGTACAGTGGTAATATCATTGTTCCAAAATATTTTGTTCAGTGATATTTTGAATTTCCAAAGGGTAAACAGAAGCCCCTTTTTAATTTAAAACAATGTAATAATGTTTCATGTATGAAGCTGTAGACACTAATAAATTGAGCATTTTCAAGGGCATAAAATCTTTCCTGTAAACAAGTAAAGATTCCCTTAGGTCCCGGGTATGGAATAATCAAGCATTTTTAATGACACTGCATAAAATGCTTAAAAAAAAAACCAAGAAATGTGGGAGAATATTATTACACTGATAGTCAATGATACATGCCTCTTTATATCCATGCTCTGAACATTGCCTGAGGACCTCATCATGTGACATGATTTGGATAAATAGGGAGCCAAAACTTGCAGTGTAAAAAGTTAAAAGTGATTGCACCTGGGGTATACTATGTTCCATTTTTGCTTTGGATTTATTCACCTTATGAGAATGCCTATGTTGATCTTTTGGAAACACATGGCAAGAAGTAAAATCATGAGTATCCTAAATGTGGCCCTCATGATCATATAGCTCAAGCCAAGTTTATTGATCACAGCCTTTTGAGTAATCATAGAAGACCAGCATACAACCACAAAAGTTAGCCCAAGGCACACTGCTAACTGACAAAAAAAATGCTTTTGTAAAGCCTTACATTTTAGAGAGTTTTCTTCTATAACAGCATGAAACAAAGATATATGTTGAGATTGTTCTAGCTATAGGGACTATGTGATTAGTGTGGGGTTTATTAAATAATATATAATATCTGCATAGCAATTTAGAGGCAATATGCCTTCACAGTTACTCTTTTGCTTGTTCCTACAAACTTCTAATTTTTTTGGCTTTAAAATTTCTTTCTTGTTGTTTTTATTCATTTGTTTTCTGCTCCATTACATACCTATGGAACTAAGGGTAGCATACGGCAAAGGTCCAGAAAGTGTTTAATTAGCAGTGGACCATCAGCAGAATCAAAGACATAAGATAAACCTGAAAAAAACAAATAGTACAAATAGTAAAAGTTTTGTTAAATTTTGTTATTTAAGATATATTTTTAAAATTTTCTATTTGATTTTAGATATGCATGGCAGTAGAATGTATTTTGACACATTATACATACATGGAGTATAAAATTAGGATCCCATTTTTGTGGTTGTACATGATGTGGAGTTTCTCTGGTGTGTATTCATATATGAACATAGGAAAGTTATGTCTGATTCATTTATTGTCTTTCCTATTCCCATCCCTCTTCTCTTCCCTTTAACCTTCTTTATATAATCCAATGAGTTTCCATTCATCCCAACACACCTTGCCTTATTGTGGGTTAGCATTCATGTATCAGAGAGAACATTTGCCCTATGAATTCTTTATGTGTGGCTTATTTCACTTAGCATGATAGTATCCATTTCCATCCATTTATTGGTAGATGCTATAATTTCACTCTTCTTTATGACTGAGTAATATTCCGTTATCTATATCTATCTATATCTATATCTATATATGGATATAGATATAGATAAAGATATATATATATATATATATATATATATATATATATATATATATATATATTCCACATTTTTTTAACCATTCATCTGTTGAAGGGCACCTAGTTTGGCTCCATAATTTAGCTATTGTGAATTGAGCTGTTCTAAACATCAATGTGGCTGCATCACTGTAGTATGCTGATTTTAAGTTGTTTGGCTATATACTGAAGAGTGGGATAACTGGCCAGTGGTGGTTCCATTCCAGGTTTCTTGGGAAATCTCCATCCCACTTTCCATACTGGTTGTACCACCAGTGTTCAATTAAAGACATGTGTTGTATTAAATAATAAACTATTATTCTACTTGAGAGCTCACAAGAGCAGTTATATAGTGTTTAGTCTTTTGTGAGAACTGTCAGTATTTTTGCTAACATTTAACTATTGGAGAAGTCAGAAAAGAATTTAAATTCTCTGTCTCCTAAAAATACATAGAGATGAAAAAATGCTGCTGCTGTAGGTTACCAGCACCATATGTGAAAAATTAACTAGAGCTAAATAGCATAAGTTCCTTTTCATTAGGGCTCACATTCTGAGTAACACCTCCAAGAAACTCATATTATTTTTAACATTATTAGTAAAGATAGCCTTTTTTTCCCAGTCTTAAGTACTATACTTCCCATCTGAGAATATTTGGAATTCTGACCCCTCAGATAGACATTGATAAATAAATAGTGTTTCTTTATCAGTGCAAGTCAGGCACTTAGTTCCAAAATTATATCCTGAGTCAAAGTACTGGAATTTGATCAACATCAGCACTATGTGCTTTATAGTGCTGCTTCACAGGCTAATTGGTGACAGCATGGATAACACTGATACAAAGCTGTTTACACTTTAGAAAATTAGATGTATTTGGAAATAAAATGCTCTCTTGCGGGGATGAGTGTGGCTTTTTATTGATGTAAACTGCAGGAAAATACCAGAAACAAGAGTGACTTGATGTGGAATAGAAAATAGAGTATATAGATAAAGCAAATTTATGCATCCAATTTGATTACAAGCGTGATTAAAGTACTTCAGTGAGGATTAAAGAAACACACAAAGGTTGAAATCTCTGCTTTATATAATCATGTCTTGTTTTTCAAATTGTATTTAATATTTATATTTCATTGTAATTGTCAATGCATTTGAATATCTTATTAGTTGAAAATAGTTTATACATGGTCGTAATCTCTGAATAGGAGGAATGAGGAGAGACAGTGGGATTTACTGCAATGCATGAGAACCAGTGGCTGACTTTATTTGTAAGTGTTCCAGTACAACCTGTGCTAAATAAACCATTTCTCAATGTGTTTTTGTTGCCTTTTAAAGCTCTGAATAAAGATTATTTGGTATTTAAGTAATAGCCCAGGGACATAAGTTTATTTGAAAGAAAATTATTAATAAACTGTGCTATTTTGATAGTAAATACTTTGAAAAAAGTATTCTGCATTTGATTTCAGCAGTGGTAAACAGGTTTTCAGGAGATAAGATCTAAGAATATCAGCACCTGGGACTTGAAAGGTCAGCAAAAGCAATGAGAATATTAAGTCTAATTCCAGTTAGAACTTTTCTATGTATGGGTTATAACTGAACATTATGCTGAAAAATCGAGCTTTAGTAAGTTGTATTGCAAAACACATTCAGGAAGTTAGTCTTCAACACAATTTTAGTTCTGAAATTTAGAGAAAATATGAAGTTTGCAAAGACATCCAAGATAATACACAGCCTTAGAAAAGTTCAGTTTAAAAAAGTAATCAAATGAAAGATTCTCCAAAGACACCATTTGTGACCTCCTTTTCCCTGGAGGTTCAACAAGAGGTTTGAATAAACAAAACTAAATAAATAAATTAATTAAATAAAAAAGAACAAAGAAAAAAGAAATGGTCTCAGTTCCCAGTATTTGTATCGGATACTATTTTGAGAACATAGGCTAACTTCTGGAATATGATGTATTTAACTCTTTGACATGTTCATCCTGTTTATAAGCATCATGGTGCTATCTAGAAGTTCTGAGCCCACTTAATGCTCATGTGGGTTCCAGCCGGAGTAGAAGTGAGGAGGAATGCCTCATGGGTGTTTGTGTCAGAAATAACAGTAAGAATCTTTCTACCAAAATAAGAATTAAAGGGTACTTCATATTTAATATTCTAAAAATAAAATCATTTAAGATTGCGCAATTTTTGAAAAAAGCACCATAATTAAAAAAAAATAAATTCACATGTAAGAATATTGACTCTTCTTATATCACTTGTGACAGCAATATCTGAGTTAATTTTTAGTATTTGGAATTTTGAAAATATATTTCAATAAATGTTTGTGTTAGAATCTGGATTCCATCAGAAACAAAAATATATAAACTATTTTTTTTAAATTTATGAAGTGTGTAATAAAATATATTGGGGGATTCTCTCATCATGGATTATCTTAAATTGTTTCAATGTCTGAACTTCCTTATGCCTTATCACATAATTCAATCTCACTTTACAAAATATTATCAAATTATTTATTAAGCACCTTTGAGGGACAAAGCATGGTTTTAACAATGGTACATATAGGAAAATAAATATTACAGATCTTTCCCCAAATTAGCAGAACATTTAATAAACCATATTTTTGTGGGAAAAGAGACATTGCAAAATTAATGTGATTTGTGAGAGAAAGAAAATTCTGGTTGCCCATGCCATTTTCTACCTGTTAACCCAGCATGGTAGAGTATACTAAAAGGATGCATGTTCAGAATACGCAATTCTCTGAGCTCTTTTTAGGTTTCAAAACTGAAACACTTTTTTTTTTAAGTTTTAGAGATTTTGCTTTTGTTATGATAGATATTTTGGCAAAGAGAGACTCAGATGTGCAAAAAAAAAAAAAAATTATGCAATACATTGACATTCCTAAAGTTTCTTGCAACTTATATCTGGTTAAATGAAAACACTAAAAGCACAATTTAGTACCTTTCATTGCCTATAACTTACACAATTATAAAACATTTTAAATGAATGTACTTAACTTGCAAAGACATCCAAGATACCACACAGCCTTTGAAAAGTTCAGTTTAGTTAACTTTAGGAGAAACAGAATCATATAATAAAATATTTTCATAGAAAAGCCTTTGTCGTATCTTCACATTAAAGGAAAGAAAAGCAATAAAATAATATGACATATTACAGCAAATGCCCACATTTTGCAGAAGTCTGATTATATGGTCAGCCATAATCTTTGTTCAGTTCAAAAGTGTTTACATTTGAGTTTTACCATCATGTAGGAGGAATTTATAATACAAGACCACAGTAAACAAAATTTGAATAAGCATAGTATTGTTTTATCTTTCATTTCATATTAACATATACTATAATCTTTATATTGTAAAGTCAATCAATGCATGAAAAATATTTTGTAATATACTAATGTTAATATCAATTAATACTAATAAAATCAGTCCTAATCAAGAGCTTTGCCTTAATCAGAGCTTCCTTCAAAGGGATATTTACTCTTCTGATTTACATGTTCCTTTTCAATGAGGAAATTTGTGTGTTTGATGCTAACTGACTCAGACTTTACAGGTGAAAAACGTAATACAACAGAGTGCAAGCAGCTGAAATGGAAGCCAGTAATGTTTTCAGGGTAGATGCAGTACCATTTAGTCATTTGGAGAAAGACTGTGATGCCAAGGGTTATGGCAAGAAGGAGGAATGGATGAGAATTATAAATATTACATGGACCTTTATCATGTGAAGAAATCAGTTTCCTTTTGGTTTTAACACAAGGTCTACTATCAGTGTGTGATTTATTCAAACATATTTTTGTCTTTCTTATTCTCCAAGAAATAAAAATCAATTCTTTTAAAGTAATGTGTATTCTCAACACTTTTACATTGAGGTTAGTATATATTTAATGTTTTAAGAAATAAGTTATTTTGTATTTTTATGAGGATACTGTTATTTGTTTTATTTGTTTAATCATGGATTTTTAAATCAAATTTCTTAAACTTTATTTCAAAAGTATTATCTATGAGTCAATATTTTAAAGAAAATAAATTCTACATTTTATTAAAAATATGCTGTGGCAAGCATTTTCTCAACTTCAACAAATTTTAAAAGTATGTCCAAATACTTGAAATTGCTTTTGAAAATGTACTTATAAGATTATATGAGGAAAAAGTTAATATTTTTCAACTTTAAAGAGACAATGGTCTTGTTTTCAGAAATTTTAGCTGCAGTTGTTAAACCATCAGACATTATCCTAACATTTCCTTAGGATAATTCACAGTGATGTTAAACATCACCATTACTAAGCAAACTGTATTAGCATGACTGAATCTCGCCTTTACTATGTCTGAAAATGGTATTCAATCTTTGAATGTATTTAGTATAGAATTGAATTTCTAAAATGATCATAGTAAAAATTAATACATTGAATGAGTAGACAATTGGAAGAGCCAAAGAACTAACTATAATTTTTTAATATCAGGAACACGAAAATGATTTTTAATAATACATTCATTTTTCACTACTTAACAAAAAATATAAAAATACAGTAAAAACATAAAAATATCACATACTTGGGAATCAGTTTACACTTCTTAATAAAAATATGCGTATGACATTGAGAAGGTAGAAAAATGTTTTTATCACATGGTATTATAGGTGTTGCTTTACTTTTTAAGCAAAATTATCCAGTTCCATTAATCTACCTGCAAATGCCACCTTTTCATTCTTCTTTATGGTTAAGTACAACTTCATTGTGTTTATATGCCACATTTTCTTAATTAATTTGCCTTTCATGGGTACATAGAGTGCTTTCATAACTTTGCAATTGTGTATTGTGCTGCTATGAATACTATATCACTATACTATGCTGATTTTAGATATTTTTTGCATAAATATTTTACTATTCTTAAATTTTGTTATTTAAAATAAATTTATGTTGAACTGATACTTAAAAAAGACAAAAATACACAATTAATGTTTCAACAAGTGATGTTTTGCAATAGGTACACATTGTAGAATCACATTAAACATATCCCTCCCTCTCCAATGTTTATCATTTTTTTTGTAGTGAATACTTAAGAAACCTCTTCTTCTACCATTTTGAAATACACAATATGCTGTTATTGTATATAGTCACCCTACTGAGCAATTGCATACCTGAATTATTAATTCTGCTTTAATTGTGAATTTTCAAAATGCCACATAACTGTATTGTTATTTTTAAGCATTAGCATGCTATTAGCAGTTGTAAGCTTCCTTATAATATCTTAAATGTGATTGAAGCAGAATAGAAAGATACTCTTACCACATTTTTCATTATACTAATTATCAAAATATTAAGATGTTATACAAAATATTTTTATTTATTAGCTAATGGGGATCTGGAAGTGTAGAAATTGTCTGAATAGGAGTGAGCTTTGAATTATGCTTTCTATTCATGAGTTTGTATTAGGTCTTCCAATTGTTACTCCAGGTCTACCCTTGTAACTTCTCCTGCTCTATTCAACCATCCTGACAGAGCAATCTGTATAGTTTGGACGAATAGATCTGGGTCCTCTGGTTTCTGCTGGGGTTGGCCAATGAGGAACCCTTGCAAGAAAGCAAAGAAATGAGATGGAGAGTAACTTTTCCTTGGTTCTGCCTGTATGAGAAACTCAGGAAACTAGATATCCTCAATACAAGGGACACTGATAGCAATTTTGATCAGGTCCAGGTTTATGCACTATTATTTCTTGAGGTGCTTCTGCAGTTAACCACTTGGTAATATTATTCAAATTAGAATGTGTTGTGTGTTTCCTATTGGGACTCAGATACATTAGGATATCTGAATTTTTTTCTCAACATTTAATTTAAAAATTGTTATTGTTTTACCTCATTTGCAAAACTAAGGAAATACAATTCCCAGCTTATGTGCTTGTTAAAAACTGTGCACTGATAAAAGTGTTGGATAACAAAACAATCAGAAGGTTGTGCATACAGGGTAGATTCTGAGGAAAAAACTGGAAGAAAGCACTATATAAGACCTAGATTAAGTATGTTAATCTAGCAAAGCAAATATGTGCATAAGCCCTCTTGAGAGAACAGTGAAAATATGAGAAAAGAAAATACAAACACAAAACCCAATCATATAAAAAGTAGATAACAAATACATTAATTAGCAATCATAAGAAAAAGGAAAAGTGACATCAGCTTAGAGGCAGTAGAAAAGTGGATAACTACCACTGAGTTTTGGAATTTACTCTGTTTAATTTTTTATTGATTATGCATACATTTATTTATTCATTTACCCAACCAATCATTCATTGGATATTTATATTCATTGATGTTGTCAGGCAGTATCTCAATATTTGAGTAGCTATGGTGATGAAAATATTGACATGGCTCACAAATGTATTAGTGAGGGGAAAAGGAAGGAATATCATGGATATAGAGAGATAGAAGTGACAGTCCATTAATCCTGTTTCGAGTAAATAAGGAAGTTATTCCTAAAGCAAGGATCTATATGGGAGATGATTCCAGGAATTACTGGTAAGAAGAAATAGTGAATTCATTTAAGAAAAAGAAGAATACCAGAAAAAAAAGAATAAGGACTATTAATAAATAAATAATTGGAGTGAGCAACTGGATTCAATCCTATTGCAGATCCTCAGACCAGTAATAGCATTGTCCTCAGGATATCTCCAAATCCACTGCAGTGTGAGAATGATAGAGTCTTTTCTGATCGATCCACTTGCTTCTTTCCTGAAGGCTATATTTCATGAAAATAAACTTCCCTGCAGTTTTCCCTATTTGTGGGTGAGAGTATACAGAAAGTGCAGGAACAATATGAACAATATTCTATGAGTGGACAATGATAGCATGTGCCACAGGTTTCCAGATAAAGTGGTTGTCCATAGGAATATCCATATCTATAACTGCAAGTTGTGCTGCCCATATGGGGGACATTATTTGCATGGGCCTATTTGAATTAAAATGAATAAAATATAAAATTAAAAATTGGGTTTTGTCCATCATAGCAGTGAATACATCTCTTTGCCAATAGCTATGCAGACCTAGGAGTATTAGAGAATGAAATTATTGAAAGACATTTTGTTCGACAATAGTGCCTTAAACATAACATACTACATTTGGAAAAATGGTTAAAATCTTATTGTGACATTGGATAAATATTTTCACTTGTCAACTTTACTCTTGAAAATGAAACATAGGGAATAGAACATGTGTAAGTATTTTTTTTCTTTTTATTTATTTATTTATTTATTTATTTCATACATGACAATAGTGGAATGTATTAAATTCATAATTATCCATTCACAGCACAATTTCTCATAACTCTGTATATAAATTTATGTTCACACCAAATTATGCCATTATACATGAGCTCTCTTATTGATTTTTTTTTGCATTGCAATTCTTAATACACCTTTATACCATAATTTATCATATCTCTGTTTGTATATAAGGTATGTTGACACCAAATTCACATGAAGATTATGCTAAGTTATGCAATCCCAAAAAACAAACGCTGAATGTTTTCTCTGATATAAGGGGGGATGACTCAAAGTGGGGTAGGGAGGGAGAGCATGGGAGGAAGATTATCTCTAGATAGGGAATAGGGGAGGGATGGAAAGGGAGGTAGAAGGGGAATAACAAGGGTGGTGGAAGAAGAGGGTCATCATTATACAAATACATGTGTAAGTATTCCTAACTAATTTGAGAGTTAAAATAATAGACGAAGACTATTGGTTTTGAAGGTTTTCAAACTTTTATTTTAGATGACTTGTATTTTTATAAAGAACATTATATTTCATTTACTAATGAACATAAATTACTTTTATCCACAATAACCTGAAATTTCTTCCCTTGATTTTTAAGAGAAATGTAAATATTTGTATCATTTATAGTACAACTGAATGATTCTGTGCCGCAGTCTGGCTGCAGCAAAATAACTGGGGGGGGGGGGGTGACGAGGAACTTGCGTAGATTGATACAGCAGGAGTAGGAGCTGTTTATTGTAGGACAACAGAGGTATTTATACATTCCACACAGCTTATCTTAATTAACATAAAATAGGTACAGCAGTCAACCGATAAGGAATCTCCACACTTAATGGCTCGCTGGTGTTACTTTACAAACCGCTCCCTCTGGCAAAATGCCAGGCGCCATCCAGACTTGTTTACAGACTCTAACAATTCTGAGTTAATTTTATCAACTTTTATTTAAAAAGGACTTTCAGGGTCAGGAATTTCTCTTATATGCTCCTGCCATTTGGAAGAAGTGAGAAGGATGTTTTCTTGTAACTTCTACAGGAGTAGGGACAAAGAAACTGCATGTGACCTCTCTGACATATATATATAACTTTGCATATATATATATTGTTTTCCTGATTTTTTTTTCCTATTAACTTTATTGTCATAAATCTTATCTGTAAATATGGACTTAGGGTAAATCATTTGACTACTTTGATTAAATCATGAAACTGGTAGATAGTCATGGAATCACAAAGAAAATATGTAATATTTTAAACATGTACATACATTTTTTTTACCTTAAATTACTGCAATGAATCCTAAACTTCTGTTGTCCCTTGCAGCCTCTTTGTAAGTAATGAATCTACTTAATGTATCTTGCTACCTATGAGTGTATTCTGTCTCACTGGACTCAAACATGTTGGTAACCAGAATACCATGCACCTGCTTCACAATGTATACCTTAAATCCTTAAACTTCATTTTGAAATTGCCATTTCTCTAAATGAAATGATCAAAGTCTGCTCTTAACTCTGCCCAGTTATCATTCTCTAGTAGGATAATTTCCATTGAAGGAACAATATTATTCAACTTGTCCTATTTCATAACAAAATTTTAACCTTACCATTCATTTTTGTTTGGCTTTTAAAACTCGTAGTTCTGCATTCAACTCAGTTTCACAATAACCAGGCACCAAACCAGAGAGTAAAATTACAAACAAACCACTGTGGATCTAACTTGGGGCAAAAAGGATTTAGGATTCTCCTTAATTTTTTTTAAATAAGAAGAGTATTGCACCACATTAAAAAATGCATTAGAATGACTCCAGTCTGCACTTCAAACAATAACAAGAAGATTTTACATCTTCAATTAAGGTATACTTCTCTTTCATTAATAACCGTGTATGTCCAGACTTTCTTAAAAAGTTCAATGACACATAATGCAATGTAGCATTGCCTATAACTTATTGAATAGTGCATTTAAAACAAGGACAAAATTTATGGCATGTAAAATATATCCCACTAAAGTTGTGAAGATTGTTTCTCACTAGTTCACTTTAGAATAGGCTATACATTTACAATGGACAGAAAAAAAAAAACAACTGTAATGCAAAAATTTCTCCTGACAATCTAATTATCAGTGTGGACTCATTACTTATGGTTTATGAATTATAATAAAATTGAAAACTTGCTGAAGTGATTTGCAGCTCTCTTCACTACATACTCTAAATTATAGTCTTCAATCATATAGGTCAAATAGTTGACAATGTATTTGTTTATATAATCTTATCTTTAGAGATCTGATTCAATTAGACTCTTTCATATGTATCTTGTCACCAAATATGAAATAATATTACTGATAAGAACACTGCATGATCTTGAAATGTTGTTACTTCGGTTAGTGAACTCACAAAAATAGAAGGAAGACGAAGGAATTCAGAGAAAAGGAGGAAGTGAGGGCATGGGGGAATACTAGGGAACAAAATCCAAGAAATTATTCTATGTCCACATGCAAATATATCACAAGGAATAATATTTTGTATATAACACTAATGCACTAATTAAAATAATAATAATAATACTAAAAGTACTAAGGTAAACTAGAGAGAGTGAATTTGGAAGGGAGGAAAGAGGGGAGGAAAACTAATGTTACAGGAGGATAATTTGACCAATTTGTCACATGTGTACATGAATATGACACAATGAATCCCACTATTTTACGTATATTTATAATGCACCTATAATAATGAAAAAGTTTACCACTTTTACAGCATGATTGTTTCTGTCACTTCCAGGATTAACACGAGGTATTGCAGGTTTTGCCAACTTGGCACTCTAAGATCACTTGAACAAGATGAGGAGCTCTGATGGCCATTATCTTTACTACTCTGATCTGCATGGTCCAGCTTCTTCACAAATAATTATGTTCATTTCACAAATTATTATGTTTTCTTTTTATCTCCCAATTTTACTACAATACATATAATTAGACTTATACCTGTTTCCCCTCACTACATTATCCTTCACTTTGGAATTTTCTAATGAATAACACAATTCTTTTCATATTATGGTTCTTACCTAGATGGGTATTTGTACTCCTTTCAGTTTATACTTTATTAACTTTGAATTCTGAAAACTACTCTATATCCCCAGAAGAATCTAGATGATCTGACAGTGTTTAACTCAAGGTTCCTTTAAAATTTACTGGTTTTAGACTCTCTCTTGGATTATCCCTGGTGCCTGGGGGAGCCTAAGAAGAGCCAGAGATTGCTCTTCCAGACACAATTCTGTGATCAATTTAGTGATCCAATATTGGACAATTGAGATATGTTAACCAAGCTCCATGTGTTCCTTCCTACAATACTTAAGATAAAATTATAAAGAAAAGCCTATCACCAAACTTTTAGATGGATTATCAGTTCCTATATTTTGATGCCCCCTTGTCTGTAGTACACTAATTGTAACCACCTCCAACTCACCCTCATCTGAGAATAAGAATGTAAGCACCATTGGAACTGTGCTCCACTAAGAGTTCTTAGCACTGTCTTTTCTAGATTGCTCACTGGAGAAACCCCAAGCCTGTAAGTTCAGTGCAGGTGCATATAATGCCATAATTCAATATTCCCTATATTATGGCACTTTTCCACAATTCCTTAATAATTTCATAATGTTTAAGAGAATATTTAGGTACTGTCATTATCAGAAATATTACTATTAGATAACATCGAATACAAGTTGATTCTAGCAAATATAGATATCTAGATTTGTCCTTTTCCTTTTGGCTATGCAGAATTTACTTCAGATAGCTCTCTGGCTGCTGCTCTCTTTGCTCTTTTTTGATTTCTTCTCCCAGAACCCTCCCTCTAGGTTTCCCTTTGTGGTTTTCCTTCTAGTGACCTCACCTGTTCTGCTTCTCCTGGAACTGCCCTATGTCCTAGCTGTACTCTAGAAGAGTCAGAACTTCCTGCACTGTGAGTCCCTGAAGGCAGCTCTTATTTCCTCCATATTTCCCAGAGGAAAAATAATCTTTGTGGAAAACAAAACTTCATCTAGTTTATATTGGCATGTCTCAAGTATCATATAGTAACTACTCAATATTGTTTATGTTATAGAAAGCAAACCATTGCAGGATAATATTTTTTCACATTTATTTGTTAATATGTTTTCTAAAATTGAGGTTACATGGAAACCCTAGAGAAGCATTTATTCTAACGAAGGTGTTTGTGACAAAAGAATCCATCCCATACCTGCAAATTATAGAAAGTAAGTGAAAATTAATGATTGTTCATTAATTTAAAAGGGCACACAAAATATATTCAGATTATAATCCATAAATAGCAATCCAGAGAGTGTCTTCCTAAAAATTCATGTTTGAATATGCTATTTATTACTTTTCTTTTTGTTCAGTAATTATTTACCTATGACTTTCTATGTAGGATATTCTTAGAAAGAAATCATAAATTTATTTCAAGCTAAAAAAAATGAATTGAACTTGGGCAGGAGTTGTGACTAAGCAACAAATTATTTGCCTAGAATGTGTGAGGCCCTGGATTTGATCCTCAGTACCACATAAAAATAAATAAAATAAAGGTATTGTATCCAGCTACAACTAAAAAATAACTATTTAATAAGCAAATAAATTGAACTCATGTGTTTTAAATTAAATATTTAAATATTAACATACATTTTATATCAAAATTCTTATGTACCATTATAATGTAATTTATGTACTTCTAAATAGTATGTTTTATTATATTTATTATTTTGCCTTTAGGAGATGAAAATAACTAATTAATAGAAAATCGTTTTATTATAGTGAAATACTACACATGACTAGAGATTCTTCTAACAGATGCCCAGAAAATCTAGAGGGATATATTTTATTGTAATTATTTCACTCCATGACATATTATGATGATTGTTTTCATCATATTAGAAATACAAGCTTTTTTCTGTCATTTCCTTTACAGGGCAATTGATTTTTCTTTCTATACTTACAAAATAGTTGATTTCAGATTGAGTTGCAATTGTGTGATTTGTTGTTTCACAAAAATATAACTTCCAGGAAGTTTAAATAGAAAGCCAGAGCCTGACCTTAGGCTGTAATTGCAAAAAGTACTTTGTTAGGTTCACGTAGAATGACTGAACACAGGCTCTATAAAATGCTGTGCGTATAGCCACCCAACAGAGAAAAGACTTTGAAGATGATTGCCTTAGGAGTCCTTGAGCACACAGGATGAAGGAATCATTTTAATTCAAAGAATGCAAACCTTCTTGATTTTTATGAAGATAACTTACTAAAACCGCTGGGAAGTAACTACTGAATTCAAGGTATAATTGGCATTTTTAAACTATTTTACCTGACTGAGTTAGCAATGAAGTTTAAAATGGAAATCAATTTACTCCCATTGAAATTTTATTACCACATTCATATTATATGTTAAAGTAAAAAAATAGGAAGATGGTGTCCTAAATCAAGAGTTGAATGATAAAATAAGTCAAAGATAAAAGTGAATGGTTAACATTTTGAGTTTTTACATATGGCAAACTCAAAATGTACATTTTAAAATTTATATAAATCCAATGTCAATAAAGGAGAAAGTTTAAGCAGTAAATATTTTAGAGACCAAAATTTTATATTTTCTAATATAAACCATAGTTATTTCCCAATATTCATTTTTTAATTCTTCTTAAAAAATCTTCATTATATTATAAATAAATGGCTGCATCTTTAGAAAGGAGTCCATATTTTTGAAACTCACTGCCAGATTTATATGTATATGTATATGTATTTGTATATGTGTGTGTGTGTGTGTATATATTTGTGTCTGGGTGTATACACACACACACATACACACATAAACTAGCTTAAAGATAGATCTCTATAGATAGATAGATAGATAGATAGATAGATAGATAGACAGATAGATAGATATCTCCCAATGGCTAAGTTCTGGTCAGGAAATCTTAGTGGAATTGGAGAGTAAAACTTGTTTTAATAGGAAGACGAAAAGACTTTCTTTATCCCTCAGCAACCTGAACCCTGTATTCAGGTGATTGAGGCCCAGAAAGTTATCATTCAACCCAGAGAGAAGCTGTATGTAGAACAGTGAGAAATACAGAATTATCACATATTGCTGCCTTAGCTCAACTACCTCCACATGGCTCCACATTCCAGAGGAGCTTCAATCTTATTTCAATCATGCTTGTTTTGATTATTACTAATAGTACCTGCCAATATAGAATTACATATGATTATGCCCTCTTATATAATACATTTGCAGGCAAATTCTAAGAATTTATATATAGGTAAATTCTAAGAATATATGTGTGTATGTGTTATAGATGGACACCATATGTTTATTCTTTATTTATTTATTTATTTATTTGGGATTCAGAGGATGGAACCCAGTGTCTCACATGTGCTAGGTAAGAGCTCTACCACTGAGCTACAACCCCAGCCCCAGAATCAAACTTTTGAATGGACATTGAAATAAATTTCTTATTCTCTTATTTTCTTTCTTTCTTTCTTTCTTTCTTTCTTTCTTTCTTTCTTTCTTTCTTTCTTTCTTTCTTTCTTTCTTTCTCTCTCTCTCTCTCTCTCTCTCTCTTTCTTTCTTTCTCTCTCTTTCTTTCTTTCTTTCTCTCTCTCTCTCTCTCTTTCTTTCTTTCTTTCTTTCTTTCTTTCTTTCTTATTGGACTCTTCATCTCTAATCATGTTGCACAAGATTCTGTGTGTGTTTGCCTTTCTGAATACTCAATTTATAAAGTAATTATGGAAATTTTTAGCTAGAAAACTTATGTTCAATTCCTTTGAATAAAATAACTTGACATATGAGAAGGTTTGAAATTTTAAATAAAGTCTTATTTACTGCTTTGATTGAGATGAATTTTTCCAAACATTATGAGTTACAAAACTGAGTGTCCACTAATTTATGTAAGATTTAGGTCATGCAGATGCCATTTGACTTAAGATGGGATTCTGGCACCTCCATCTGTCAGGATGTAACCCTATCACATAATTAAAATATTACAAGTGAAAAATGCACACAACACATCTAATCTACTAATCATGATAGCTTAGCCTGAACAAACGGAAATGTGTAAAACATTTACTTTAGCCCACAGTTGGAAAAATCATCTAATACAAAACCTATTTTATACTCAATTGTTAAGTATTTCATGTATACACATGAGTGAATATTTTGTGCACCTAATAGGTTGCAAAAATACAAAATTCCAAATCCCCAGGCAAAACAGTGCCCTGCAGCATATTGATTGTTCAGAATTATGAATATGTGGATGACTGGAGGCTTCACCTCCTGCCCCTGTCCAATATCACAAAAGCCTATCATACAGCATATCCCTAGTCCAGAGAACATCAAAATTCAAAACTCCAAGTAGGCATTTTAGTAAAAGCATTATCAGTTTCACTTTTTCTAAAGTCAAAAAATTGTGAGCTATTTTTTTTTTTTGTAGGTCAGATTCCAACTGTGCAACTGAGAGAAAGGAATATTTAAATTAGAAAGTTGAAATGTAAGATGAGAATCTCCAAGAGAAAATAGATATTTTTTGAATTGTAATTTTTATTTAAATAATTAAAATTCAAATATTTAATGAGATTCTCTTGTTGTTTGGTGGTGACAATTTTCCTACAGGTGTTCTCAAACTTGAAACATGTGGCAGGATCACTAAAGACTAATTAAACACTATTTCTGGGGCCAGTTTTGACGTTTCTGATGCTCAAGACCAGGTGAAGGTCTGAGAATTTGAGGGTTCCAAGGTGATGCTCAAAATGCATCTGCAGGCACCATGGTTATGGGACCCTTCTCTGCAGCACTGGAGATGCATTTCTATTAATCTAAATGAGGGTAGATTACAGGATAAAAGGGAGAACTATCCAGATAGAAAAACATATCCATTAATTCTACCAAAGATTATGCTGTAACATATATTTTGTAAAATATGTAGTGTCCATGCCAAAGGCAAACTAAAACAAAGTGTAAGCTTTTTATAACTAAAATGAAAGACTGAACTCAAATGTTGATATTCAACATACAGAAGTCAGAATACTTGAAAATATGGATTTACAGGATAGAATAGCAAAGTCCTTATAGGAATGACAAAACTGCAAGCTGAGTTCTGAGATGGATATAATGTATCCATTGTATTAAGACTGAGCTTTCTGCAGAAGAGGGATACCAAAGTTAATTGTTCATGAAAATCAAATGGGAGTCTTGAAAAATGCAATTCTGATTCTTTACCCAAAGGCCACTGATTAAATAATTCCAACTTATTTTAAATTACATACAAGAGGAAGTGAGGGGAAAGGGGAAAAAAAACAAGGGGGAGAAATGAATTACAGTAGATGGGGTAGAGAGAGAAGATGGGAGGGGAGGGGATGGGGGATAGTAGAGGATAGGAAAGGCAGCAGAATACAACAGACACTAGTATAGCAACATGTAAAACAGTGGATGTGTAACCAATGTGATGCTGCAATCTGTATCCAGGGTAAAAATGGGAGTTCATAACTCACTCGAATCAAAGTGTGAAATATGATTTGTCAAGAACTATGTAATGTTTTGAACAACCAACAATAAAAATTAAAGAAAAAAAAAGTAAGTTACAAGTGATCAAGTTGCAACCAGTTTAAACTGTGGCCAGTTTAGGAAACAATTCCATAGGGAAAGCAGCTTTCACAGGCAGCCCAAAGACCTGGGCTCTGGACTGCAGTCCAGCACAGAATCAGACCAATGCTTTCTTCAGCACAACCCTTCTGACTAATGCTCTTGTCTGCCTCTGGTAAAGACCTCTGTAATTTCATTGACCCTACATGAATTATAGCATGACTAATCAAAGAAGATATACAAATGTCCAACATACATGTTAAAGGGCATTCCATATGATTATTCAATAGGAAAATGCAAATTTAGTAACCATTTATATGGACTATAATAAAAAGTACTGTTGATATGTTAGTGAGGATAAAAAATGTGGCATTTATACACAATGGAATATTACTCAGCACTAAAAATAACAAGATCGTGTCATTTGCAGGGAAATGGATGTCATTAGAGCAGATTATGCTAAGTGAAGTTAGCCAATCCCTAAAAAACAAATGCCGAATGTCTTCTCTGATATAAGAGGGGTGACTCAAAACAGAGTAGGGAGGAAGAGCATGAGAAAAAGATTACCACTAAACAGGGAAGAGAGGTGGGATGGAATGGGAGGGAGAAGGGGAATTGCACAGAAGATGGAAGGAGACCCTCATCGTTATACAAAATACATATATGATGGTGTGAGGGGGAAGGAAAAAAAAAAGAGAGAGAGAAATGTGTCACAGTAGATTGGGTAGAGAGAGGTGATGGGAGGGGAGGGGAGGGGAGGGAGGATAGGGAGGGCAGTAGAATACAACAGACACTAATATTGCTGTATGTATAAATGTGGCTGTATAACCAATGTGATCCTGCAATCGGTACACTTGGAAAAATGAGAATTCATATCCCATTTGAATCAAATGTATGATATGTCAAGATCATTGTATTGTCACGAGCAACTAATAAAAAATAAAAATTAAAAAAAAAGATGTTAGTGAGGATGTGAAGAAACGCAAACTCTCCTGTAGTGATAGTGGGAATGCAAACTGGTCCAGGCCCTTTGGACAAAGTTAGATAATTTTTAAAATATGTGCTTACATATGATCCAGAATTCTACTTCTAGATATTGACCAAAGGAACCATAAAATCTATATCCTAACAGCATTATTTGTTGTAGTCCCAAAGTGGAAACATCTGAATGACAGAAACTAGTTACTGGATGAAAAAAATACAGAGTATTGAAATAATCATGTACCACCCTAAAAAAAAAAAAAAAAAAAAAAAACTACAAACATATCTAATAATGTGTATAAATATCAAAAATAGTATGATGTGAAAGACCCAGACTGAAGAGAATGCATATTATATCATTTCATTTAACAAATGTCCATGACAGAAAAAAAAAAAGGTATAAATGTGGGTGTTTGTGTATGTATGTATATTTCAGATTTATGGACAGATAGATGAACTATATGCATAACATAAAAGTTTGAATGGCACATATGGAAGGTGGTGCTGACTGAAAACAAAAGAAAGTTCTGGATATTTTAGTGTGGTATAAATTTTTTTAAAAAGTAATTATGAGGGGCTGAGATTGTGGCTCAGCGGTAGAGCGCTCACCTAGCATGGGCAGGACCGGGTCGATCCTCAGCACCACATAAAAATAAAGGCATTGTGTTGTGTCCATCTACACCTAAAAATAATAAATAAATAAATAAATAAATAAATAAATAAATTGATTATGAGAATGTTGTACAAAAGTAGATAATCACTGAGTCATAGAATTCCACAGTTGTGATGAATAAATTTTATGATATGCATTTTTAGAAATTAAAATGTAAATGTCAAACACACACAAACAAAAGCCAAAACAAAGGCAATATAAAAATTCAACCAAATTTGTCAATACAATATATTAAACATTAATTAATTAACATTAAAATTAGGTATAACTAAATCAGTAATTCATATTCTGTCCATTTTTACCTTTCTCTTTGAATTCACATATTTGTATGGAATTTTCAACTGGAGTGTGATATAAGTAAGATCAAATATCAAGATATTTGAAGTGACTATTTTGCTTAATTTAAAATATTACATATTGGGCTGGGGAAGTGGCTCAAGTGGTAGCACGTTCACCTGGCATGCGCGGGGCGCTGGGTTTGATCCTCAGCACCACATACAAATAAAATAAAGATGTTGTGTCCACCGAAAACTAAATAAACATTAAAAATTCTCTCTCTCTCTCTCTCTCTCTAAAGTAAATACATAAATAAATAAAATATTACATATTAATTATAAAATAATAAATATTAACTGAAAATACATATATTAAAATACATTAATAGAAAAAAGAGTTAACATATGGAAGACATTCAAGGTCATGTTTACAAAATTAAATTTGAAGTAGGTTCTCCAGTTACTTACTATGAAAACCTTTTTCAGAAAACACATTAAGAAGCTTAAAATTTAATCCTTCAAAACTGACTAGGTGCTTGAAATATGAAAATGCCACAAACCAGGAAATTGAAACTTAGTCCTGTATAACATAAAACCCATTGAGGAGAATCACAACTTAAAAATAAAGTAAAAGATTTAGAAACAAAGCTCCAATATTTCAGCAAGATCTATCCTATTACTTTACTGACAGATAATGAAAAGAGTAAATCTAAATGTCATCCCTGAGCTCTAGAGCATCTTCATTTTTTGTAACATAAAATAGCATCAGAAGTAGAACATCTGCATATAACATGTTATATGCAGATTAGCAAACTATTTCAATTTACTTCCTCTCAAACATTTATCTTTTTTATTTCCCAGTATCATTTTGCTCAGAGCCTAATGATGTCTGAGTTTTACAACCACATCTCTGGGATTAAATATAGATTCAGCTAAGTGGGTTAACATGACCAGAGAAATCCTCAATAAAATTCAGTTTTATCATCTACAAAGGGAATAATAAAAATACCAATAATGTTTAGAAATTTTGCCATGGTCTTTATACTTAAAGGTTGAGATATGTAATTGTTTTCCACTAATAAATGTTAATCACAGACTAAATATGTAATTGTTTTCCACTAAAAAATGCTAATCATAGACTAAATTCCAAAGATGAGTGTCACCCCTGAATTTACTTGACACTTGACTTTATTTGAAGCAAACATAATCAAGGTGTGATAATAAAGAGAGTTTTGATATTATAAATATAAACCTATTTTGAACAACCAACAATAAAAATTTAAAAATAATTAAATAAATATAAACCTAAATAAGTGGACCTCTCGATAGGAACATTATCCAGATAGATGTGCCTTGATCGTGAAGTCCAACAGAGAATCTGCTGCAGGTGATAGCAAAAGGGAAAATCAGAGATTTTAAATGTGGGAGGGTTTTGATGCACTTGACTGTCTGGAAGATGGAGGGGACCAGAAGACAAAAGTGAGGGTGCTGGTGGCCTCTAGAAAGTGATAGTGGTTGCTAGTTACCATCCCATGTTTATTTATTTATTTTTATTTTAAGACAGGATCTTGCTAAATTGTTAAGGCTTATGTTCCTCTAGCTTCAGCTTTTCCAGCAGCTGGGATTATAAGTGAGTGTCACTGTTCCTGGCCAATAATCATTATTTTTTAAAAGTGTATTCCTGGCGATTGTGGTGGTGGCTCAGTGGTAGAGTGCTCATTTCACATGTGTGAAGCACTGAGCTTGGTCCTTAGCACCACGTAAAAATAAAATAAAGGTATTATGTTCATCTACAACTAATTTTTTTTTAAAAAGTGTACCCCTGGCATGATAATAATAACTCTTATCATTGCTCTGCATTGACTTAACTACTCTAGAATTTTGTTACTCTTTGATTAAGCATTTTGTTTATAAATTGAAATGTATAAGCTATATTATAGATTAAATCACTACTGTTTTGCTCACAATTTCTCTGTATATTTTATATATTTTTTTCTTATGTAACAACTTTTGAGATCAAATTACCTAAGTTTAAAATGAGGATTTGTTTTGTTTTGTTTTTTTGTGAAAACTGGCCATTATTTGACTTCTTATCTCAATCTTCTCTTCTCTGAAATGGCTGTGAAGTTTATTTCTATATTATACATAAGAAATAAATAAGATAGTGCATGCAATAAAATAATATCACAACTAATATTAAGAACTAATAAATAGTATGTGGAATTAATATAATAAAATATTTTTGTAAAGAGAGAGAGAGAAATTTTAATATTTATTTTTTAGTTTTCGGCAGACACAACATCTTTGTTTGTATGTGGTGCTGAGGATAGTACCCAGGCAGCACGCATGCCGGGCAAGCACTGCTACCACTTGAGCCACATCCCCAGCCCCATAATAAAATATTAAGTACACATATTTATATGAATTTAAAAACAAAATGATATATATGCTCTCCATAGAAATGGCACATAAATTAATTTATTAAGCATAGTATAAGATATATAATACATGTGATTGATGTGATTGCTAACAGCATATTAAATAAGTTTTCCTATTTACAATATATTTGTACATTGCTTATGTTAAAATCTGTTTATATGACACCTAAGTGTATGAATTAGAAGTTAACTAATATTTCAAAAAAGTTTAGATGATTCACTAAATAAAAAGTATGTAGTAACCACAACAAAGACATCATTAATACTGGTTTTCAAATCTTACATTAATTTCACAAACAAATAAAAGCTCCTATTATAAACTAATTCAAAACTATTGTTAAAATTGTTTGTAGATAAGGAGACCAAATAAAAACAATGAAAAATCCCAAATTTACTTCACTAATGCTTTTATATACTATAATCTAGTTGACACTATTAACACATAAAGTATCTAGTATCATTTGGTATGCATTTTAAATGCTATATGGTTCCATTTAAAGTTGGAAATAATGTTTAATCATAAAGTATTAAGGTAACTTAGTTGGGTTTTTTGTTGTTTGTCTGCTATTAATGAAAGTAATGATCTAGTTTATAGGCAATTAAGGCAATAGTTAGAAATGTCAGCAGAATTTAAATTTAAATTTGAAACATTTTCTCTAATGTTATGATGTTACTACTTAAGAGCACATAATTGAGAAAATAATTATTTGTTTTTATTTTTTTAGTACTCATTATACCAAATTATTTTAAAATTCACTTTAGTAATAGGTACAGAAGACTTACATGTGCTTTTCCCAGAACTTGAACATTTAAAAGCATCAAACCTGAGAATCAATCTAATATCAATATTCATGCCTGTCAATACATATTTTCACAATAATCAAAAGGATTCATTAAAATGTGTTGAAAACATGCAACTGAGGACTAAGGAAGTCTATTATCTGTTCATAAAATCACAAATTTGAATGTCATCCATAAATAACCTTAAACATTACCCATATTTTCAACTACAGAAGCATTTATTTCTCTTATGTAATATATTGATTTACTACAGAATTATATTCTTCATTAAAAAGCTATCTTTTCTACATTCATTGTCAAAGTGACGTATTTGTTACATTGTAAGGGTTTGTAATGAAAATATTTGAAAATGCCAAAATAATTTTTGGAAGTATTAATGTAATTATTTTATGAAAATCAGCAGTGTAAGCAAAGTTTAAATAGTTTTATGAAGTGTCTCAGGAATGAAAAATGAAAAGAAGCAACTGGCAGTTTTTTTGTATGTGAAGAATAAGGGAACATGAGAGTAGAAAGATGGTCCTGGAATGTAATGAAAGGTGATCAAGGAACATAGAATTTCTCAGTATGGAGAAAGTGAAGTCTTTTGATCAGAGTATTGATCAGACCATTGCAATGTTTTCAGAAAGAATGGAAAATGACAATCATTGAGATTATTTTCTGATAGTTAAAGGTCACATAACAAGCAATGGGAAGGTCTGAAATAAGAACTAAAAAAAAAAAAAAAATGATTCCAAATATTGGGCTCACTCTATTAACTGCACTGCAAAGCAATGTAGAATGGATTGGAGAAGAAACAACGTTTATATTCAAAATATGCAAATGAGTGACAGGCCTTACTTTAGAAATGAGGTCAGAGGAGAAAATCAAATAATATTTATGAGATTTAAATATTTCCTAAGGGAAAATAATGATAGAAGGCTAGAGGGTTATGGAACCAGTAATATCACCATGATCCCATCAGTAAATATTTTTTTAGTGTATGTTTAGTGTAAGTGGGGAATGAGGTTATAGAACACAGAAAAGATGAAAGTAAACTGTCGCGACCCCTTGCCCGCAAGGAAGACGCAACTCGAGAATCTTCTTTCAACAATTTATTCAGGTTCCTGGATATTTCTTCTTCTTCCTTCTCGGGTGCCCCTCCCAGCCTTAATAAAGCATCCCAAGCCCCAATGCAAAGCTGCCGCGTGGAACTTTCTCACAGGGTGGTGAAAAATCATGTGCCAACTTTCCCAGATAAGAAATTGTTTGTCACAGACCACAGCGGAGCCAGCGCCATCTTGTAATGGCGACCATAATCTGCAGAAACGGCAGAAGCGGCTCACCACAGTTCCCCCTTTTCTGTTTTATTAAAACAATACAGGCGAGAGTAGAGGTCCTATCCCACTGTGCAGAAGTGGCTGCATAGTATGGCTCAGTCCCAAGGAGGGCCCTTCCCCAGATCTGAGGCCATATCAGCCGACGCCTTTTTTCGTGGGGCGGGGCGTGGACGCGTCTAACCCGCATGCAATAGGACATGCTCTCCTTGAGGTCCTCGTCAAGGATCACTCAAGTGCAGTGCCTTGCCTCGCATCCTGTATCGTGACGATGGTGGACGAAGGGGGATAGCTGAGGCTGAACTGTGGCTGTTTATAACGACAAACAAGTTGACAGCACCCTGAAAGAAAGGCACGAACTTCAAGGCGATAGAAAAGCACTAGTGTGGAAACCCATCTGCGTGCAATGGCAGTAAGACCGGCAGAGTGCAAGGGCTTTCCAACACTAAGAGAATAACAAGGAAAGTCATGTCGATCCCAGTGCAATGTTATAATAACTTGGGGTGTAACGACCATGACAAAGGTTTACTGCTTAAGATGCGCAAGCCAGACTTGAGGCGAGTTGCCATTTTCTAAAGCTGCAAGAGCTTGTATGATCATAGCCTTTTCTTGTGCATGGCGAGTTTTAAGGCGACAGAGAAGCCACAAACAGAGCACAACACTGAAGCAACACATTGCACCAAAAATGCCTACTCCCACCCACTCTTTGAAGAAGGAAAAAGCAGAAGATATCCAATTGGTGAATTGACCCAAAGTCACTGGTTCGACACGGGTACTATTCAAAACAGCAATCTGAGTTAGTTGAGACTGGAGCAAGTTTTCTGCTTCCATGGACCAGGTTCCGGATAGATACTCTCCGATGATGCGGGAGGCATTTCTGGAATCATTAAATCTGACAGAGGTTATACATAAATGTGCACGTTGGTCAACACAACCCAAAAGCACCAAGTCGGCCAATTCTTCTACCTGAGCTTGGAGTAAATCTATTCTTTGGTTGGCAGCTAAAATCCCTGACAAAATATGTTGATTAATTGAATTTTGGGACTCAAGTATGGTAGAAGTTTGTTGAACAACTTGATTAATGGCGGCAGCAGTTTGTACTTGACTGGCCATGGCCACTCCGGCCGTAACCGCTGCAGCAGCGGACACTGCCACAGCTGTCACTATAGCTGCCGTAATTCCAAAATCCTTGCGGACTCTAAGTAGCTCAACAATGGGGAATTTATCTGGGTCCGCAGTGACTGGGATTGGGACAAAGGTTGGAATTTTCATAACCACTACTACAGTCCAAGAACCATTCCAACACTCAGATAAGAGACAGGTAACACTAGAACAATCCAGCATCCCTGACGAGGTGTCATTAGTCAAAAGGAGCAAGAATGGGGATTGGACGCAGACCATCGCAGGGGGCAATGTGGCATTATATAGCAAAGAGTTGAACGAAACAGATGTAAGTCTATTACCCCGTTCACTCTCGCGAACAGTACCAGAAACATTAGCCAGCCAGCTTCTGACTCCCAGCAATTGAGCCAATGCAGAAATATCAGCTGAAGCCCCCTTCTCATTGGAAATCAGCCATTGAAACCAGGACCAACCTACTCCTGTAGAGGAGTTGGCACTATGGTTAAAGTTATAAACATACCTCTTAAGAGAGGGGAAAAAGAGAAACCCTTAGCAACTTGAAGTCTCTCCCAAGAATGATCCTGACAAGGCGTAAATGTTGGGGGGAAACCAAGATTAGGGGTACAGTAAGGAGAGGCCTTGAAATGAGTGGCATTGTAAGTACTATTAGAAGAAGGAGGCACTGGGATTAGTACCTTGGAGATCATAGCCAAGGTAGTTATGTTAAAAGCAGAGCTATTTACAGGGGTCCCTGAACCTAATTGCTTCCCTGAAACTACTTGGCTCAGTACGGCATTAATAATACTCCCTGAGACCTGATTGGACCGCAATGGATCCTCCCAGTTAGTCAAATTTTTGATCTTAAGGCTGATGCAATTAGCGTTTCCAAGGCTGAAACAAAAAACTCCTGTGAGATTAACCTGAGATTGATTAAAAATGCTCTCCACGTCCCCTCTAGGAGAGGCACAGGGAGCAGACATCTCACATGAGGTAGAGAAAAGAGTGGGGAGGACACTAGAACTACCATGAACCGGCATCGGCATTGGCCAAGCCCGTGCCACTGCCCACCACTGCATTGGTGTCGTCTGTGCCATCGGCACCAGCACCAGAACCAGAGCACGTAGCAGAGTGAAGATCCTCATCACAGGGTTGCTGTGGTATCTCTTGTTGTTGGTCGGTTGATGTCAAGACTCTTCTTGTCAGACGTTCAGGGACCCACAACGGCTCCGTGCGATCCTGGGGAAAAACACATACAGATCCTCGTGCCCATGTCAGCACGGGGTCGGGGCCGTTCCATTGGCCCGTAAGAACATCCTTCCACTTAACATAGCCAATCACAGAGGGCTGAGGGGACACATGTCTATCGGCCACAGAGTGACCATGAATATCCAAATTTAAAAAATTAATGGTAAAGAGAGCTAAGGACAGGCGTTCTTTAGGAGTGTGTTCAGCTCCTATTCCCCCTTTTTGTTTTTGTAAAGTTTCCTTTAAGGTGCGATGAGCACGCTCAACAATGCCTTGTCCTTGAGGATTGTAAGGCAGACCATGAGTAAGTTGCACTCCCATGGTAGAACAAAAGGATGTAAATTGTCTGCCAGTATAAGCAGGTCCATTATCAGTCTTAAGGGATGCAGGAGCACCCCATGCTGCCCATGCTTCTAGGCAATGAGTAATAACATTACGTGCCTTCTCTCCCGACAAAGCAGAGGCATGAATAACTCCAGAGCACGTATCAACAGAAACATGTACATACTTGAGGTTACCAAAGTCAGGTATGTGCGTCACATCCATTTGCCAGACAACCAATGGCTTCAATCCCCGTGGGTTCACTCCATAAGTAGGGGGATGAAGAAATGTGACACAATGGGGACATTGTAATACTATCTGACGAGCATCCGCTCTTGAAATGGAAAAACGCCTGCGCAGCGTTAAAGCATTAACATGGAAATTCTGGTGAAATAATTTAGCCCCCTCTAAGGAGGAAGCCAAGCATATCAACTGGTCTCTAGTGGCTGAGTCTGCACAGGCATTACCCTGTGATAACGGACCAGGAAGAGAGGTGTGAGCCCGTATGTGCATTGGATAAAAAGGAGCAGTGCGGCTACAGATAAGTTGTTGAAGCTGATTAAAGTAAGCAGATACATTATGGGCATTACTAATAGCTCCCACGGCCTCCAGGACTTTGAGTGCTTGTACCACATAAATGGAGTCCGAGATAAGATTAAAAGGAAAAGAACATTGTTTAAAAACCTCAATAACAATTTGCAGTTCAACCCATTGTGGATTACCAGGAGCAAATTGATGCTGAACAGGGGGAGAATCATTAATTACATAAGCTCCCATTCCAGACTTGGAACCATCAGTGAAAATATTAACAGCCCCCGGAATTGGGTTGGGTGAAGTTACCTTAGGGAAAATGATGGGATGTTCTTTAACAAAATGGAGTAATGGATGGGAAGGGTAATGATTATCAATATCCCCTTGAAACGAGCAACATAGAATAGCCCAGTTGTCTAGAGTAGCACACAAAACATTAAGCTGAGCCTTAGTATAGGGTATAATAAGAGAAGAAGGTGATTGTCCGAAAAATTGAATGCTTTGGTGGATCCCTTTAAGTGCTAACGCTGCAACAGCATCAGGATAGTATTCTAAAGATTTTCCTGGGGATATATGTGGGTGGATCCATAGTAAAGGCCCATCTTGCCACAGTACTCCAGTAGGCTGCCGCATAGTGGCAAGCACACATAACTGGAAAGGTTTATCACTGCGGAGCCTGCATAGAGTAGCATGTTGTATAGCTTCTTCTACTGTTATAAGGGCTGCCCTGGCCTCTTTGGTGAGGCTACGAGGAGAAGCAAGATCTGGATCACCCTTAAGGGTAGCATACAAAGGCTGGAGCACACCATTAGGAATATGTAAATATCCCCTTATCCAATTAATATCTCCCAGCAGTTTTTGAAAATCATTCAGAGTTTGGAGATCCTGAGTTCTTATGGTGATTTTTTGTGGTTTCAATTTGTCATGCCCAATGATTGCTCCCAAATACTCAATAGAATTCCCCGTTTGAACCTTTTCAGGTGCGATATGTAGCCCATATTGAGCTAACAGCTTTACTAAGTCTCTATAGGCCTCATTAACTATCTGCTCTAACTTAGCGGCCAATAACACATCATCCATATAATGAATGATCTTGATGGAGGAATACTTATGTCTGAGAGGTGCGAGTGCCTTCCCCACATACATCTGGCACATCGTGGGACTATTAGCCATTCCCTGCGGCAACACTACCCACTCAAACCTAAGATCTGGCTCCTCGTGGTTACACGAGGGAAGGGTGAAAGCAAAACGTTGTGAGTCTTTAGGATGCAAAGGAATAGAAAAGAAACAGTCTTTAATGTCAATAGCAATAATATGCCAGCCCTGAGGAATAGAGGAGAGCAGAGGCAGCCCTCTTTGAATGGGCCCCATAAGTTGCATTTGAGCATTAACTGCTCGTAAATCATGCAGTAGGCGCCACTTTCCTGATTTTTTCCTAATAACAAATATGGGAGTATTCCATGGAGAAGTGGAAGGTTGGATGTGACCCAAGTCCAGTTGTTCTTTGATTAAATTATGGGCTGCTGCCAATTTAACCGAGGGAAGAGGCCACTGAGGCACCCAAACAGGCTCCTC
The DNA here is from genome assembly GCF_021218885.2 of Marmota monax. Taxonomy (NCBI): domain Eukaryota; kingdom Metazoa; phylum Chordata; class Mammalia; order Rodentia; family Sciuridae; genus Marmota; species Marmota monax. Next base: position 178,099 of record NW_026694592.1, on the reverse strand, counting down.
GGTGAGCCATGTTATGGGTATTTGAGCCCCAGTGGCCCCTAGGAAAAACCCAGACCAAATCTGTTAAGCTTTTGATGACCTTGCACAGGATGCCTACGCCCCTGTAGATGTTTTCCTAGTCCTAGACCTGGCCTATACCCCATATTTTGCATAATCTGTTGAGACGCCGGGGAATAGTCATTACTAAGAGTGAACCCCATGTCTTTCATCAGATCACGACCCCATAAAGAGATAGGTAAATCAAGTACATAAGGCTGAAAAGTGCCATTGTGTCCTTCTGGGTCCTTCCAAGATAGATGTCTGCAGCTGATTTGAGGGGCTTGGGCATATCCCAAACCTCTCAGTGATTGATCTGAGAGCTGCACCGGCCACCCCTTTGACCAGTCCTTTTGTGCAATTATACTACGATCTGCTCCAGTATCGAGCAATCCCAAAATTGATTTGCCTTCTATGGTTAAGTTTAAAGTAGGACGGTCATTCATATCTAAGGACAAATAAACAGAATTCCCTCCAGTAACTCCAATCTCATCACTTGTCCTTGAAAAGGAATCAGCAGAAAAGCGGGTATGCAGGCTGGGTAGAAGTAACAATTGGGCAATCCGATCTCCTGGGGAAATAGATACAATGCCCCTTGGAGCTTCCACCATAACTTTTATTGTCCCTACAGTATCAGGGCTAATAACTCCAGGAAAGACATGAAGACCTTGCAAAGTAGAAGATGCACGTCCAATTAGCAAACCTACAGTGCCAGGCGGTAAAGGCCCTTTGAACTCAGTTTCCACCAATTGGACTCCCATCTTAGGTGTTAATACGAGTCTGGAGGTGGAACAGAGGTCCAATCCCGCGGCACCTGTAGTGGCTCTCCGCGTCTCATGGGATGGCGTAGAGATGGCCATGTCTCGGGTTTGGGTGTGACATTCTCCATTGCCCCATATATTTGTGGGCCCTGGGGTCGGGGGCCCCTTCGGCCGTTTTTTGGCCCAGCTGAAATAGGCTGTCCATGGATGTCCCTCATTGATCTACACTCTTTTGCCCAATGCTTCCCTTTTTTACATTTTGGACACAGCCCTGGTTGACGAAAGCCATTGGAAGGGCCACCGTGAGGGGGTCCAGTAAAATTATCTTTTTTAGGACATTCACGTCTGAAATGACCGGGCTGACCACAATGGAAGCATGTTCCGGCACCAGGATTGCCCCTTTTTGCCACCCGAAGGACAGCAGCTGCAAGACCTGCATTAGTTAAAGGTCCTCCAATCTCTCTACACACTTTCATCCATGCTTCTATGCCCTTATTTTTATAAGGAGTGATTGCCGCTTTACATTCCTTGGTGCATTGTTCAAAGACCAATTGCTTGATAAGGGGCATGGCTCTATCAGGATCCCCAAAAATCTTTCCAGCAGCATCCACCATCCTTGCTACAAAATCTGAAAAAGGTTCTGTAGGGCCTTGTAGAATCTTGGTCAAATTGCCAGACACCTCTCCTCTATTTGGAAGCGACTTCCATGCCCGAATACAAATATTGTTAATTTGATCATATGCCTCAAGAGGAAATCCTGTTTGTTGATTTGCAAATCTACCCTGTCCCAAGAGCATATCCTTGTCCCAATGGGGGTGTCCCGCTGCATGGTTTTGGGCGGCCTGCTCTATTGCGCCCTCTAGCACGAATGCTCTCCAGTCCAAATATTTACCCGGGGAAACGCAAGCCCGAACAAGGCTAGCCCAATCAGAGGGAGTCATACAGTATCTAGACAGATTTTCCACCTGAGTCAGCGTGAAGGCGGCATCCACCCCATAAGTGCGTACAGACTCCGCCAGGGTCTTCACAATTTTAAAATCTAAGGGTTCATGGACTCTTCCCCTGTTGTCATCCTGAAAAACTGGATAAGCAAGACCCATCTCAGCGTGAACAGCCCTCCATGTTTGGGCATGGAAAGCTCTTCCCGAAACGCCCCCGCCATCCGGCGGTGGATCCGGGGGATCGCTTTTCTTGAGCCCTTGCTTATCTGTGTTCCCTTCTCCTACAGCTAAACTCCCTAGCTGACGAGACAGCCTCTCGAGCTCTTCCTCCTCATCCTCCTCCTCCTCTGACCCACTTTCGCATGGGGGTGTACGCAGCGTACTGAGATCTGGATACAACCGTTTCCTCCCCCGTCTCATGCTCCGCACACTCCCATCCTCCCGAGTCACTTCACTTTCTGCCATCTCCGATTTTTCCTCATGCAATCGCTCTAAAACCTCCTGTCCTTTAGTAAGTGCTTCCTGACATCTATCATCTGTAAGGCAACTACGGACCATTTTCCAAAGGGGTATCACCCCACCCTCTAATATGCCCTGCTCAGAAGCAAAGTCAAGATCTTTGCCTAATTTATCCCAACTAGGCACAGTAAGGCTGCCCGAAAATGCAAACCACGGTGCAGTGATATCTATCTTCTGTAAAAATCTCTGTAAAGTACTATGTTTCACTTCCAGTCCCTTGGAACGTAACAGGCAATCTAGGGCCAGGAGAAGCGGACTTGAAGATGCGGCACCCATGACACAACAACAAAGAAAGCACAAAAAAAAGAAAGCGAAAGTAGGAGCGAAAGTACACAGTGCAGCTGCAATAAAATGTAAGGCTCTCTCTTTCATTACAGAGGAGCTGTCCCGCTTTGGTCGCGGATCCCACTTACTAGGGACTAACCCCGCTTTGATCGCGGATCCCACTTACCTGGGACTAACCCCGCTTTGATCGCGGATCCCACTTACCTGGGACTAACCGGTGCACCACCCCTGACTGTTGAAAGTTCTGGTTCCCGGGTTTCGGCGCCACTTGTCGCGACCCCTTGCCCGCAAGGAAGACGCAACTCGAGAATCTTCTTTCAACAGTTTATTCAGGTTCCTGGATATTTCTTCTTCTTCCTTCCCGGGTGCCCCTCCCAGCCTTAATAAAGCATCCCAAGCCCCAATGCAAAGCTGCCGCGTGGAACTTTCTCACAGGGTGGTGAAAAATCATGTGCCAACTTTCCCAGATAAGAAATTGTTTGTCACAGACCACAGCGGAGCCAGCGCCATCTTGTAATGGCGACCATAATCTGCAGAAACGGCAGAAGCGGCTCACCACAGTAAACCTCTAGGAAACACTGAATGAGATTATGTTAAATGTTAAGATCTTGCAGGAAGTCAGAATTAGTATCAGGAAACCTAGGGGAACATTAAGGTAAAACCAAGAAACACCTTTTTTAGTAACAAAGTATTGAAAAGGAGAAAAATTTATTTTATATGTAAATTAGAAAACCACTGTTGGCCGATAAGTACGAATTTATGTATCAACACAGGATCACTTAATAGAAATAAAAGACTACTCGAAGTTTGAGAAAATGGATTGCTAGAGAACGATACATTTTCCATTAGCAACTTTATGAAATTCTAGAATTTAGAGAGAGAAAGCCAAAGATTCCTGACACAGTAGACTGACTCAGCAAACATCTGTTTGACTAACTTTAATACAATGGAAACACTGGTACAAAAAATTTTAACAGCATAATTGTCTCTCTTTCACTATTCCTTTCTTTAATGGATGAAATAAATGATTCTAAGCAGACACCTTTGTGAAAATGTTAATTGGATTTGTTATCAAAAATATTGAAAACCCAATGACTCACATAATTATGATGCAATGTATCACATATAAATTACTTAATGTAAGCCTAGAGTTACAGATTCATGAGGCACAACACATAGAGAAATGGTGACTAAAAAATTTAATCGTTGAGTATATAAATAAGTAATTTTAAATCAAAATGATTTTTGAGGCCACTCAATATTAATATAAAATTATAATTTTTTCTAATAGGGGAGGTAAAAATCTTAAACTTAAGATATACAGCACATTGAGAATCCCACTGTAAGCTGAAAATATCAAAACTCAAAAGTTTACTTAATACACATAACACACCAAATAGCATAGCTTAGCAACACCATGCTCAATAGAGGATCAGTTGTTTGTCTACAGGATTGTGTGATCAAGAGATAGTTCTTACTGCCCTGGATTTTGAGAGAGTATCATACCACTTATTGCTAGTGCAAGAAAATACAGAAATTCAAATCCTGTTTTCACCATTATGAGGCAGAAAAATCCTATGCCTAACTCTCATAAGCCAGGGACTGTTTGTATATATTAAAAAGTTGTTCTCAGATAGAAATTAGACCAAGTGCTATTATTATTAAATTTTACAGGTGTGGAAACTGCCAGCTGATGTTATTATTTTTTAGAGATCTGAAAATTGAAATTCAGAGTTTATAGTCCATGCCTAAGGTTCTTTTTTTCTTTCTTAAAAAAAACTGTGTAGACCTAAAAAGTGAAGTATATTAACTCCTATAATATTTCCCCTACTATCATACATAACCTTTACAATTGAGAGATTTAAATCAGAAATGTTCTTACTCTGTCAGCAAAAGAAGTTCTCCATGTACTTTTTCTGTTTTGTATACTGTGAATGAGAAACAAAGAAAAAATGAAGTTGAAATATGAAGGAAAATATTGTAGTACCAATCACTGAAAAAAATGATCATGCTATTCTTTGAGATGAAGTATTCACAAATAGTGCATGAGAAGAATTACAAGAATGTTTTGGCAAGCTCTCCTGAATATCCAAAGCAAATTGCAGGCCTCAGGGATGAATTTTGATTGCATTTTGGATTTCAAAGTAAGTTACAAAAATTTTAATCAAAGCTTTCGCTTAAGATTGTGATTGGAATAAATGGATAACAATAAAAATTATTATCAAAGTTGCAGAATTGTTGCTAGGAGGGTATGTTATTTTCTGCTTAATTTAAAAATGTTTGCTCTATCAGAACTACCTACATTTTAATACTTCCTATGCCATTCTATTTTGGAGACTTTCTTACTATTTAAAAAGAGAGGAGAACTCATAGATGCATTTATCTAGTTAAATCAGATGGTCAGAATTCAACAAATTAGGCCAAGGTTTTTACCAACATATTTTGTCCCTATTTAAGGGAAAATCATGAGAAAAGATATTGAAAGTAATAACAATAATAATACATCATGAGTTATCAAACAATCATATTTTCCACATTTAATAGAATTTGTAGTAGAATATAGAAATACATTATAAAAATAGAAAACAGCAGGACAGAAACAACAGAATATTATTAAACCAAAATAGAGTCCAAACGTAGAAATTGCATTCCCTGAAATTCCATGCAGTTTTTAAATTTGGATGGCAAAACAATGCATAGCTTTTTGGCAGTAAAAGCACACAGAGAATTATGCTCAGTTACAACTTTCAAAAGTTATAACTGGTATAACAAGTTTCAAAATTCATAACTCATTCATAAAATTAATATACCAGTGCACTAAGGAATCATAAAGAGGGAAATGGTGCAATTCTGGGATTAAGTAAGGTGGAGATGCCAGCAGAAGGAAAACAACATCATTGCCCAGAGATAAACAAGACAGTATTGAATTCACAAGGCTTCTCTGGAAACCCATAAATAACTGAAATTACTTTCCCTTATAAGTGAGTCAGTTTGCTCCAGGGCAAACTGCTCTTCTTGATAGTTTTCAGCAAATCAGCTTTGCCATGGGAGAGGAAAATAAAACAAAACAAATTCTTATTTGTTTCCCTTTTCTATTGACTTTTTTGTAATTTATAAATCTTCCTTTCACTATATTTCATGGCAGCTTGTATTCAACTAATTTCTCTTACATATGACTAAATATTAGCTGTACATTTAACTAAATTAAATAATCTAATTTTTAACACTTTTCAGAAAAGAAAATCTCTTCTTTATATATGAGATAACTGATCCTGGATTCTTCCTTGATAATGAACATACTTAAAGATTTTTATGACATATTCAACAACATTCTTACAACATATATAATAAAATTTCTATGTACAACTTATTACATTCCTCCATAGTTTATAGGTACTGCTACAGAATGTATTTCAAGGAAGCAGTTCTGTGAAGGAACAAGTTACCTGTGCTTTATTGTGATGGGCATATGTTAATTAGTTTTTCATCACTATGATCAAAACACCTGACAAGAACAACATGAGGAACAAAGAATTGTTTTGGCTGCTAATCTCAGTCAGTGATGGTCTACTACATTGCTTTGTGCCTAGATGAAGAGTACTATGGCAGAAGAGCATGACAGAGAAAAGGTGCTATACTAATGGTAGCCAGGCAGTTGAAGAGGTAAAAGAAGAGGCCAGAGGCAAGATGTAGTCCCTAAGGACATTCCTGCATTGATCTACTTCTTCCAACAAGGTTCCAGCTCCTACAGTTCCCAATAACGACTTCTAGTTCTTAATCCTTTGATGAGATGAAAGTTATCAAGATCCAATGACTTCCACAAAGCCCCATCTCTGCATCTTACTAAACTAGGGGCCAAACCTTCTATAGTCTGTGGGTGTACTTCATCTCCAAACTGTAATAATCAGAATAATTTAACAATAAGATTTGGAATATCTTCATAAATCTGTTTAAGCAGAAATTATTTTTCTAGAATTTCCAAATACAATTCGACTTAGTAAGTTTGATTTATAATCCATAATATAACATTTTCATAACAACAAGTGGTTATTAAAATGTTATGTTATTTTAGTAACCATAAATTCATTGAAAAAATGATTTTGACGTATATGGCCCAGGAGATCACACAGAGAAACATCCTTCTTTACCTACATGTTGGAGATTGAACTGAAAGTTCCAAACTTCTAATTACACAATGGCTTTTTATTAAGGGTAATCCCCCAACCTGAAGCCAGTTAGTCATTGGTCAGCATACAAAAGACACTCGTATCACGGCAGAAATCTGAAATAATTTGGGGGCAATATGCCAGAAAACAGAGGCAAAGTCAATTATATATGTCACATGCAATTTAACATAGTATGTGTACTATTTGTGGAATGATTATATAGTAAAACTACTTGATTCACCTCACATAGTTACCATTTTCTTTCTTTTATTTTATAATGATAATGCTGAAGTTCTACCCTCTTAGTAAATTTCAAGTATACAATACAGAATTGGTAATTATGTTTACCAGGAGTGTTCAGATAATAATGTCTCCCAAGTTAATCAAATGATCAAAAACTACTAATTAAAAATTGGTAAAGAATCATTCTTGCCAAAATAAAATTTTACATTTGCACTTAGCTCCTGGGAATCATTCTTTAAAATCCTGGAATAACCTACCTAATAAGAGTATTTTTGTTTAATTGATTTTAAGTTTTTCTTATAAACACACCAGATATTCTATATTAACAACATCATTTATCAAGAAAACATTTGATCTATATATTATCATACTGACATATGAAAAAGCAATAGACCAAGTGCAGACACATGAGTAAGGAAATAGTTTCTACAAGATTGAACCCTAATAAACTATCTGGACAGGGGCTATCTGGTGACCTTCCTAGTTGGCATAGTGGATGTGTATTTTCTCACATCACTGTTGGGAGAAATCAGTTTTCTGTGCAGGGTTTCAGTGGTAGAGCACAATTGGAAGCTGCCCACCTTGATGAATCTTGTGTAACACTCTATATGCTGTTTTTCTCTTCCAATTTTAATATGTATTTTTATTCTAATAAATCAAAACCAGAACTTTAAAATGAGCATAATCTTGGATACCCAAAATTGGACTTAGACGCTGATGTTGTGGCTTGGGGAATATACCAACATTGCCTCCTAAAAATTCATGTCTACTCAACCTATAAATATGACTGTATTAGTGAGGGTTCTCTGGAGGAATAGAAAGCAAGAGAATGTAGATAGGTTTTTAAGAAGTGATTTAGTAGATTTACTTATACAAGAAGAGGCTGGATAGTCCCATAATGCCTGTCTTCTGGCTGGAGAGCCAGGAAAATCAGTTGCTGCTTAGTTCAAAAAGTTGGAAGCCTTAGAACAGGAGGAAGAGAGCTCCACACAGTTCCACACAGAGGCTGAAGGCCTAGTAGCTCCCTGTAGAGTCACTGGTGTGAGTGGGCTTGCAAAGGCTGAAAAACCTGGAGTCTGATGCCCAGGTTTTGTCCAGGTAATGGCAGCACCAAAAATCTCACACTCTAATGTACAAACTTCTCCCTCCTTCTGATTTTTGTTCCACTTGAATACCCAGATTATGGATAGTGCCACCCACATTCAGGCAGAATTTTCGTTCAGCTCACTGATCCATATGCCAAAAATCTTTGGAAAAACACTCATGCACAGATCCAGAATTGAGCTTTACCAGTTTTCTAGGTGTCTCTCAAGCCACTCAAGTGAACAACCAAGACTGATCATCACATGTAAAATCAAATGTAATCAATTGAGACAAGGTTATACTAGATTGGAACCTGCCCTAAATCCAATGTGACTGAGAAGCTTGTAAGAGAGAGATTTTAACACAGAGACACAGGGCGAATACTCCATGAAAATAAAGGTAAAATTCAGAGTTATACCTTTCCAAACTAAGGAACTCAGAGGGTTAAAGTGACTGAAAGAAGCTGGAATGGGACAAAAGAATCTATTTTCTTGGAACTTTCAGAGGAACTGACTTTGCTGACATCCTGATGCTGTACTTACATCCTCATAAAACATGAAAGGTTACATATATTTGTTTTTAAGGTACCCTATTTGTCACTGTTTATTATATACATAAGTAAACTAACATGAATCTTAAATTTTGCAAAATCCCATCTGGATTTTTGCAGAAACAAAATATTTGAATCTAAATTGTTCATGGAAATGCAAATGACCGAAAATAAAGAAAACAGCTGTGTAAAATAATAATACAGCTGGGGGACTTACTACTTGATTTCTAGATGCACAATAAGCTTCTTTAATCAAGATGGAAATGCCACAAAGATATACACATAGATAATAATGTAAAATAGAATTTAGAAAATATCCACACATACATAATAAATTTATTTTTTAGCACAGTAACCAAAAAGAATCAAGGAGAAAATAGAGTCTCTCATAACTAATAATTATGGAACAATATCTGTGGTAAAAATTAACGTTATCATAATTTTGTAACATATCAAAACAATTCTTGGCATTTAAATGTAAAATGCTAACCTGTGGGGCAGGGATACACAGGAGATAATCTGTGTGCTCTTAGAGCAGGAATTTTTTTTTCTTAAGACATGTACCCAACAAAACCCCCAAAAAAGAATTCAATAATTGATTTTATAAAAATTTCAAACATCTACTATTTCAACAATACCTATTAAAGGACATGTCAAAATTGTGAGAAACATAATGGTTTTCTTGGGGGGTGCCAGGAATTGAACTCAGGGGCACTCAACCCCTGCGCCACATCTCAGCCCTGTTTTGTATTTTATTCAGAGATGGGGTCCCGCTGAATTGCTTAGTGTTTCACCATTATTTAGGCTGACTTTGAACTTGTGATTCTCTTACCTCAGCCTCCTGAGCCACTGGGATTACAGATGTGCATCACCATGCCTGTCCAAGAAAAATATTCTTGATTAATATAGTCAGCAAAGAATTATATGCAGAATACTAATAAATGTTTATAGCTCAATAACATTGAATAAAATAATGTTTATAACAATAATTTTCAACAAAAAAATAAAAATTTAGAAACAAAATTTAATGAAAGAAAATATTTTATAGGCACATTGTCAGTAAACACATATGAAAACACCAAGAATCTTAGATAATCAGAAAAAAAAAATTCATCAACACTTCATTGTTGTAAGCTACATGTCCTTCAGAAATGTTTGGACTGAAATAGAAAAAGTGCTGTCAAGGACATGTAGAGACCATAACACTGCAGAAGGAGCATGTAGTGGTATATATTGAAGTGTCCTCAGAAATTTATTTGTACAATAATGATATTACCATTTTACTGTCATGGGCACACACAAGTTTGTATGTGTATATTTATCACAGCTTTATTCATTATATCCCCAAAGTGGAAAGAAAGCATTTTTGTCTATCAATATGTGTATAGTTGAATATAACATTGTATGAACAAACATTGAGATACTGCTCAGCAATAAGGAGAAAATAATATAACTCTGCAACAGTATGGGTCAGTCTCAAAACAATTATGATGAATCAACAAAACCAATAGAATAAATAATGTGTAATTCCATTTATATATATCTAATATTATATAATTCCATTTATATAATAATTGGAAAATTGCAACGTATCTATGGTGAATAAAGCAGATTAATACTTGCATGCAATATAAGGAGTTATTGGATGGATATCAAAGGGATCTGAGCAAGGTTTGAAAGGCAGCAGACTTTTTCTGCATCTTGATTATAGTGGTGAAACTATAGATATCAAAATTCATTGAACTATGCAATTTAAGTGGATGAAGTCTGTTATACAGAAATCCTACTTAGTAAATTGCTCCTTTCCTTAATAGAGAAGACAACAATTTGACTAGTTATTCTCATTTGAGAATAAAAAACTCTTTCAAGGTAATTAGAATGCAGTTTATAGGAATAACTAGTACACAATCAAACTGTTTTAATTGTACATTATGCAAAATGCTTTTTAAATTTTAAAATGGAATCTATATTTTTTAAAGTTGTTATCTATTGGCCTGGGTTCTCTTATCAGAAGTTACATGTTAGACATAGATTTGTTTTACACATTAGGTATATCACCTTTATATGTATAAATTATTGATGTAGTTTTGATTGAGAAAATTATTTCTCAAGATACCTAAAATGAGTTAAAACATTTCATGGCCAGAACTCAGTCACTTTTCTCAGTTTTTCATGTTTCACCTGACTAGTAAATACTTCTAAGTTGATATAACTAATAATCAAGCACAGAAGCTTATTCTGTGGCCTGTGGAGCTACATCTTCACTAAAATTCAATACTAGCAAGTGTCTTAGACTGTATCAAGGGGACTGAAGTATCAAGCATAGGACTTGGAGATAGAGGACTGGGACATTTTAACATTCACAGAAGAGGCTGGGAAATGTGAACCATTACCAAATTGTCTTGCAACTCCCTTGCTTTGAAGGCAGCTCAATGCCTTCCCTTCCAAAGGAATCAGCATTTACATTTTCCAAAAAGAAAGATGGAAAGGGGACAAAAACAATACTTGCCTTTTTAGGCTATTTCTTCACAAAGCTGTTCTCAGGACAAGTCTCAGGAACATTCTCTGTTTTTAGCCATGATATGGGGTAGAGTTGCAAAGTTCAGACGGAGAAGTATAGATCTTCTCATGTAGGCATACAATTTATGTCTGAAAAATGTTTGAAGTTCTTCTTATCCTTTATTGGTAGAAATTGGGTAAGATTATGGGACAGGATTCCTAGGGTGTTAGATTATAAAGGATGCAGTAGAATGCTTGATTAGGCCAAATACTGTTACAGTTACTCTCACTTTGAATTGAGGATTTAATGTGATGAGGAGATGGGAGTGTTGTTTATAATCTACTAAATTGTTTAATGGAAGCCTGGGCTTAAAAAAAATGATTTTCTATTAGTGAAATTGAACCTTCTCTGACATACTAAGATATTGCAAGTTTCTGGGAGTGAATTTATAGAAATGGATGTATTTTGTAGACCTGTTCAGACATCTTATCCATACCACTTTGATGACCTGGAGTCTATTCCTTAAACAAGAAATTAAAAGTGGATTAGTGAGAGAACACTAGTATCCTTTAAAATATTATGGTTTGTGTACTTTCTAGATTGGAGGTAATTGTGATGGATGTTGCAATTATATTGCTTTCTCTGATTTCAGTGGAAATAATGAGATTCAGGAGATGTACAGGCCAAGTGCTAGCAATTAACCATCTGAAAAAATTCGGATGCAATTACCACAAAAAGCCACAGAAAGTGACTGATAACAAGAACATTTTATCATGCAAAAATCTGTGGCATCTAAATAATCACTGGCAACAAAGGATAAAAGAAGTAAGTCATCTACTGACATGACTACAGAGAAGAGCAATTTTAGATCTGATGTTCAACTCTCATTCTTTGATAAAGCCTAAGCAGCCACATGGAAGGCTGTGACTGATCACAGTCACTATCAACTCATCCACTCATTATTAGTAAGACAGCTATCTTTAAAGTAGATTCTTCTGTCCTATTGGGATCATTGCATCTTATGCATCAGAAATACTACTTCCATTATCCTCTGAGATTTGTGCATATTAGATTCTAGAGCAAAGTAAATTATTTTGGCTTTTTTAGTAATTTAATTTTCAAGTTAATGCAGTTATAAGTTACCAGAAAAAATGTATTAACATTATCCTCTAAATTCAGAGACAAGTGCTATAACATGCCCACCACAAAGTAAGATGGATTGTAGGTACAACCCTTGTGTGCTTCTTTGAACTTTCAGGACCACTTATACTAAACTAGATTATATTGTTTCAACTTGTTTTGGGAAAACAGATGATGGATTTACACTACGCTTGCATAAGTGATAAGTTCTAACTTATAAGAACTCTAAGCGACTTTATAAATGTATTCATCATGGACTTGCTACTATAGCATCTGTCACATAACAAATTTGAATGTGTGCAACAGGAATCTATTGCCAAATAGAAATTGTGCATATAAGATTGAGTGTACGCATCTGTTTCAAAATCTACCTGAAGACTCATGAGGCATTTGATGAGTCCATAAAGGACAAAAAATTGTAGCTGTGGATTACTTGTAAGTATGTCCTGTAGTCTACACCACATACACATGAATATATTTTCTCACATTCCTACCTAGAGTGACACTAAAGGCAAGGATAAAATGAAATATTCCAAAGAGAAAGAAACTTCTGCCCTTTGTACAGTATTTTATAGTTTTCTGCACCTCATGAGAGGGATAAGTTCTGAAGGTTTGATATTAATAGATAACCAGTGACTGATGACTCAGATGGCTGAACAAGGGCTTAAAGGGAACACAATCATTTGATTAGTAACATAGAGCTGTAGGAGTAGAGTTCAAAATGTAATTGATTCTTATTATTTTGGAGGAAATTAAGATACTATTATAAAATGGGGCAAGGAAGGCTATTTCTGAAATCCAGGACATTCAGTGAACGCACCCGGGATGATTTCCGATCCACCCATGCGGCCTCCTCCTGGAACCACCAGAGAGAGTTCCTCCCCGGAACTCCCTCCTACTGTACTTCCCCAACCAATGGGAACGCTCCAGGAGTCCCATAGCAGGTGGAGGTGAACAGCAGGAGTCCAATATCCATATGAATGCAAATCTTAACATAATCATATCATATCAATGGCTAGCTGGCGGCGTCACCTTTCAACCAAAAATGCCATGCATCATATACTTGGCTCTTAGCACAGTGAAATGACTTTTATTTTTTTTCCCAACAGTCAAGGTCTATAGAAAACTATAGTGATTCAAAAACAAAAGAGAGTTTGTAGATCCTGAAGGAAAGAAGTTAATACCCTTAGTGAGAGAAAAAGTGAAGGGGTAATGGGGGTGGGGAGAGACAATGCTGGTACCTAATAGACAAGAGGGACTGTAACAGATTCCGTGAACTGTGACCACTGTTCTCAAATAGCTACAACTGTATTGGTTTTAGATTTATAGTGAACAAACAAATGTCAATAGGTTTCACCACTACGAAGCTCCCTTCACTTTAAAATTAATCCAGGGCAGATGATGCAAGAACAAATGATAAAGTAATGACCTTCAAAAGTGCTCTCCTTCTTAAAATCAATGAGAACATTGGAAAAAAAATAATCCAACTGTTTCAGAGCTCCACAAGTTAACCAAAGCCTTGCAGCAATTCTGCAACGTCTTATTCAAGGAAAATGTAGAAATCATAACAACAAGTTTGTGATGTTTAAACTAGCTCTATTTCTATTTCCCTTTCTCCTCTCCACAATGGTCTTAAAATTCAACAGCTTGCAAACAACAGTCTGACAGCTAGTGCAGGGAAAGAATAGGTTTGGAGTGAATTCAAATGCCTATTTCCAGGGAACCCTCATTGTGTTGCCTGTTGGTGGTTCCAAAGACCTCCCCTATACAAGAACACTTAATATGCAAAACTTAAACCTACTTAAACCTTGCCTCAACAGAATTGCTTTTTCCCCCCCAGGGGTGCATTTTCAAGAACAATCAGAGGCAACCATTTGACATATGACTCCCTGAAGAAGTGAATAATTGTTGGAGACAGCAGTACACTAAGGACAATACATAAAACAAAAGCTGATGAATGAGATGTCCAAAGAGTACTTTAAGATACTCTGCCATTCTTGTATATCTAAAATGCCACATGCATACTTCAGGCTGTGTACACATCCAGACCCATGAGTGAGCACAAGGAACTAAGAAAGTCCTAAACTCCTAGGCCTGACTACATTGAAGATTCACGCAAACAGAAAGTGAAGGCTAAGGTGGAGTTGTAGGTTATTTATTCCCTGAGCATTGAGGACATTCACCAACCTGTGAAGCAAGAATTAAAGACAGGCAGTCAGTGTAGATTTGTAATCTGGTCAGATATCAAAAATGGAGCCGGTTTGGGTCCCAGAAGTTGAAGACCACCCCTGGGAGATTGGACTATTATTGCTTCCAGAGCCCTTTGATTTCCAAGATTACCTGCTTATACTGCCCCTTCCAGGAAATTGTTAATAAAGCATCCCCTGAACAGACTGCTGCTAATTAATGCCCCATGGGCAGCCCCTCCTCTCCCTATAGCTCCACCTTGGCCCTTCCAGCCCACTACATTCTCACCTTTGGACCATCTCACCAACATCTTCTTGGCCTAGTCATGCATACAAGAAAAAGAGAGATAAGGAGAAAGAGGGCAGAAGAACAAAGAAAAACATAAAATATATAAAAGGGGAGGATGCTGTCACTTCTAGGGATACCAGGTCACAGCCATGACCCTCATCTCCACCTGGGAAGAAGTCTGTGTTACTATTTTTTAAAATAAAACCTGTTTTCTATGCTTGCCTCAGTGTGCTTCTCTAGCATTCAAACTTCAACATTTGAGGAAGCAGAACTCATCAGTGATAACTGGCCCTATCACCTTCACATAGAACCACTCAGCAAAGACTGAGAGAGAGAGAGAGAGAGATGTACTGGCTTAGGAGTTTTAAAGATATGTCTAAACTGACTAGTAAACTAGAAAAGAAAAAAATAATGTTAAATTATCATACAAGAGAAAAAACACAAAATTTTATTGAATTACTTTAAAAAGTCACCAGATAATAAAAGCCAGTTGTTACTGGTTGTTACTGCTGTTTACCATAAGGAGTCCTTGCTTCCCTAAATCCTGAAGTGTAACACCAGAGAAGCACACAGAGGCAAGTGTAGAGTGGAAAGTGGAAGGCTTTATTAAAGGATAGCGGAGAATGGGGCTGGGGTTGTGGCTCAGCTTTAGAGCACTCACCTAGCACTGTGAGGTGCTGGGTTCAGTCCTCAGCACCACATAAAAACTAATAAATATATAAAATAAAGGTATTTTTATTCAACTACAATGAAAAAAAAAAGAATAGCAGAGTAGACTTCCCCCTGGAGGAAGAAGGGGACCCAAATGGCAGAGTCCTGGAAACCAGTCCTGTCCTTTATTTCCCTCTATCCTGCATGTGATAAGGGATGCAGGTGGGAAGGCCAAAAGGTAGGAAACAGGTGGACTGATGGGGCGGGGAGGAGACATCTGGGCAGAAACAAGGTGGTTTGATTAGCATCTCCCTGTTTTTCTGGGAGCTACCTCATTAACAGTTCTTTAGGACAGGCCAGACTTGGGGGATATTAACATTTCAATCTCCCAGGTGTTGTTCTGGTTTTCCCAGGCTCAGATTGGACTCCACTTTCTTTATGGACTCCATTTTCTTTATCAGATTCATATGAGACAGATTTACCTAACTACACTACCTATCTTTAAATCTGGCTCCATTTTGGGGAAGAAAGTAACTGCAAGAATTTCCACATTATAATATTTTTAAATGTCTAGTTTTGAAACAAGAGTAAAAGACAGGCAGTTAGTGTAGATAGGTGATTTGTAGGATAGGGGAGACTACTAAATAATAATAATAATAATAATAATAATAATAATAATAATAATAATAATATCTGAATATCTGATTTGGACATGGGAAGATGTAGATTGCCTTTGGGGGATTGATATGCTAATGCCTACAGAGCCCTCCCCACCTCCTCTACCTATTTCCAAAGTTACCAGCCTTTAAGAAACTGTTTCTCCCAAAAGGCTGTTGATGAAGCAGTCCTGGGCATGTTTGCTTTTCACCTTTTGGGGAAAGGAAAGAAGGAAAGAGGCAAAATAAGGGGGCAAGAGGGCAGTAGAGCAAAGAAAAACTAAAATATACAAAAGGGACAGGACACCTCCACTTCTTGGGAAATCAACTCTTCGTCCCCTTCTTCTCTTAAGTCTGTTTCTATCTTTTAAATAAAACTTGCTTTCTATTCTCAACTTGAAGTGTCTCTGGTATTGAATCCTCACATCTGGGAAAACAGAACTCCAGAACTCAGCCCTGATTGATTTTCATCATTGGTGGTATCCGTTTTGTAACAGAAAATTAGAAGGCATGCAAAGAAAAAGAGAAGTACACAGGAGACAGGGGTGACAGTTAAAAGAAATTATCCTCAAGAAGTTCACACATAGTACTCATTACACAAAAACTTTTAAATCAGCAATTTATATATCTTCAAAGCACTAGAGAAAACTATGTACTAAGAACAAAGAAAAGCACAAGAGAAAATTCTCACCACATGGAGAAGATCAATAGAAACATAGATAAAAGAGCACCAAATGGAAATTCTATATTTGAAAACAGTAAAAGTTAACTGAAAAATTCAGTAGAAGAGTTCAAAGGCATATGTAGTGAAAAAGAATAAAAAATACACAAAATTTAAGATAGGTCAGAGAAATAAAGCAAAGAAAGAGTGAAGAAAAATGAACAGAACCTTAGAGATCTAGTGAAATGACAAAAAAATAAAACCATCTGTATAGTAAGTGTGGCAGAGGAGAAAAATAGAAAAACAGAATATTTGAGATACCATTTAAGGTAGCAATGGTGTAAAACTTGCCTAATTTGATTAAAAATTATACGTATGTGTGTGTATGTGTTTGTGTGTGTGTATGTGTGTATATATATATATATATCTCACCATGTCACCAAACTTGAAGCAAATTAAACTGAGAGAGACTATATCTAGACATGCAATAAAATTGTTAAAAGACAAAGAGAAAGGGTGAAAGAAACAAGAAAGAAGCAACTCATCACAAACACAGGATCCTCAAAAATATTAAACGGTAATTTGTTATAAGAAACTATGGAGGTTGGAGGCAGTGGCATGGCATATTCAATGATATTAAAGAGAAAGAGACAGGAGAGAGAGAAAATAAAGAATTCTATAAATTCTTGGACATAAGTTGGCTTATGCATTCTATAAATAGAAAAACTACCCTTCAAACATAAATATAAATATATAAACAAATTGCAAGTGGTCTTCACCAGCAGACCTAAACTACAAGAATTATTAAATGGAGTAATTCAAGCTTAATTGAAAGGACATTTGCAACATCTCCAATTTACATCATGAAACAAAGAACACAGTAAAGGTAACTATGCTAGTAAATGTAAAAGACAGGGACACAAGTATAGAGTATATTTGCATCATCCTTTTATTTCCAGTTTTGATTTAAGAAACAACTACATAAAGAAATAATTTAAAGTCTGTGTTGATTACCATGCAGTGTATAAATAATACGTATGATAATGATAGGACCAAATGGGAAAATGGAATTGTAATTTTTATTTTTGAATGTTATTGAAATTGAATTAGTTTTACTCCAAACTAAACTGGGATAAATCAAGATGATAATAACAATTTCTAGGACAACAACAATGGGAAAATTTATAAGCAGATACACAGAGATATGTATTCATAGATAGAGATACAAAACTAGTTATTAAGAAAATATATGGGGCTGGGGATATAGCTCAGTTACTTCAGTGCTTGCCTCTTGCATGCACAAGGCAGTGGGTTCAATCCCCAGCACTACACACACACACACACACACACAGAGACACAAATATATATATCACTTCACACAAGCTAGAATGTAATGTATACCTAAAAAGACAAAAATAAGACATGTTGAAGAGTCATGGATAGACTGAAGAACTTGGGAATGTGAAATGGTATAGCTGCTCTAGAGAACAAATTGGTAGACCATCAAAACATGTGAAACCTAAGGGAAAGTGACCCAACAAGTCTAACTTTGTATTTTCCCCGGGAGAATTGTAAACACCTATTCACATAAAATCTTGCATTAAAATGTCACAGCATTATTCAGAGTAGAGACAACCCCAGTTGTGTCTCTTTTCTTTTCTGATTCTGTAAACCAGTTCAGAATGCTCTGAGGAGAGTGAAATTGAAGAAGTAGCTAAAAATGATCTTTTCATAATTAATTTTACAGAAAAAAAAGCAGAGTCTCAGCTCTTTGTATTCTTTTAAGTTCAAAATATTCAACTTGCAAATGAAGATTATATATAGTTTAGGGTATACATGAAGAAATGGTATCTGACACATTGCATAATGACAAATTAAACATCTATCAACCTTTATGCTAAATATTATCTCCCCAGAACTCATTTATATTACGATTGAAAGTTTATACACTTTGACCAACATCTCTGCATTTCCTACACCATAAACCCCAGGAAACCCTTTTCTATACTTTGCTTCTCAGAGTTTGATTCCATATATATGAGAAAAAATACAGTAACTTTTCCTTGTGATTGTCTTATTTCACTTAACATAATATCCTCCAGTTTTACCTATACCTTTGAAAATAGTAGAATATTCTTATTTTGGAAACTGAATAATATTTAATTACACACACACACACACATTTTCTTTATCCATTCATGAACACATAGTTTTCACGTTTGGGGCTAATGTGAATAATAATGGTTATGTACATATCTCTTTTAGATATTTATTTCATTTGCTTTTGTAACATGTTCAGAAGTAGGATTGCTGTTTTTATTTATTTTTTTTTAGAAAATCTATATGTTGTTTTTGTTAGGAAAAAAAAAAAAAGACTGAGCCAGACACAAAATTCATGGATCAGCCAAAAGCCTTCATTCAGGAATGGAGTCATGCCTCTGATGGACCCACTTTCCTGGTGCAAAATGAGCCAATGGACAAAGGAAGGATCTGAGCTTACATAAGTTATACTGAGAGGTAATATGATTATAACGAATGCCTGAATGTGTCTAATGGAAGTGAAGCCAGATTTAAAGTTAGGTAGTCAGTGTAGTTAGGTAAATCGGATCTAATATAGAGTGAAATCTAAAATGGAGACCACGTGGAGAATGACTCAGGGAAAACACAGGACAACTCATGGAATGTTAATGAAGTCCTGAAAAGGCCCTAGGCCAAAGTCCACCTCAAAGAAATGTTAATGAACAGCCCCCAGCAAAAAGGTGCTGACTCAGAAGTCCTTCCTGACCAGATTACTTCTTTGGCCCACCTGTGTCCCACCCCTCCGGCCTTCCCACCTACATTCCATCACTGAAAGAACTATAAAAAGGGGAGACAACATCCCTTCCATGGATTCCACCTCTTGGGTCCCCTTCTTCCTCCGGGAGAAGTCTTTTCTGCTGTCCTTTAATAAACTTCTAATTTCTACTCTAACCTTGCCTCGGCGTGCTTCTTTGGTGTTATTCTTCAACATTGGGGAAGCAAGGACTCGTCACCGGTCAACAGCAGTAACATATTGGAGGTCCCACCGAGATTCTACACCGAGGTAAGTACACGCACCCCATGTCTGTTTGAGGTGCATCTTTCTCTCTCTTTCTTTCTGGAGGGTAAGGTGGGCACCCGACGGCTACTTAAACGCAATTATGACAGTAACAAAACTGTCATAAATATACCTATTAAAAGAAATATAATTAGCATATCTGCTTGTATTCATGGTCAAAATGATTCTATCCTTTTTCTGGAACTTCTTTAGGTCTGGGAATTTAAAACAAACACAAAAAACTGTTATTACTACAAAGCAAAATTTGATCGAGTTACTAGAATATACAACAATTGAATAAAATTACTGGTTTAGAGCTAGCATAAAGGTTTTCTTCAAGAATGACACTAAGTGCTAAGCACTTTTCCCCTATAGAATCACAAAATTCTATCATCACTTTATCAATACATAATGATTTTTTCTGACACTAAAAGTCCTACAAAAATAACACTATACTATCCTAATAACAGTACTCAGGACCACAGAGAAATGTTAGTAATTTCCAAGAACATTATAGGATTAAAAAATTCAGAGGGAACAAATTGTTTTAAACTGTAGTTTATACTTCTAATTCAAAGTACCTCATGGAGTAGAACTTACCTATGAAGTAGATATAGAATGTCACATTTATGGGGGGATGAAATAAAATTTTAACTTTAATTTACCAACTTCAGGCAAATATTGTGTCTTCATTTCCCCCCTATTTAGTAACGGATTATAAGAAGTTAAAATATGCTGGAGTCCTTTTATTATTTTCTGATGTATTTTATGATTATTCATATATTTTACTTTCTATATAACATAGATAGTATATTAATGATACCACTTTTGATAAAGCTTAACCAGGGCCCAGTTCTTTTTCCCCAGATGTGAAGATTGAACACCCAAGAAAGGCCAGTGCAGACATAGAAAGCAAGTTTTATTTAAAGGATAAAATAGACATACACTTCTCTGCAGAGAAGGGGTCCCAGTGCTGGATAACCAAAGAATGTGTGTGTGTGTGTGTGTGTGTGTGTGTATTGCCCCTTTTATACATTTTAGATTTCCTTTGTGCTCATGCTCTCCTTCTCCCTTATCTTGCCTTTCTCCTCTTCCCTATCTGACAGTGCCCAGGAGATGAGCTAAAAGGTGAGAAGGAAGCCCTCCTGGGATGCCTCTCCAGTTTGTGTCTGCCCAACTGACAGGGGAAGGGCTGCCCTGGAAGTGCTACATTAACAACATTTTGGGAGGATCAGTTTCCTGTATGCAGGTAACCTTCGTACTGAGGGGTGGAGCAGGGGGAAGGACATCAGAGGTCTTAACATTTCAATCCCACAGAAGCAGTCTCCATCTTCCCAGACCCAAATCACCTTCCATCTCCCTGATCCCACCAGATCATCTATCTACACTAACTCCCTGTCTTCTATTCTTGCTTCATTAATATAATGGAAAATACATTTGCCATTTAAATAGCACACTTTGAATATAAAATTTTTAAAAAAAAGAAAAGTTTTCCATTAAATTTTGTATCTACTTCCATTAATTTCTCATAATAGTTTATATAGCATTGTTACAAAATTTGGGCTTATCTTCATTTGTTTTATTTTTATTTTTTATTTTTTCATAAAAACCTTAAGTAGATCCTCAATATCTACTACAGGGACAAAGTCCTCAGAAACTAATTTGATTTCCATTACATCTCTTTTCTTCATACTTCCATAATTTAGCCAACGCATCTCCCAAACTTTCTATTCCATTCTAATCTTGTTATTCTCTTTCTTTTAGATAATGTATTTCAAATACCTTGCAAAAATTCGCCTCTTTTGCATATTTCAAGTAGATTCCTAATTATTTAACTTATATGTCATAATTATAAACAATATCTAATGTTCAGAAATATTTGAAGAATATGAAAATCCACTGTAATGTCAATAACCACGCACTGTTCATATATGTATATAAAATAAATAATGATTTTTTTACAGCTAAAAGAATAAAAATATTAACAAATTGTTTTGTTCTTAATCACTAATGTAAGAAATTACAATAATCTTTTTGGCTTAAAGTAATAAAAATGTATTATCTTAGAGTCCTGGCAGTTAGCACTTTTTATTTTATTTTGTTTTTAAAATTTTGAGAAAGAATCTCCCTTAGTTGCCTAGGAAGGTCTTGAACTTGAGATTCTTCTGCCTCAGACTCCGACACTTCTGGGATATAGGAGTGCATGCTGTGCTCAACTGCAAAGCTAAATTCTTTAGAGAGACTGCCTGTGTCCTCCACCCCTTGGCCTCTACCTGTGTCTTCCATGGTGTAGAAGGCTGAGCATAGCCAGGCCTCCATAGTTCTTGTCTCATTTTACTTATGGAGTAGAGGCATCATGTAGCTGAGAACAACCAAGAAGTTCAGAGGCCATTGTCCCTTCCCAGTGCCCAGTTTACTCCTAAGGGGAATGCAGATTACCATGGTGAAAACAGTCTTGGAGATCAGTATCTGGTCCTTGTTCCTCTGGTGTTGCCAAAAAACACCAAGACAAGGGGGGGGGAAGCAAGTTTTATTTAAGAAAGAGACAGACTTCTGTGGAAATAGTGGGGCCCAGAGCTGGTTGCCTGTGAAAGTCAATGCATCTTGCTCTTTTGTAGACCCCAGAATAGTCCACCTTCTCTTTCTTTTTCCTGTTCTTGACTAAGGGGAAAGAGCAGCACAGGAGTGATCACTAGTAACTCCTTGTGCTGAAAAGTGCCATCCTGGAGGAAGTTAGATGTCAGCAATCTGTTGTCTTTTCTTTGATAACCAGCCCTCATATTCTCATTTATTACATCATTCATTACCTACACTTACTGCCAAGCCTTCTGCCCTTTGTCTCACTTTTTGGGGAATGTGATATTTTCTGTCCCATCAGGCCAGGTGGGGGATCAGGCAATTGCTTTCTGGCAAAGAAAACATGTGGAGGTCAGTATAATGGACCTTTTTATATAGAATTATTCTCTAAACTTTGTATTCCCGCCATCCTCATCTATTTTTCCCTTTACAATGGGAACAGATAAGTCCAAAGCTCTTCCCTGTGGAAGTGACTTTATTTTGAACAAAGTTAGGAGAAATCTAAAACCAAGAAAATAACAGTACAAGGGAGACAAAAAAGGGAGTCCATCTACACTAGGGTAAGAACATGGCAAAGGAGTCACTTGAATGCACAGGAACAGATGAAGGTTCACTGCTAAAGTGTACTTGTTTTCCTTTTCTCAACTTCATTAGATCAACATTGATATAAGGTAACAATTTTACAATGTATTGTTGGTTTTCCTATAGAAAATTAGAAGGATATAAAATATAAAATCTAATCTCTGACCTTCAAATGATACAGACAGGGGCTGGTGTTGTGTCGCTTAGTGGTAGAGCATTTGCCTTGCATGTGTGATGTGCTGGGTTCAGTTCTCAGCACAGCATATAAATAAATAAATTTTTAAAAATCTTCATGAGAAAGACAACAATTTTGAGAAATGATATAGATAAAAGAGTATTTTCAGAATATCAAAGAGGAGGAGAAGTAATAAAAGTTAGAGCAGAAATCAATGAAATTGAAATCAAAATAAACTGGAGAAAAGCCAGAGAAGTCATAACAGGTTCATTGAAACACACTAGAAAATTGATGAACTTTTAGCTAAACTACACAAGGAAAAAAATGAGATGACACAAGTTTCCAATATCATAAACGAAAAAGAGTTATCCTTTCTAATCCTGTGGCCATTGAGAGTAATAATTATCTAACATTCCTGTGTGGCAACAGATTGAACAGCTTTTATGAAATTGGCAAACCCTTTGAACAATATATAGTGAAGGAATAAATAATGGAGATAGATTTGTCATAGATCATGTGATGGCATGATACATATATGCTTTTCTCCAAATTCATGACAGTGTCTACATTATATATGTACAACATTTTGTCTATCAGAATTTATAAAAATTGGTTTAGAAAAACAGATGGTAATGTATTATCATTTACATAAATACATGGAGGAAAACCATGTATAATTTGTTAATTCAGAAATTTATAAATTTAAATTTCCAATAAACATTCATCACAACAAAGTAAAAATATGTATTTCTAAATGCAAAATTATGTTGTTATTTTTAATTATTTCGGTCAAAAGAACAGCAAACCAGATAATATCTAGTAGTAGAAATTGTTTGAAAAATGAAAGATCTTATAAATTTTAATAAATTTAAATAATACATGTATTCTGGAGGCCATATATTCCACATGTATCAAAATCCTTACATTTTCACATGACATTTGACACAAAAATTCAAATGACAAAAATTTGTATTAAGAAAATAATTTCAAAAGAGACAAAGTGTACATATAAATATAAATGTGTACATTATATATAGATAGATAAATCTTTAGATAGATATCCAGTGGATATATTAACATCAACCCATAAATAGCTGAGGTTTCACCATAGGCATTTAAATAATAACTATATTTTAATACCAAAAAATCCAATATAACAACTATAATAAAGATAGCTAACCTATGCTGAATACTGTGTCAAGTACTTTTCTAAGCTTGATATATTAACTCACTGAATTCTCTCTCTCTCTCTCTCTCTCTCTCTCTCTCTCTCTCTCACACACACACACACACACACACACACACAGTCATACCCACACATGCAGAGTGATTTAAGTATTTTACAAAGGAGAAAAACACTTTTTCTAAGGACACATTGCTAGAAATTGTGACTGAGATACCCACTCATGAAAAAGATGATTCAATTTGCATTTTAAGTGAACCAAAAAATATATGCCTCTGTATATAGAAAATCTTTTATTAAAAAAGCAAAAATATCCTTCCACACTCATCACACTTATATACATGAAGGCTTTTAACATCAGTGTAAGGAGAGACATCTTCAATTCATTGATTATCACATTTCTGAAGTGAATCAATCAAATATGTAGCATAGAACAAAGACTGTTGGTTTTAATATGTGATACAACACATGATTTACTTTGATGTCTGCAATATTCATTCTTGTCTCTGAGTAAAGAGAAATGGCATCTTGTTTACTTATCTTGTCTGTTGGTTATCTAGGAGCAGCATAGGTTAGCTAAACTTCTACCACACACTTTACAAATAAGACTTTTTCAAGCAGGTGCTTTATAGTTTAGACAGCTGGACTTTTAAAGAATTTGGGGGATAAAATTTGAAGCAGTGTTTGGCCTCAGAATAAAGACTTTGCCCTCTTGACCACAAAAGAATTCCATAAGTAGGCATATGCATTTATATGGATCAGTATTGAATTTAAAGTTGTTTTACTTTGTGGAAATGCTTGGGTTTTCTTTGTCCTCAATTGTGCAAATCTGCATAATTACAAAGTTTGATATTTCTTCTGTTGATATATACTTGAATAAAACCCTTAGTAGAAAATTTAATTCATGTCATAAGAGTGAAGCAGTGCTTACAATTATATATTACTATAGAAAATGTTACCTCAAAAAATATGGTTTCAAACAATATAATTATCCACTTTTGTGGTTAGGAAAGGACCTGGTTAAGCTTCCTATGGAGTGGGCTGAGAGTTCCATCAGTTTTCAGCTTCTGGTCCTTCCTTCAGTGTTCTGGTCAGGAAGGTCAAGATAAATGTCATTCAGATTTGAGAAAAGTCTCAAAAATATTTTAATAATCAGGTTTTCACAGCAAAATGAGTCTCAAAAATATATTAAATTGTAACTGGTCAAAGACCTAGAAATCTCAAACCACAATCTGGTGTTATCATTGAGTTGTCACTTTCAACAATAAGATAAAGTAATATCAGCTTTTTATAATGATTATTAAATTATATATCCAATCATGCCAAATTATTTTTCATTTTTCCTATAATATAAAGTGGTTTAATAAATATTATGATTTTTTTGGCAAGCAGACTGTGAAAAGCATTATGAAAATTACACATGTATTAGACATATTTTCATAAATAATTCATATGGTCAATTATGCTTTATGCTCAGGCAGCTGTTATACTTACATAACTTACATTTGACTCTCTTGAAACTTTTAATATATGCATTTCTACTTACCAAAAAATAGTATATAACAATGTAGCATAAAATAGGACCTGAGATTTTGAGAAATTTGAATAAAATACCAGAACCATTTTTAATTCAATCTTTCCCTTCATGTCTTTACTTATAACCTCAGGCAGAAATACATAGCATGATTAGAAACTATAACCTTTTAGTATGTTCTGCTTGCACATTTTAATCTTTGGGGGCATTTAGAAGTTTGGCAGCAAATATTATTTTAGTGATAGTTTTCCTACAGTTTTTGTGATCTTGATAAGTTTATCCTTCCATGTATCAAATTCATCAAGTAAACTAGTAACAATTAGGAGAATTTTCCAACCCTAGCATTAAGTATTGCATAAACATATGGTACATCTTCACTTGTTGCTTTTTATGACAACATTTTAATTTGTAAGTTAATATGAATTGCTTGCATTGTCATATTTGATTAAATAAAATTTTCTATTCACTCGTTTTTGCCTCTATTATTAGATTTAGAATGGTAAAATTAAAAATAGAAGTTTTTAAATGTATTCTTATTTTATAAAACCCACCATTTGCAAATGCATTATGCTTAGCTGGCAGCGAAATTATAAATCTAATGAACATTATTATAAATCATAAGCATAGGAAATCATAAACAGACTTTTTATTTGTTTTTGTAGTACTGGGGAGTGAACCCAGGGCTTTGTGGAAGCTAGGCAAGCATTCTACTACCCAGCCACATCTTCAACCCCACAATGGACTTTTAAAGCAAACAATCTTTACATTTGTCTATGCATAAAATTTGCAGAGAAATTAAGAAAATTCACTATTAATTATATTTAATCTTTGGTCAATATATTCTTATGCAGAGTGATTTCAAATTGAATAATTTGTCAACAAAAAAGAATATTTAAAATAAAGATCAGTTTTGTATAGGATTATTGACATGACATGTTTGAAATATAATACTCTATATTACTAGCTTTTAGAATGTGCACTAGATAGTTTTAGAGTAAAACACGGCCTATGAATAAATAATAACAGCATTGTATTCATGGTTTTTATCTTTGCTAATCTTTATTCTATACATTGTTATTGCCATGGCTATTATTTATTTTTAAAGAACATTTCCTATTCCCAGACGTAACACTGAAGATAAGGTCTTCTGTTATTCATGTCAGCAGCACACTTACCAAAATTGAAACAAAACAAAGAAGGTTAGCATGGAAACTGGTGAAAGTATGATAGATTGGTGAAGTATCCCATATTTTAAATGTAATAAGACTATTCCACAAATCCGAAAGTCAAATGTTTTCTCTGACAGTGGAAGCTAAGCCACAATAAAGGGCAGGGGGAGAAAAAAAAAGTTAAGTGGATTAGACAAAGGGGAATAAAGGGAAGGGATAGGAGATAGGAAAAGGAAAGACAGTAGAATGAATCTGACATAACTTTCCTACTTACATATGTGAATACATCACAGTGAATCTCACCATTATGTATAAGGACAAGAAATTAATGAAAAAGTAAAAATAAAAATAACTATGGGTAAATGGTAGAAAGATAAATGAAGGGAAGGGAAAGGGTGTGGGGAAAGGGAAGGGGAAGAAGAGATACTGGGGTCAAAATCAGGATAAGACATATTCTGTGCTTGTATAATTATATGAAAATGGACTCAAATGTCATGTGTAACTAAAAGGAAACAACAACTAGGATTCCATATCTAGTAAAATCACTCCTGTTACCCAACTTTTCATAATTACAAACATTGTAGACAAAGATCTCTCCCAGCCTTTGTGCACAACACCCACTATTTCTCCTAACTCTAATATGCTGATAGAGGTCTGGACTTGCATTCAGCTTCTGGTTTCATCACAGTGATAATGAAACACAGCTGACTGAGCTCTGATTTTCTTTTTCTTATGTCCCCAGGAAATGCAAGAGTGAGTTGAACAGGCTGTGGGGCACACTGGGTTCAGAGAATGCAAGGAAAAAGGAACTTGGTCAGTTAGTTCAAAAGCTATTCTCACAGCAACAGAATATTTGGTGATATACTCCAAAAAGAGGAAAATCATTTCCTGCATAGGTATTTCACCTGCTCTGAACTTTAAATATTGCAATTTCACTGATATAAATTGATCTTGACTCTCCCTCAAAACTATACTAAAGGTTCTTGGGTTTGAATGCTATCCTGACTTATACCTCTCACTTTTCCATTTATTATAATTAAAGGCTGATTTGACCTTGAAGTTCTTAGTTCTGTGATGGGTTTTTTTACTCTCCTGTACTGTCTTGCATGGCATTTAGATGCTACCATTTTAGTTACAATTAAGGACAATTTTATTATGAAATATCTAACATCTTCTATTCACATATACAAACTAAAAAAAATGGGAAACAATGCAAATAAGTAGAATTCGATCAAGACTTAGTTATTTCATATGTTAACTTTTAAAATATATATATTTAAATGATAACTATCAAATACTTGTTATGGTGGTGTTAGTGTATGTGTGTGGGTGTTTGTATGTGCTAGTGTGTATTCACATAAGTTGGTTTGTACCTTAAACTCCATTTTTTAATTTAATAAAAAACCCATTCATGTTCATGGATATGCCTGACTATACAATTCCTAGCAGGAAAAAAATACCTGTTTATTTTAGAGTTATCTAGAGATCCATGTACCTTCATGCCAAGTGTTCAATTTTAATTAGTAAACAATTAATTAACCTGTTAAAATTATTAAATGAAAAATGTATGAAAAACTAGTCTTTATTGAAAAACTTGTTATTCAAAGAAAATTTGTACTTGCTAATTAGCGTTTAATTCAATTAGCAGGTAATTTTTCTAAAAAGAAAGTATTAAAATTTTTTTAACTCTTAATTGGTACATGAGTAGTTAGTGATATTTATGCCCCCACGTTTAACATGTTAATTTTCTATACACATAAAAGTTGAAATAATTGTACAAGGAGCATCCATTTACTTTTCAACTAGATTCCAAAAGTAAAACCTTACCATTTTTGTACATTGCCTTTCTCATCTATTGTCATTCTAGCCCATCTGAGAAAGCATGACATTCCATCCCTTAATATTCTATCACTACTTCTTAAGAGCTGTCTCCTACAAGTATACAACAGTGGCATCAATGTAAAGTGGACACAATGAAAATAACCATCTCATTATCTTATCAGAATTTAAATTTTTCTCAGTAATTTTTAGATTTTGTTCCAGAAATATTTTTATTGAGTTTGATTTACAAACCAGGATCTAAACGAACACCAAAAATTAGTAACATTGAATGACTTTTAGTTTTGGGTTTTTACTCTCCAGTGCGTTGATTTCTTGGTCATGTTTACATTTTCATAATTTCACTGTTGAAAGGTTTCACACTAGTGCTCAAGTATAGTGTTCCACATTCTCAATTTCTCGTATTGTTTCCACACACTTGGCTTGATTCTATATCACTCTATTTTCTGTAAACTGAAAGTGAAGATGCCTACATTCTTGATTAGCTTGTAATGTTTTTTTCAAGCATATACAGATATGAGGTTAAACAATTTTGAACACCTAGTGTTCTTTGTCAAACTCAAATCTAATGATATCCTCAGTGGAAATGAAAAATGATATCTCTTCAGCTGAAGACATTAAAAAAACTTTGTAAGCACCCTTTATTAGCTTAGTTTAGAATCACATTTTATGGGGGTATACTAGAAAAAAGGCTAGCATTTATATTTTATATAAATTTATATTACAGTCTTTTAAATTAAAGTTTTATTTAATATCTCAGCTTTGGAAAAACACCTTAGATTAATATCATTACATGTCTTACTTAAACCCAGAAGTCAAAAATGTCTTTTTTTTTATTGGTTGTTCAAAACATTACAAAGCTCTTGACATATCATATTTCATACATTAGATTCAAGTTGGTTATGAACTCCCAATTTTACCCCAAAAACAGATTGCAGAATCACAGCGGTTACACATCCACATTTTTACATAATGCCCTATTAGTAACTGTTGTATTCTGCTGCCTTTCCTATCCTCTACCATCCCCCCTCCCTCCCCTCCCATCTTCTCTCTCTACCGCATCTACTGTAATTCATTTCTCTCCTTGTTTATTTTCCCATTCCCCTCACAACCTCTTATATGTAATTTTGGATAACAATGAGGGTCTCCCTCCATTACCATGCAATTTCCCTTTTCTCTCCCTTTCCCTCCCACCTCATGTATCTGTTTAATGTTAATCTTTTCTTCCTGCTCTTCCTCCCTGCTGTGTTCTTAGTTGCTCTCATTATATCAAAGAAGACATTTGGTATTTGTTTTTTAGGGATTGGCTAGCTTCACTAAGCATAATCTGCTCTAGTGCCATCCATTTCCCTGCAAATTCCATGATTTTGTCACTTTTTAGTGCTGCGTAATACTCCATTGTGTATAAATGCCACATTTTTTTATCCATTCATCTATTGAAGGGCATTTGGGTTGGTTCCACAGTCTAGCAATTGTGAATTGTGCTGCTATGAACATCGATGTAGCAGTATCCCTGTAGTACGCTCTTTTAAGGTCTTCAGGGAATAGTCCGAGAAGGGCAATAGCTGGGTCAAATGGTGGTTCCATTCCCAGCTTTCCCAGAAATCTCCATACTGCTTTCCAAATTGGCCGCAGAAGTTTGCAGTCCCACCAGCAATGTATAAGAGTACCCTTTTCCCCACATCCTCTCCAGCACTTGTTGTTGTTTGACTTCATAATGGCTGCCAATCTTACTGGAGTGAGATGGTATCTTAGGGTGGTTTTGATTTGCATTTCTCTGACTGCTAGAGATGGTGAGCATTTTTTCATGTACTTGTTGATTGATTGTATGTCCTCCTCTGAGAAGTGTCTGTTCAGGTCTTTGGCCCATTTGTTGATTGGGTTATTTGTTTTCTTATTGTTTAATTTTTTGAGTTCTTTGTATACTCTGGATATTAGGGCTCTATCTGAAGTGTGAGGAGTAAAAAAAACATTTGACAAATTACAGCATCCCTTTATGTTCAAAACATTAGAAAAAACTAGGGATAACAGGAACTTACCTCAACATTGTAAAAGCTCTCTATGCTAAGCCTCAGGCTAGCATCATTCTCAATGGAGAAAAATTGAAGGTATTCCCCCTAAAATCTGGAACAAGACAGGGATGCCCTCTATTACCACTTCTATTCAATATAGTTCTCGAAACACTGGCCAGAGCAATTAGACAGACGAAAGAAATTAAAGGCATAAAAATAGGAAAGGAAGAACTTAAATTATCACTATTTGCAGTTGACATGATTCTATACCTAGAAGACCCAAAAGGGTCTACAAAAAAACTACTAGAACTAATAAATGAATTCAGCAAAGTGGCAAGATATAAAATCAACAAGCATAAATCAAAGGCATTTCTGTATATCAGCGACAAAACTTGTGAAACTGAAATGAGGAAAAACACTCCATTCACAATATCCTCAAAAAAAAAAATACTTGGGAATCACCCTAACAAAAGAGGTGAAAGATTTATACAATGAAAACTTCAAAAATGTCTTATATATGTTAGGCATGAAATGTTTTGGTACTTTTTCATGATCAGAACATACAGGTTTGCTTCACTTTGCTAAGCAGGTGATATACAATAATTTTTTTTAATGCATGCAGAACAATTCATACAGTTGTTGTTTTCATGATGTGCATGTTACTAAGATTGGGTTATATTTGTATTTATGCCTATTAAAAACAGTCCTAAGATGACAGATATGTCCCTATTGTGCTGCATTCTCATTAAAGTATATTATTAAAAATATTTAACTAAAATTTACATTTAAACATACTTAACAGGTGTAAATTCCATTTATGTCTTATGAATTTGCATAGCATTAATTATAGGTGAGTGAGTATTTATCCAAGTGTTTTAGAAGCACTTTTATATCCATGTAGGGTGTGTATGGGTGTGTGTGTGTGTGTGTCTGTGTGTGTACATGGAGACTAGGAATTAAAAAAAAAAAATATATATATATATATATATATATATATATATATATATATATATATATATATATTTAATAAGCTGTTTTTCTTTATCCCGTTTCCGTATGTTTTCTACAAATTAATTCCTGGTTTTAATATTAGTTTTAATTAAATTTTAGATGTTTCATTTGTATCTGTAATTTAGTTGAAAAAAAAATCTCAAGAAAACTGAATATACTGGGGAATGAGATTGACCAAATTATGTTATGTGCTTATATGAATAAGGCATAATAATCTCCACTATGATGTATAATTATATGCACTAATAAAAAATTTTTCAGATTAAAGTATACTATTAGTAAATGTTCTGGGTTATTTTAAAATTATATTTATTATATAATGCCATTGTATTCAAATATACAACTTCAATGATGAGGTTTATTAACATTTATGTTAGGTAAAGCTTATAGTTTTACTTCTTGAAAATCATGACACTTTGGCTCTACTTCTACTCATTAAGAGACATGCAGAACCATCCATGCTCCTAATACACTATGATAAATGTTGTATACAAATTTAACTATATTGTGTTTCTGGTCGCCAGAACTCTTTTTAGCTCTGGTAAAGTGGATATTGTTTCTGTCAGTGACCTCTTAATTACCCTCGACTATATGATCTATATAGTTCCACTATGATTCCACCAATGCCAAGTTCAGTGGCACAGTCAATACAAGAACAAGAATCTTGTCATCAATGGGAAACTCACTTTCACTTTCCAGGAGCAAGATCCTACATACATCACATGGTATGGTACTTGTGCTGAAAAAATTGTGTAGTCCACTGGAATCTTCAATACCATGGAGAAGACTGCCATTCACTTCCAAGATGAAGACAAATCATCATCATCTCTGCATCTTTTGCTGAGAACCACTTATTTTTGATGGGTGTGAATTCTAAGTAAGGCAACTATTTCAAGAATATCAACAATGGCTACTGTACTATCAACTGCTTAAGCTCCATGGCAATAGTCACCCATGACAAATTGGGCACCACAGAGGGACTCATGACCATAGTTCCTCCCATTGCAGAGATCCATAAGACAGTGAATGGCCCCTCTGCGAAACTGTGGTACAACACCCTGGGGCTACCAACAATATCATTTCTGAATCCATTGGTGCTGCTGAAGACCACAGACAATTCATCCTTGAGCCAAATGGAAAGCTCACTGGCACTGCTTTCTTCGGACCCACCCCAATGTTCATTTATGGGCATGACCAGTAATCTATATAAAGGTGCCAAATATGATGACAATAAGAAGTCACTTAAGCACATCAGCAAGATCCCTAAAATTCATTCTAGGTTACACAAGGGACCAGGTTGTCTACCGCAACTTTGACAGTGACTCTTTGTTACACCTTCAACGCTGGGTCTCTCATTGCTCTCAATGACCACTCTATCAGCTTCACTTAATGATGTGACAATGAATTTTACAACAGCAATAGGGTGGTATAGCCTACATTCCACATGGCTTCCAGGAAGTATGAACCCCAAGAATTCCAGTCCTATCAAGAGCATTGAGAGGAAGAGAGAAGAGCTCAGCTGCCAGGTGTCCCTAACCTAAGTCAGCCTCACTACACATAAACTCTTTCCCCTTCACAGTTTCTGTTTCAGATCCCCTAAAGAAGGGAATTACTTGCTCATGATCCATCAATAAAGTCCTCTGAATCTAGCTTAAAAACAAAAAAAGAGCAATATATTTTGGGGTTATTTAACTAACAATCCACTTGTATTCTTATAAGCATGAAATTTGTAAGAACACTTTTCATCCTGAAATTTAATTCGATGCAAGAAAGTGACAGATTTATAGATTTGTCAATGTAATAGTTCTTGGACTTGTGTATTGTACAATTACAAATTGTATGTATGTTTTATTTATGTGTTCTGTTTATCATGTTTCATTTATAAAAAAAAAAAGAAAATACAAAAACAAAAGTACTCTAGTAAGTGCTGATAATCCAAAACACTGCATTCTGTTTTTAAACCTTTTTAAAATTATGTTTTGTACTTTTATCAATGTATTTCAATTGTTTAATTTCAATAATCATATTAATAAAATTTTTTTAAAAAAATTGAATCCCAATTATCATATATATTTACAATGGATATTTTAAAATACAGGATACACTTTTTTTCCCATTTTCAATCCTGATACTAATTTGTATCAAACAGAAGAGAGGAAATACAACTACAGAGAAAAAGAGACGAAGAAAATCTAGTTGTTAGGCGAATTCCTACAACTTAAATGTTGTTAAACAGAGATGGTAAATAAATTATTTGGATTTATGACTTACTTTTATTTGATATGCTTTCATCTTGATGTAATAGCAACACAGAGTGAAACTTACTCTCGATTCTGTTTATTCATCTGCATTTTAACGCATTTGCCTGTGACTGATCAGAAATTCATTATAGCCAAGATACATCATTTGAAACAAAATTGGCTACTTTAGACCATGTGAAATTGTAGGATTCTCACAAACATTAGCAGGCCACAAACATAGTTGCAGTTATCTATGTTGAAAAGTTGCTGAATTTTTAAAACCTTTGCTTTTTCTCCCAGGTGTTAGAAGACTAGTATTCACAGTTTAAAAACATAAAATGTGTGTTCCTTCCTACGTCTTCACCTTAGGGGGGGGCTATTACTCTCCTGTGGATCAATGCCAGTGCCAGACCAAATAAATGATGTTGACTGTCTGATTCATTTCCCACGATACTAGAACTACAATGCTGTATTTGGGTTGGAAACTCATAAATCTTTGAGGTTGAGTGTAGTGAGATTCCTAAGTGCACACTGTTCTGATAGCATTAAAGATGAGATTTGAAGCTCTCCTGCTGCAACTCCATACTTTATCTGTAGTTGATACTATTGTAAATGACAGGCTAGTGGTGATCTAATCAATAATTTAAGTTTTCTATCCTGGACCAAAATATCCACACAGGAAGAAATTCCTAAAGTAATACATTTGATGTCTGGATAGAACAGATTTGGCATTTCAGAGTTCTTGGTTCCCCTCAATTGAAGTGTTTTATTTGCAAACTATCCCACATTCATTCATTATTTAAAGATATCTACTGTCATTCAGTGCTGTTTTTCCATTACTTATTTTCACCAAGGAAGGGATAATTAATATAGCCTTCTTTGTTCCAGGTTGTGATTGAATGAAAATATTTCATGGGATGTTACAATATATCATGGTTTTGGCATCCTATAAATTTCTCACTTGACAGTAGTGTTAAAATTGTGGCTGCACAGTTAATCATTAACTATTTTGTCCAATATATTAGTATTTTATCAACTAACATTCATTCATTTATTATTTATATGTTATCTATTTCCAAACATACTTGGCAGGTGAATTATTAACCCAGAATTACAAACTGTAAAGTCCCAAGTAAGAATAAATGAAATATTCAAGAAAAGTACATGAATAAAATAGCAAAACCTATCTCTGCCATAAAATAAAAGAAAAAATATATATTTTTAATTATTTTGGCTTATTTTTCTTAAAAAGGGAAAACTAAATTTTGAATTAATAATAGGTCAACATTTAATATTATATTTTAATATTAAGAAGAGTGTCACAGTAGTTTGGGTAGAGAGAGGTGATAGGAGGGGAGGGGAGGGGAGGGGGGATAGGGAGGGCAGCAGAATACAGTAGACACTAGTACTGCTGTATGTATATAGGTGGCTGTATAACCAATGTGATCCTGCAATCTGTACACATGGAAAAATGAGAATTCATACACCATTTTGATCAAATGTATGATATGTCAAGATCATTGTATTGTCTTGAGCAACTAATAAAAAAAGAAGAATTTCTAAGATCATAGTTTTTCAACCAGAGCAAAAAAAAACTGAATTGCATAAGTCTAACAGACATATATTTGTATTTATGCTGTTATTGTAATTTGTATTATGTATTTTTCAGTTTATGATAACTAATTTTTTCCCCAAGACTAAAAGTTGCAATGTTAGGTATGTTAGCTAATGGAAAATTTATAAAGAAGCAAACACATTTGTAAAGTTGAAACATCATTTATTCAACTATAACTTACATATGCAAAAATAACTTATATACTGAGAAAAATAAAATTTAATTATGTCTTAGACAAGTTGCAAATATATGCTTAAAAACACATTAATGTTTTGGAAAAATGTAATCTTATTTTTTTTTTAGAAAATATTTGTTATTCTACCCAATGGATCAGGTTTTACTGATAGATACATAATTTTATTTGAAAATGAATTAGAAAAAATGTCTTTTTAATAAAACAGGTTACATATTCCTATTTTTAAAACTTTTTAGTTATACATAATATGTATGCAGGAAAGTATTAAAGTATTTTGTTCAATTAATTTTAGTGAATTGCACACACCTACATGATGGACATTCTGAGATAAAAATGTGCACTGCTAGCATATAAATATCCCCTTCCAATCACTCTAGACTACCATGAGTGATGCTTATCCTGACTAACATGCAAGGGAAGTTGTGCTTGCCTTTGTGATTTGTGTCTCAACATGGAATTAAATAGATTCTGACTACTTTTGCCCAACATTAATGTTGTGAGGTTCCACCATGTTGAGGCATGCTAGGTACATCACTCATTTTCTCCTCTGATGATACAATGTAATATGTATTTATTAGTTTATGTGTTTATGTGTAGCCATCTAACTGTTAAGAAAATTAATTTGTAACTATTGTCTCATTTCCTCTTATTTTCAGAAAGTCCATTTTTTTTTCTGAAAAAGAGTACAAAATATTTCCTTGTGGAATGGCTTCCTTAAAAACCACATTCAGTTTCTTCAGTAGATATTTTAATATTTATATCATTTATTTATTTGAGTTTTTTTAATTTTGTTGTCTATTTCATTTAATTATCAAATTTATTGTCATAAAGTTGTTCATCTCATTTCCTTACTGTCATTTTCATATAGGTACAATATTTAGTGATGCAACTTCTCTTTTCCTGCTATTTTGATAACTTCTGTCTTCTATTTCCCAAATTGATCTGCCTCAGGATTTACCTTCTTCTTTTGCCTTCAACAGAGAACCAGATTATAATTTATTTATTGCTTATTCTTTGTTCTATTTGTTTGATGCTTCCACCAATATTTATTATTTCCTTTATTCTCTGTACTTTGGGTTTCATTTGCTCTTTTACTTATAGATTTGTTAGTGGAATCTGGGAGATTTTCTTTTTGTCGCAAGTGTTCAGTAGTAAAAAAGTTACATCCAAGAAATTTTAATATGCTCATTTGCACTTTAATTAAACTCAGAATACTTTCTAATTTATCTTTTATTTTCTTTTTTTCATGCATGGGTCATTTGAAATTGTTACATTTTCCCCCAGTCATTCATGGATTTTTCCAGACAAGTTTGTGGTATTGATTTCTAATAACATTTTTGGTGATCAGAGAAAATATTATATGTTTTGAATTTTTTAACATCTATCGAGTCTTATGAGGTAACCCATAAAATGCTCTATTTTGATAAATCTCATGCATATTTGAAAAATTATTGATATTTTGGAATATTTTATAAAACTTAATGAAGTAAAAGAATGTTGATAGTTTCCATTAATTTATATCCTTAATTTCTATTTTATAATTATATATGTATTGAGGTAGGGCGTTGAAATCTTATAGCATAATAGCTGATCTGTCTGGTTCTCTTAGAATTTTCACCATTGTAAAAAATATTTTGAAGTTTTAAAATTTGTGGGAATTATGATTTCTATGTTTGTGTTGAATTGAGCACTTTGTTATGACTAGCCCTCTTTATCATGTTCTATGTCTTGAAGTCAATTTTTTCCTCATTTTTCTGTCCTCTTTTGACTCTTTTGAAGTATTGTGTTTCCTTTTACTTCACATCATATCTGTTGTTATATTTAATGTGAAATTCTTGTAGGGGCAAATAGTCAGGTCCTGATGCAATCTATTCAATTATCCTCTTGTCCTGGACTTGAAGTTAGACTATATGACTTTTCTTCCTGTACTTTACACTACACATGTATATTTGAATGAAGGAGGAAAAAAATCGTGGATTATTAATTCCCAAATATCTCTTCAAGCAATACTGCCTTTTCTTGTTATTTTCTATCAACAATCTTATATTCTTTTAGGCAGGTTCCTTAAAATACCTTTCTTTCTCTGGTTATTTCATCAAGTGCGAGCACATGGTCCACTCACACCTTAAGGCTAGGAATTATTTAGAGAACTTTATTATAGCTACCAAAAATATCAACATTTTTTCAAATATACATGGGATTTACCAAAACAGAGCATTTTATGGGTTACCTTACAAGACTCGATTGATGTTAAAAAATTCAATATACATGGGACAGTATATTCCCATGACTTTCTACATCTTTTATTCATCAGCTTTGTGGGGCATCTCTTCATTACTCAATATGTCCTCGTTTTCCTAATTAGAGTTAAGCAACTGAGTTTTAGTTGATTGTTGCTGCGCCCCTCCCCTGACTCAGGCAATGGCAAGGCCCTACTGAGGTGGATGGCGCAAGGCGTCCATCCTCTGGAGGAGCACAGTATGTTTCTGGGAATGGGCTGGCTTGTTTTTGTATTCCTTTAATAAGTATAGTTGCGACTTCTCATATGGCCATTAAGTATGAAGGAAAAAACATGACTTTCCCAATTAATGCAGATACTTCTAAAGAATAGATGTGTTTGCTCTAAATGCAATGATTCAGCTGTGGAGCCTAAATTGTTAATGTTTAATGAAAAACTCCCTGTATTCCTGTCAAGGAAGTTTTTGAGAAATTAAATTAAAATCTAGAGAAGAAGAATTATTGTTAAGAAGACAGATTAGTGCTTAGTAGTGGGCAACTTGTTCTTGTTCCTATGCACAATGGTTTGTGCTCTTATTCTTGTTTGATTAAAATTAATAACAAGTTAACCACTTGCCATAACCGTGGCATTGGCTCCATTCAGTAAGTCAAGAAAGAATGGTCAAGGTATAGGCCAATAGTTTGGGACATTTCTAACTATAATTAAAAGTTAACTAAGCAGAAACCAGCTCAAAGCAAAAGGCGAACTGAAAGGAAAAATGGTTGCTTATGCATAAGCCAAGATACATTCTTCTGTTCTAATTTTAGCTACGTAATACTTTGTTTCTTTGAATAATGATTCCTGTTTTGTAACCACAAAGTACTGTGAGCCTGCCAAAATGAAAAGTATATATGATTAACTTCACAAGTAAAGATTGAGATTCAGCACCTTCACTTTTGTGTCTGTGTTGTTTCTCCACCCCCTTTCGCCAACTCCTCACCATCCGTTTGTCTCCTGAGACCTCCTGTTGGAGCTGGTCTCCGACAGATTGTACCACATCTATATGATAATAAAATACTATATTGTTTAGTATTAGCCAAAAAATGGATAAGTAATAAATTCAATAGTTAATACAGTAGTTATCTGGTTAATTTGAAGAATAATAGAAAATAAAATAATATAATTTTTAACAAAAGCAAAACATTTGACTAGTGAATGTGTAGATATAAATATAGACATTCCAGTTTTCATAAAATATAGATATTCCAGTTTTCAACAACAAAAGAAAAAATATGTAGGCCATGTCAGGAAACAAAAGAGTGTAACTTAAACAAAATATACAAGGACAATGAGAGAGAGAGAGAGAGAGAGAGAGAGAGAGAGAGAGAGAGAGAGATATTTCTGTGCAGAAGCTCAAATATTAGACTTTGTAGTTAAACATTTCAATGTTACATCTATAAATATGTAATAGTAATGCATATACTAATATAAGTATATAAAATACTTGAATAACATCATCAGCATTCTTGATTAAATATATGTTCATAGAAATTTGACATAAACTAAAGCAAAAACATTTGTTATAAAGAATTCTTTGGATGGTAATAAATATTGAAGAAATTGTAGGCCATAAACTCAAAGAATCCATTAAAGAATAATGTGTTGCAATTATTTGTTATGTCTCTTTTGTCTTATTCAATCTGAAAAAAATTTCTAAGACTCTCTTTCACTTTCAGAATTTGATGATTTTCAATACCCTAGCAAATTCTGGTTTATCTGATATTCATAATTGAACTTTGATCATGCATTTTTTTGTCAAGAATGTTACTTCATTTTTTCAAGTGATACACAATTTTCATATAGTACATTAGTGGTGAGGTACTTTTGACCATGAGTGAAATCAGTCAAGTTTCTCCATTGTAAATTAACTTATAGGTTTTAGGTAAAGCATTATTTATGAGCAGTTATTTTGAGTGTATAAAGCATTTATTTTCCATGAGACTTTGATTCACAGTTTATGTATTCATATTTTGTGCCACAATCACATTTCAGATAGTTGGTATATGGTGATTTTCTAGTTTTAATATTTATACTATACTTTTATTTTTGCATTTATAGTATCAGATAGCCTTCTTTTTTAAAGCAGTTTGTAGTATATCCATTTGCATATTGTATAAATATAAACATTGTTTAGCTATAATTCCAAGGAGTCCTAATTCCTTTTTCTGGAGAATGGAATGAGTGTCTGTGATGTTGTTCTTATGTTCTTGTCTATCACTACATCAAAGAAGATAACTGAGACACAGACACACAAACATGCACACACACAGGGCACACAAATACCTATACACAAGTTTACATTTATAGTTATTTACATACCTCTTTGTCTGTGTAACCATGTTATTTGTCATGCATTGAAAACCATGAGTTTTCAATGATATTTTGACCTTGCATTCCACCTCAAATCTAATAGCAGTGAATATGATCTAGCTGCTGCTGATTCTCTCTCTCTCTGTCTCTCTCTCTCTCTCTCTCTCATTTTTTTTTTAGTGCCAGGGATTGAACCTGGGGATGCTTACCTAGCTAAATCCTCAGTCCAAAAAGAGTTACAGATGTAGCTGTAAATGCCTTCTGAGTTCAATATTAGTATTACTAAAATAAAAATAAAACTTCATTTATTTCCCAAGTATGAGCTTTTCACATTTGATTAGTCAGGTAATTACCACTTGCTTGATTCAATTATTTTTGGTCATGCTTGAGGTTGAACCCAGGTCTTTATACATGCTAGGCAAGTGTTCTACCACTGGTTACACCCTTATCCTTATTAACTACGATCATTCAACTTAATATGCTTGCCCAAACTTTCTTTTTATCTACTGTTACATGTATGCTTTGTGTTATAGTTTGAATCTGAAATAGTCTCCAAAACCTCATGTGTTAAAATCTTAGTTTCTGTGACAAGTACATAACTGTATTGAAAAGTTCGGCCTCTGGAAGATCATCAGATCACATGGACTCTAATCTCATCAATGAATTAATCTAATTGTGTCTTCATAATTTTATGAGCTATGAGCAGGTGGTGGGAGCTAAGTGTGTCCTTGAAGGCTAGGTCATGTCTCTGGCCATTCTTGATCTCTCTGGATCCTGGCCACCATGAAGAGAACAGTTTTTCTCTGCCATACCATTCTGCCATGATGTTATGACTTACAACAAGCTCAAAGTGACAGGGTGAAGTGACCATAGACTGAAACTTCTGAAACCGTGAGCCCAAATAAATTCTTCCTCCAAGTCCCATCTGTTTTCTCTTATATATGGAGGCTAGAAACACAATAGGAAATAAAAACCGGATCTCAAGTCAATAGAATAAACACAACAAGGATAGAATAAAGAGTTCAGTAGGGAGAAAGAAGTGGTGGCTAAAGGAAGATACTGGAAAATAAAATCTATCAAATTATCTTATATGCATATAAAATATGTCACAATGAAATCCCCATTTGGTATAATCAATATGTACCAATAAAAATTTTCAAAGGCAAATTAAAAAAAATAAATCCTTCATTTTTTAATTTGACTCTCATAGATTTTTTTTTTTTTTTGTCACAGAGATGAAAAGCTGACTACCACACTTGGTTACTGAAATAGTAGCAACATATCATATTTGTTTTGAAAATTATTCTATTAAAAAGACTGTGATAGAATATCCTAAACATTAGTATAATCATTTGAAGCTTATTATTCTCTAAGAGCCTGATTTCTGTGAACATTTTTAACTACATTGATAGAATAATGTCATATTGTGAATTACTATTTTACCTTCCCTATTCTCACTGCATGACACCATAATATATAGCGCTTTATGATGTGGTTCAAATTAGATCTGAGTTATAACTTCAAAGTTCTCAGCTGAAATGATAAAAGAAGGGGGTATAAGAGTTACTTTTTACCTAAATTAAAGGTATAGAGTGCCAACTATTCAACAACACTTAAGAATGTACAAATCTTTATGTCTAATATATGTGTGAGATCTACAGTTGAATATGTAAATTCTGTCCCAAATTAATAATGTGATGGAAAAGCAACAAACGTCAAAGACATTTTTAAAAGTGTAAATAATAAGCAATAAAATAATATTAAACACCAGCTCTTTATTCACTTTATCACTTCAAAAATAATATCCTTCATTTTTAAGACTTTTGGAATATTTAGTACTACTCTCTTTGATCTTTTTCTCACAATATTTATTTTTTCAACCTTTCAGAGAACGAAGGTTTTTCCCAATACTAATTAAAATCTGACTAGTATTAAAGCATGCTTAGAAAATGTATCTGAGGGCTGGGGATGTGGCTCAAGTGGTAGCACACTCGCCTGGCATGTGTGCCGCCGGGGTTCGATCCTCAGCACCACATACAAAGATGTTGTGTCTGCCAAAAACTAAAAAATAAATATTAAAATTTTTTAAAAAAATGTATCTGAGGCAAATCATAAAGTAATACTCATGATTTTAAAATTGTAATTGATGTAAAATTTTGCTAATGTCCATGTGTATGGGCTTGAAATTTTCATAAATCATGAATAAAGAAGATCTGGAGAACACAGGACAGAATTTGTCAAGATAAAACTCAAAGTATGTGTGTGTTGGTCTTTTCTTCATGAGTATGTCATGGGCCAAAGTCTATCTTATATCCTCAGAAAGTTGATGTACTTCATCCTTCTTTATAAATTATACTCATGTTACCTATATTCACAGGAACTGATATATGAAAAAAACATAATTAAAATGATAAATACAACATTATAATTAGAGTACTTGACTTACTTAGTGATAAATATATTATAGGTAACAAAGATGTAGTGCCAATACTAGTGTATATGTTTATTTGCCTTCTTTCCCTGAAGGCAGTGAAAATGTGCTTAGAAAATTCAACTTGTTGATATGGTAGAGAGGTATAAAAAGGATGGCAAATTATAGTCAAAATGTTATTTGGACAGAGTAAAATAAAAATAAAGCAAGATACTTGGTATTTCAAAGTTAATTCACATTTCCATTAATCAGCTAGTATACTTAGTATCCTTCCCAGGATGGGATTCTCACATGTCTGTCCAAGGGTCAGTGACATGCCCCTTAACTCAATGCCAGGACCAGAGCAGGGAGACAGCTGGGAAATCATTACTGGGACACAGAGTTTGGCTGGCACTATGTGCATTTGCTGGGTTTCA
This sequence comes from Marmota monax, assembly GCF_021218885.2. Taxonomy (NCBI): domain Eukaryota; kingdom Metazoa; phylum Chordata; class Mammalia; order Rodentia; family Sciuridae; genus Marmota; species Marmota monax. The sequence goes on along the minus strand of NW_026694592.1, from coordinate 134,788 downwards.
TGGGGCTGTGCACTTGTGAAGACATATAGCCTGCATCACAGTACCATGTTTCCATACACAGAAAAAGAGAGAATTTATCTATTGGTTCTAATTTTCTCTTGGTGAAAAGGTAACTCCCACATGTAATAAATCACTAGGATCCCTGTGTGGTGCATAGATGTGTCTATGTGTTAACCACTGTTTGGTGGTTCTGCAAATAGAAACCCAATGTGGAGAAGCAAAAAGAAGCCTTCAGGGAAGATAGGAGGTGAGATATTTTTCACTATTGTTTGTGTCCCAGGTTTATTAAATCCACATAAAGTTGAAAAGATTCAGGTGAGTTTGAAAACATATAGTGTAGTATTATCAAAGCAAAATATGTTTAATAAATAATCTTTTTTCCCTATATATCCATGATGATGGATTGTAAAGTAGATGCATAACTGATGGATATTTTGAAATAATTATTTTAAAATCTGGCATTCCATTCTAAATTCATGTTGAGAAGAATTCTTCAATGTTGCCTTTGGAATTCATTAAGTAATCAAAGAGAACAGTGGTTTTCCAAAACAATCTATCTACATATATTAACACAGGATATTCAAAGATCAAATTTCTGATTTAAGTTTGAAAAAATACAATTTTCACTTAAATTAATTTAAATTGTAATTTAAAGATATGTTTATTCTGATTCATCATGAGAAACATTATCATATCTTTAGTGTTAAATAGTTCATCTTTGTGAGAAAACTGGTATTATTTTCCTTTATTGTAAAACTTGTCATTCATTGTCTCGACCCCTCGCCGGCAAGGGAAAACACGACACAGGATTCTTCTTTCAGCAGTTTATTCAGGCCTTGTTTCATGTATCATCTTCTAGTGACCCCCCGCCGAGCGCCCAAGCATAGCCTAATAAAGCTTACTCAAGTCCAATCCAAAGCTGCCACGCGGGGTTTTCTCATAGGGTGTTGAGGGACAGCGCGCCAACTTTCCCTAATAAGGAGTTGTTTACCAAGATCCACAACGGAGACCGGCGCCATCTTCTAATGGCGGCAACGGTCTACAAACACGGCTCACCACAATTCATTTTATCTTACTTTTACTAAATATACTAAAACCAAAATTTGGAGTACAGTGGAAATAGCTATTTATTGTGTTTCACATTTGAAAACATTCTACCATGTGACTGACATAACATAAACATTGGAGAAAAGAAGATAAGATACTCCTGCCAGCACATTGATTGTGGCTCAGTGAGCCTTGGATTGGGTTTGCAGAACTATAAAATAATTAATTTATGCTTTTTTTAAGACACTCAAAAATTTTTTATTGTCAGCTGTTACAGCTACTAATGTTAACTGATTGCTACAAAGGGTAAATAATGATCATGGGTATAGATTACATTGTAAAGAAGTCCTAAGTAAAGGCAGATGGTGATCTCTCTTTATAGTTCAACTTGCAAGGAGTTACAAGTTGAACTTCAAGAGCATGCATAGCAGGAATACAGAAGGATAAAAAATGAAACAAAATAAGGTCTTATAAAATTTGTAAACAAACTAATTTTATCTATTTATACATATTCTTCAAATTATTCTACAACATTTATCACTCTTCATTTGATGCTTTTCTTTCCTTTTTAAAAAAATCTCATAATTATGCAGGAGACAGAGTGAAACAGGTGAGTTCAGGAAGGAAATTAAGTAACCTAATTTCTATGAACTATGATTATGTAGTGCATGCAGTGGTAAAATAATGCTACCATTTCAAGGTATGATAACAAAAATAAACACTCCAAGTCAAAATTGTGACAAATGAGTGGCCACATAGCTATAACATGCTAATATTATAAATACCAAACACTTACACTATATAATCTATTGTTTTAGTCAGCATTTGTGTTTCTGTGGCTGAAATGTCTAGGAACAACTGAAAGGAAGAAAAGTTTATTTGGAACTTTCGGCATCAGAAGTGAGTAGTTCCGCTTTACTTGTGTGGTTTTCTTCTTTTTAAAGTTTAAGATAGAAATATTATTAGAGTCTACAGATAAGTTTAAGTGAGAACAACAAAGTTGCCTTTGTTGTTTTTGCAGCTGTATCCACTGGATCAATCTTCTTAGTCCAGTTATGGCCAGGAGTACAAAAAGCAACCACTTGCATGAAAAAAGAAGGCAACAGCAGCACAAGAACAACAAAGGAGCCTTTGGAGTCATCTATAAAGCCTTCCTAATATCTCTGCTTCACTGGATCCTGTTGTTCCCAATTGCATGTTCACCAAGCCTTCTGGTGAAAGTCTCACTGCCAATTGTGAGAATTAACAGAGAACCCTGAAATTCTGGTGACAGAGTATGAACACTGAAAAGTCTGACATCTCAGGTTTCTGTAATAAGTATGATTCTGGGTAGAATGAGCATACGGGGCCTCTTGCTAATTTGTAAAATATACTTTTTTGGGGGTATGGGATGGTACTGGGAAGTGAACTCAGGGACACTGGACCATTGAGCCACATACCAAGTCTACATTATAGTTTATTTAGAGGCATGGTTTGACTAAGTTGCTTCGCACCTGACTTTTGCTGAGGCTGGCTTTGAACTCCTGATCCTCCTGCCTCAGCCTCCAGAGCCACTGGGAGTACAGGAATGCACCACCTCGGCTGGCTGTATGATGTACTTTTAACCAGTGGTAACCAGCTCTGTTGAGGCTGTATCACCACTAAACCATAGTATGCATAAATACCAAATTCAAGCCTACAAGCCACAGAGCCACTTATTGAAAACCCCTATAACTTTCTGAGGGCTTGTTTTGAGAATATTTATACTTGTTTAGTATGAGCCCTGCCAACTCCAGATGAGCTATAAGAATAATGTTCCTGAGTCCTGTAGGAGTCATCAGCCAATGACAGATGGGTATTAGTTTTTTGTTTTTTTTTTTTTTTTTTGCCCCCAACTTAGTCTGAGACATGGGCTACTTCTCCCTAAACCAATGACAATATCTGATTTGCTAATGAATTTTTAATTGGTTTTGTTCCTTTCCTGGTTCATGTTTCCATTCTGTGCTATAGCTTCCTGGATTCCTCCAAAATAAATTACTTGAAATCCAATCATTGTCTCAGTTTCTATTTCTGCAGGAACCTACCTATCAGCACCATGAATCTTTGTTAAATTGTTCCACCAACATTTTACACTAATGCTATTTGTTCTCCAATTGCCCAAAACCTGACCTGTAAGTTCTACATCAAGTGCTGTATTTAGATGTTCCTTTGTTCATTAAGTCCAAAATGTGATTTTCTTTTTCCTCTAGCATTTAGAACAAACCGTTTAATTATTTTGTTGAACATGAGAAGAAGTAATTAACTTTTATAGAAATGATTATTATATGCATATAAAAAAGAGTCCTTAAAACCTGATCTCCTTGTAGCATGATAAAATGTTCACATTATTTTAAATATTAATAAAATGAGGCCAACTGAAGAAACAAATTATCAGAGGATCCTTCTCTTATCAACCCATGTGTTCTTTGAATGGTATGGCAGGTTAAATCTATATTCCTTTCTGTTTTAGTCCTTCCAAGGAAACAAAAATCTTGCTTAATTGATTTAATCAAGAAAGTTACATTGAAAGATTTTATTTTTTCCTAGTAGCACTTCAACAGTAGGGGGAGCTTTTAGCCTGTATGGAGCTTCAAGGTATTCAGAATTAATTTTTTGGTAGAGAAAATCGTAGAAATCAAACATTATGGTTCTTTCAAAACATGTTTCAGAGGAATTAGGTAGTCTCTTGATTCCATTTTCATGGACAACATGATATCTTCTATCTTGTTACACACTTACAGAATACAATAGAGAAAGAAACTTCACTTCTTGCTGACTTTAACTGAAGTGTTCCAGTCTCTTTATAGGATTACTGAATGTGGTTTATATACTGAAATAGTCTGAGAATATTCTAGAGCTCTTGAAACGATGTCACAAGTGTCAGTTTCTCATGTCCTAAAGGAAACACAACTTTAGCAAATAGTAGTGAAGAATGCTCATTATGATCAAAAATAATTTCCCAAATAAATAAATAAAGTAGTTGTGGTCAGTCTGCCTTTTAAAGAAGGACAATCCATATGGATGTTTGTGCATGCATAATAAATTTTAAAACATTCTGAATAAATGGTCAATTAACATGAAGAGAAGAACTTACATTCTTATATAGACATTTCCCCATTTCCAAGGCACTTAAATAAAGGACTGGAATGGATATTGCTTTTTCTTTCTAGCTAAACAACTCATTTAGTCCTTAACTACCTAGATTTGAAATTGTATATGAACACAACTCACTGAATCATTCTTAGTGACCTGATATTATAAAAAATGTACAGTGGAAAAAAAAGGCTTCAGGGTAACTGGTTATTACGGAAAACTGAATTCTTGATTTTTTATGACATAAATTACATAATCCTTTGTTTAGAATCCCTCTGACAAGGCATTCTTCCTTTCTGAAACTATTTATAGATGCAGCAGCATTGCATGGCAAAACTAGCAGAGCTTGTAGGTAAAAAAAAATAAATAGACTCACAAGAGAGAGATAAGAGAATTTATTGAATATCTATTGTGTCCCTCAGTCTTTGTGAGGTGCTTTGCATTTATTATCCAGTTAAATTTGGCCCTCAGTAGGAGCAACAATAAGATGCAACATAAGCTGTGGTAATAGCATGCTATGGAAACAGCCTTCAGGTCAGAATTCAGACTGCCACTTCTAAGGTCTGTAATTTCAGGGAAGTCACTAAACCTCTCTGTGCCTCAGTTGTTAAAACTGAAAAAAAAAAAAGGAAAAAAGAAGAAAAAAAAAACATGGGTATGATATTAATGGTATCTACAATATAGAGTCATTGGGGATTTAAATCTCTTCTTATTTATTAAAACTCAGATGACTGAAAAATAACAACACTAAAGTGTGTTCAGTCTATAAATTTAAAATAATTAGATGGGTAGGAGAACTCTGAGAATAGGTTGCTTTTCTGATGAGTGGATTATGAGTTGGCATTAGAATTGGATCTGTCTGAATAGTTATTCTTTGCTTTTATAAAACCATGATTCAGAAAATTATTCCAGGTCCTGCCAGTGGAAAGAGGCAATAGGAACATTAAATTCAGCACTTGTGACATAGAAGACACATATGCATAGATGCATATTTCCATGAAAGATGAATGAACAAGTAAGTTAATAAAATGTCTGACTTCTGCCTCTTCCCTTTAAACTAGGTTTCTTCCAGCTCAGACATAAGGATATCAATTGAAGCAAAGCCTTTGATCTTCTTGCGAAAAGTTGGATGAGCACTATCATCTATCCTTACAATTATAGTCTGCTTCAGGACCCTTAAATGATAAATATAGTAAAGTATAGGAAAGTGCCTTTAAAACCACAAAACACCTTTTAGTTACATGTATGCTGTTATCTGGCAGGGCTTATTGTTCCTGCTAAAAATCCACCTAGGCTTGAATCTTGCTAGTTTAGAGATTTTGATAACCACCTAAATTCCCTAAACTTCAGCTGTCTCAAAGGCAAATGAGCATAATTCACTGTGAGTGGGAAGGAAATATAGTTGACAGAACATGTAAGTACTTGATTTAACCCTCATCATGGTGCTTATCATCAGAGGGCAACTTGTATCAGCCAGATATTGCTATCATAATATTACTGTTTTTAACCATTATTATTGTTCAGTGTGGCAGATTAGAAGGCACATTTCTTCAGAGCAATAGTAATAGCATGCACATGTGCCATTGTGTCCACATCCTGTGACAGTGGTAGATATTATTAATTCCCAATGACCTTTAACTTTTTTCTATACCAGGCAGTCACTGGTGACTAGAATGATAAATGGAAAAAAGTTATTTTCTGCCTTTCTTCCTTAAGTTTATTTTATAGCCTTCTTTAAACATATACAAAGAAGATAATGAATGATTCAAATGCAATTTTTACATTCATGATTTCTTCAACAATCCCACCCTGAAGATGCATTTTGGAAGCAGAGTCTAGAAGCCACAGTCAGAAAGCAAAGACTTAAAGGGTATTTTATTTAATCCTCTTGCATACCTAAAAAGAAAACTATGATTATGACATGAGGAAATTGATATGCAAAAGGCAAATATTTGTTTATTATATTTAAATATTTATATCATGCAGAAATTAAATATTGAAATCAGGGACATAAGTCCCATATATCTCAAACCAAAAGCAGTCAGTCTTCTTATAACCTGAGGATTGCTAGGGGAAGAGGAAGTCACTCAAATTTCACACAACTCCAATTTCATCTCCTTTCCAATAATGTTATCTACATATGAATCCTTCTTTCAACATTTCCTCATGTTAATAATCATTGAACACTTTTTAAAATAAACATTATGGATTGACTAACATAGTAAAAAATAATGAGAAAAGTTCCATGCTATAATAATTCTAAGTAGGAAAGTGACATAAAGACATATGGTTATGTTAAATATTTTTTTTTAATCTAGAGAATATGCCTGGGTATCCCTTTCCTCAGCATTTATCCAAAAGGACTAAATCCAACATACTATAGCAATCCATATACAGCAATTATATATACTAATGTTAACAGCAGCTTAAATCACAATAGTCCAGTTATTGAGCCAGATTAGGTGTTCATCAACAGATGAATAGACAAATAAAATGTGGTATATATACAAAATAGGTTTTACTCTGCCATAAAGAAGAAAATTGTGTTATTTTCAGGAAAATGGATAGAACTGGAGAGCTTCGTGTTAAGTGACATAAGCCAGACTCAGAAAGTTGAAGGCTGTATGTTCTCTCTCATACTTGGAAGTTAGAGTGAAAAAAGGAAAAAAAAAAAAAAAGAAAAGAAAAGGATCTCATGAAAATAGAAGAGAGATTAATAGAGGAGAGGAAGGGGACCAGGGGATAGAGGAGAGAACTGCAGTGGAGGTACTGGGGAAAGAAAATAGTCAAATTATATTATGTGCATGTAAGAACATGCTACAATGAATCCCACTGTTACATGTTTGTTTTTGTAGATATATGTATATATGTACAAAGTATCAAGAAAAACTTTTAAGGAAGGAATCACTTCATAGGTAGAGTGGACCTGAGCTAAAAAGCAGAGAAGAGAAAAAATAAATAAAAGAGGGATTATGAAATACTTGAGTGGATTTGGTTTCACTGGAATACATGAATATAGTGGGCACTTTTGGGAAATGAAACAGAATAAACATATTGGGGACTGATAGGGCATAGCCATGAACTCCAGGCCTATACTTTGCAGTTTCTGTGTGACTTATTATGCTGAGCAGGTTGGAAACACCCTCAGGACTGAATGTTCAGTGTGCATTTGCTGGGATGACTCCTCCCTGTTAAGAGTCTGTAAACAAGTCTGGATGGCGCCTGGCATTTTGCCAGAGGGAGTGGTTTGTGAAGTAATGCCAGCTAGCCATTAAGTGTGGAGATTCCTTATTGGTTGACTGCTGTATGGAGTTTATGTTAATTAGATAAGCTGTGTGGAATGTATATATACCCCTCCTGTCCTACAATAAACAGCTCCCACTCCTGCTGTATCAATCTTCACAAGTTGTTCGTCACACCCCTGGTTATTTTGCTCAGCCGGACTGCGGCACCTCCCAGAGAGCACTCAGTTATCAAGCTCTTTCTCAGAAGCAGCTCTTATCCAGTGTCCACTCAATTTGGGTATGAGGGATTAGTCTTCTTGTCTCAATTGGCAGGATGCTGATAAGTTACTTTAGCTGTTGTGAATGCATCCCAGACTGACTTTGTCTATGCTCTGTCTTGCTCACTAGCTTTACCAAAACAAAACAAAACAAATAACAACAACGACGACAAAAACCACTGTATTTTCTCAATACTCTCAACTATTCAACACTTCACTTCTAGTGTTAGTTATTTGGGGGTTTCCCAAACCATAAAATTCTATAATTCTCTGCAGATACTAAATTATATCACTATGTACCTGGAGAAATCATCAGATCTCACAGGTTTAAGGATGAAGTCCCATCTACTCTCTCCACTTCAGAAGCAAATTGCATGTCTAGCTTATTAGTTGTGCTTCTAACTATTGGCTATAAATCAGAGGTTTCATGACCCCCCCCCCCGGCATCCATAATTTGTGAGAATGGCTCACAGAACTTAGAAAATAACTTTACTTATTTTTATCTATTTATTTTAAAGTCTAAAACTCAGAAACAAATAAAGAGAGAGAATCTTAGGGCCAAATATGTGGTTAGGTCTCCGAGATTCCATGATCTCTCCACTTGTCCCACCCATCAGGCATCTTACTCTACTTATCAGCATGAGACTAGTGTAAGCCTCATCCTTTCAAGTTTATAGAGTCTCCATCTATGAACTACCAATATCATAAGCCATTAGTACTAATTTAACTCCCAGACCCTATTTCTTCTCCAGAAGCCCAGAAATTTAGGATGAAATTTTCAGCCCTCTATTCACTTAGCTGGGAAGGCACAGAGATCAAATATATACCTTTGTAAATTGACCTCAATTAAAACTCAGAAACTGTAAAATAACTGTATTTGCAGTTTTCACATAAATTCAAGAGACGCAATTTCAAAATCCTGTGAATCAGTGTTCTGAAGAAACTGCAGAAAGTGAGAATTTATATGGCAAACTGTGTTGATATGTTGCAAAGCCGTAAATATTCTTTTGTAGGAAACTTCTTATGCAAGTTCAGAAAGAACAGGAACTGTGAGGCTGAGAGAAGATTAAGAAAAAACACATGTACTTAGAAGATTCATAAGACAAGAGTCTGAGGGCATCCTGACATTAATTTTGAGTCTCTGAACTCAATTTAATTACCTGGTCATTCTAGTAGTTCTAAGTGCCTATAGTCTAAGGGTGGAGATGACCAGACTTCATATTCCCAAACTACGGATTGAAATGTGTGTCAGTGCTGCTTCCATAGTGTCTTTCCAACTCCATTTAACACCCACCCCCAGTGCTGCTTTAATTGTGATTTTCCTGTTATTTTATAGTTAATGCACGCAAATCTCCATCTCTGAGTTTACTTTCTTGGGAGTCTGACATTCAATAGTTACAGTCTATGACAAATTAGGGAATTAGATGCAAAAAGGTGCATTAAGACAGAACAGTGAAATGTTTGAGACTTTAGTTTTAAGACAATTTAATTCAAGTTCTCCAAAGCATCAGTAAAATGATTTCAAAGGAATGATCCTACAAATGCAAAAATAAACAACAATGACAAAAATAACAGGGTTTCCTCAGTGAGAAAAATACATTTCCACAAATTTCTTGAAAATGGGATAAATATGGGAGCCAGTATGCCAGTATTCCTGTAAAAGAAATGTTATCAGTATAAAAATGGAGTCATTATTGTCAAACTTTGTCAAAGTGGAACCAGAAGACCATACAAAAAAAGAAAAGAAAAGAAAAAAAAGCTTTCACTTAGCATTCCCGTAACACACCTTATTGTAAGAAATTCCTGTACTTTCTAAGGGTCCCACTCACGGTACTACATAGATAATAATAGACAGTTCCTGGGGCCTGCAGTACATCCAAAAAGTCACCTGTACCAAGACAGATGCCTAGCAAGGACTGCCTGCATCAATGAACAAAGGCAAATTCCCAATATAAGTTCCTGTGAACAACGAATTTTAAGGCAGCTTAGCTGGATTCCTTTTTTTGTCATTTAGAGTTTTCATCATCCCACTCTTTAGGATATATCTGTGATTTTCACAGCATGAAGTTCTCAAGTTATAATTCTTTTGGTATTCCCAATTAAAAGGTTTGTTTTGGAGGACCTATCTCTATGAGTTTTTTTTTGTTTGTTTGTTTGTTTTGTTTTGTTGTTTTTTTGTTTGTTTGTTTGTTTTTTATTGGTTGTTCAAAACATTACAAAGCTCTTGACAGATCATATTTCATACATTAGACTCAAGTGGTTTCTCTTCAGATCGTATAAATCTTTTGCCTTTCTATGAGTTTTAAGTATTTGTAATTTTAGGTTGATGCCCAAATGCCTATGACAATATACTTAGAACTCATGGGGTAGTAAAACAATAGCAGAAGAGATAAGTGGGGGAAAGGTGCAGAAGGAATTAAGATTTAGTATTCCACTGAATGATCAGGCAAGGAATTATTGCAACAATGGGAATGAAAATTTTGGCTCTCAGTTTTCCAAAATGACTGAGCAAACAGAAATAGAAGAAGAAACAGGAGTCAGGAGAGCACCTGGTTCAAAGGACCATTGTGAACAGCTTTTACTTTAGATGATATAGAACAGGTGCTAAAACCCGTTCAGCAGCCACTGGAATTGTGAGATTAATGTGTGGAAAATATTTATATTTTATATTTTAAATATTTTATATTTGCAGATTCTATTATTCAAAGAAAAAAAATTATGATATATTATTCATTGTGCTTCCTACATACATCTTGCTCCTTCTGTTTTCAGATGAATAAATTGAAGTACTTTGAAAATGTCTAGAGTTGTTAAAATAGATGTGCAAAGAGAAAGACAAAACATCTATTTTTAGAAAACTTTCTAACTGGGCTTTTGGCAGTCAGAACATTAGGGACTGAGGGGATGTGAACATAAAATTAATCCATGTAACCTTTTATGACAGTTATGTTGAGGAAAAGAAAGAACTATCAGAGGCCAATGTAAGCATAATGGAGGGGCTGAAGCTCAGTGGTGGAACACTTGCCTAGTATGTGTGAGGCACTGTGTTCCATCCTCAGCACACACCACAGAAAAATAAATAATTATATATTTAAAATAAGTGAATCAAGAAGAGTCATATGGAATTGGATGGGATAGAGAGGGAAGGAGGTTATGGCCCTGAAGGAACCCAAAGGGAAACATAAAAGGATACAATTGGGAGATTTGGGTGGTGTAATCAAACCCCAGCATCACCATTTTTAGTCAACCAAGTGGAAGACAAAGGAAGAGGGCAAACTTGAACTTCTCACTCTAGTGAGCAATGTTCTTTACCTGAACTGAGGCTTCCCACAGAATGCTTCCCTGTTTATCTCCAGAGATTCTCAACAGAAAGCTGCTATCCCTCGGTATAGAATCTTCTGAAACTGCTGTGTATGAGTGTCTTTGATTGTATCAAGGACATCAGTAAGCATTGCCAAAGAACAGAATGTCCTTGGCTTCTAAAGGGGCTGTGTAGTAGGATGGGTTTTCTACAGTTATGGGGCTGGGCCTGGGGAAAAAAAGCATACATATTATATCATGAAATTTAGAAACTAATCATTTACTGTCATTTTGCTTTTCCCCCTACTAACAGTAAAAGTTATTTTTCTCAAAATTACTGAATTCTTAGTTTTGGAAAAAAATTCTTCCAATTCTACACGGATTTTTGCTATTTTAAAGACTGATTTATAAAGCAAATATGAATATGTGAAAAAGTTTAAGTATAAAGTATAAAGACTATTCTTCCCATCTATAAATCCATTTAGTCTGTGCCATGCCATGTGATGTGCCAGACATTAAAGTAACATAAGAATGGAAAGTTGAGGCCCATCTCTTATGTTCATCAAGAGCATCCTGCACAGCTGTGGTCTGATTTCCACATATGTAGCCTGACACACTCTTATTGCAAGGATCTACTGTAAATGGAAAAGCAGCTCTATTTATTCACTTAGTTTGAGAACTGTGTGCACACAAACTCCTCCTTACTAATTTAATTAAAGAGAAGTAGAAGAAGATCTTAGAAGATGGAAAAATATACCCTGTTCATGGATAGGCAGAACTAACATCATCAAAATGGTGATATTACCAAAAGTTCTCTATAGGTTTAATGCAATGCTAATCAAAATCCCAACAGCATTTCTTGTAGAAATGGATAAAGCAGTCATGAAATTCATTTGGAAAAATAAAAGACCCAGAATAGCAAAAGCAATTCTAAGCAGGAAGTGTGAATCAGGCAGTATAGCGATACCAGACTTAAAACTATATTACAGAGCAATAGTAACAAAAACAGCATGGTACTGGTACCAAAACAGGAGGGTGGACCAATGGTACAGAATAGAGGACACAGAGACTAATCCACAAAGCTACAACTATCTTATATTTGATAAAGGAGCTAAAAGCATGCAATGGAGGAAGGATACCATCTTCAACAAATGGTGCTGGGAAAACTGGAAATCCATATGCAACAAAATGAAACTGAATCCCCTCCTCTCGCCATGCACAAAAGTTAACTCAAAGTGGATCAAGGAGCTAGATATCAAATCAGAGACTCTGCATCTGATAGAAGAAAAAGTTGGCTCCGATCTACATATTGTAGGGTCGGGCTCCAAATTCCTTAATAGGACACCCATAGCACAAAATTTGATAACAAAAATCAACAAATGGGATTTACTTAAACTGAAAAGTTTTCTCTCAGCAAGAGAAACCATAAAAGAGTTAAATAGGGAGCCTACATCATGGGAACAAATTTTTACTCCTCACACTTCAGCTAGAGCCCTAATATCCAGAGTATACAAAGAACTCAAAAAATTAAACAATAAGAAAACAAATAACCCAATCAATAAATGGGCCAAAGACCTGAACAGACACTTCTCAGAGGAGGACATAGAATCAATCAACAAGTACATGAAAAAATGCTCACCATCTCTAGCAGTCAGAGAAATGCAAATCAAAACCTCCTTACTAATTTAATACCCTCTTCTATATACTTGTGACTGATTGGAGTAGCAGATGCATATGGCTTTTCTCTGTCAGAATTTGTGTCCAGGAATAAAACTTGAGAATTTGTGTTGGTATTGTATAATTGGACAACAATTATGCTTACTGTCATTTATTTTTTTCTCTTAGTGATATCCTCATCTTTGTAGTAGGAGGAAAGGCATTTGCCCCCTGGGTCTCAGGGTAACACTTACCAACACTTACCTACCTTTTTTTTTTTTTTTCTGTCTCTTTAGGAACACAGAAAGAATTTTTTCTGAGATTAAGATTTTTTATAGTGTTAGATCATGGGTTAAATTTTATAGTAAATTTCCTTTCTACCTCTAGTCCCTAATAAATTTGAAAAAAAAATAGTAAAATACTTACAACTCATTAGCCATGTGTTTATGTTTTAGATTAGGTCCCCCAAAAGCTCATGTGTGAGACAATGTGAGAAGGTTTAGAGGTGAAATGATTGGGTTATTAGATCCTTAACCTAATCATTGCATAAATCCTCTAATAAGGATCAACTGGGTGGTAACTGTAAGGTCTTTTAGACACAGGAAAAAAAAACTGACTAAAACACCATGGGAAAATATGTTCTTTTATAAAATCTGATGGATGATAATAGTGCTTGCAATAAGGTGAGTCTTTTGATGATGAAAATCTGTTTAATGACCTTAGTTCAAGCACTGGGTTATTTTAGCTTTGGTGCAATTTTTACTTTTAAATGAAAATGAAAATGGAATAACCACACTAGAATCATAATCAGGTTAATTTTAATGTCATCCTTTAGGTTTTTGATTTATCTTCAAAGTTTTTATTTTATGAAAATTCCTCAAAATCTTTACATAATTGCTTATTTTAAAATTAGAATATACTATTTTAAGAGTAAATCATTTTAAAAATAATTTATAACTCTAGAATTCTTGATAGAAACAGCCTTCATTCTTTTAATCTAAAAGGTAAAACAACAATTATTTTCTGTTTCTATCAAGAATTCTAGAGTTATAAATTATTTTTAAAATGACTTAATCTTAAAACAGTATATTCTGATTTTAAAACAAGCAATTATGTTATATGTATAAAAATTTATATCTGATTATAAAGTTATTGAAAATAGGAACTAATGTATCACACTGACAATGCAAGTCATGACATATATTCAGAATTTGCAAATTTAGCCTCTGGCTAATCCATTAGTTTTAGTGGTATAATGTGTACAGTTACATCATCAGGTTGACAATGGCCAGTAGTTAGATTATTATCATAGCTATGTATGTGTGAAAATATCCATGTAATTGTTTCCTCAAAAAGTGATATGGACAATAGTGTTATTCCTTTCCAATTAACATATTTTTTTACCTGAAATTGAAAACTAACTACTATTTATTTATTTTTTCCCTCTTAAGTAGTCCTAGTCTGACTGTAATATTTTGAGGACTATCATGTTTTATGCAGGATGACATTTTATATCATTTGTAGTGATCCTTTAACAAATTTGTAATTATTTGAACAGTATTAACAATATTTTGGATTTATGAAAAGACTTTTTTACATTAAATTTATTAAATTATTTAAAATACCTAATGTGGTGTTTTGATAGAAATGTATTGTTTCATCTGTAACCAACATTGCAGCTTTTGATATGCAGACAAGATAACTTTATAGTAGAATCACTTTTTAAAAACTATTAACAAACAAAGCTGTTATCTATTGCAATTTAGGCAGAAATCAGATATGTATTCTTATACCATGTGTTTTCATCCACAAGAAGAGCATTGAACTCACCTGCATTGATTTTATCATCTCTCCTTCCTTTGAAAATTGACAGATGAATAACAATTCCTACATTGGAGTTGTAATCATTTAATAACTTAGCCAGGTATATGCTTGTTTCATTAAATGTGTAGCACAGAACAGAATTTCTTCTCTGGGAGTGTAGAATACCTCAGTATTTGAGGAGACTAGAGTGGAGCTTACCTTCTTAGCGAGAAAATAATTACTAAAAATAATCACTAAAAATAATCATCCACAGTATTTGCCAGTGTCAAACAGAATGGGACTAGAATTAAGACCAGAGACCTTAATTCTAAAGGTGACCCGTTGTTTAAGTTGGTCTCTTCCTTAATTACACTGATTCTAAGCCACTTTGAAGTTTCCAGTCTTGTAAAGATGGAGAAAACAGAACCAGGGCAAGACCCTTTATGGGCATGTAAACAAAAAGAATGCGCAATTTCTTCAATAATTGAAAGTTCAACCTAAAATGAGCTGTGGAAAACAAATTTTTTCTAAAATCTACTCAGTACTTAGATTGTTTGCAATACCAAGTAACTGATAAATTTGTAATTGAAAGCTATATTAGATTATATATTTAAATATATTTTACCCCCCTCCCAGGAAATAAGCCCATTTGTTAAAATTAGCCTACACTAATTTACCCAAACTTTCTAAATATCTATATTATTTAAATTATATGTAGTTATACATAACTGCATATTTTACATAATGAATTTTATATAAAGTATAATTATAGATTTGATGTACTGTGTATACAAGTATATTTAAATGTATTATCTATTTAATATATATATATATATATATATATATATATATATATATATATATATCATGCTATATATATATGTAAAGTTTCCTGTTTTTATCAAAATAACAAAAGTACTCCAGTATTCATTGAAAATAATTATAGCTTATATTAAAATTAGTTGAATTATTTTATAATAGTTAATAAAATGATTTTTATGTGAATTTCATGCTTTCTACAAGCAATAACCTTATTAATCTTAGTATGCTTTATTCTTTGTATCTAAATTTGTGCTGGAAAAAGCTGAGTGTTGTAAATTCCTTGAAATTCTTGGTTTCTTCTAAATCACATTCTTGAGCTGGGTAAAGAAGCGTCTCTGGAACTTCAGCTAGGGATAGATTTATTTTCCCTTGTTTTCTCCCAAGCACTGAAGAGTCAGTGGGGTAATAAGCTTACATTCTGCTGCACTCACCGTACTACTTTAGTGAATTGCTGTGGCTTTCATGAGAAGGCCTTACAGTGGTTCCCTGCAGGGATTGTGTCTCTGTTGAGTGGCAAGTGTGGGCTGCTTCAGTCATTAAAAACTCCAGGCAAAATCTATTCCTAGAAATGCATGCTGATGTTCACAGGTAGCGGTACATAAGAGTAAGAAATGAACAGGAATTATAAGAATTACCTTTTTTTAATAGTATATACATCTCAAGGAGGGTATATTTTAGGTTTTCTGAATTTTAGATGCTAAATGTTTTCAACATCCAACATTTAGTTTATTACTTTATTGTTCTCTATTCAGATGCTTTTGCAAGAAACATTAGTGACTACCAAATTAATTATGTCAACTGTAACCATAAAATCAAACCGGTAAGTTTTAAATTACATTGATGTTTAGAACCACCTCAAATTCTGATCACTGGACTTGGGTAGGAATATTTTTTCAAAAGCTTCTGGTTAATTTCATGAAAAGCTTCTTGGTTAATTTCATGATACATGCAGTTTTGAGAATCTTTACACTAGTCTAATTCCTTTAATTTATGGGAACAGTAAACTGAAGCCGAGAAAAGTAAAATAATATACAAAAGGTGATAAAGAAGTCAGATTTACTATTAGTGAGACCCAGTTGCACAGCACAGCAATTCTTCTAAAATAGTGGCATAAGCCTTCTCTTAATCTATATCATTTTGACATATGATATCATTCATCTATATCAGCAAGTAACAGCTTAAAGTTTAAGTTCAAATTCATATTACTGCTAAACATACCCTTTCATTTTTCGTGTTTTACATAAGTTCCTTTAATTTAAATACATAAAAATTATCTCTATATTTTTAAATATAGATTTCAAAATTAAGAATTTGACATCTAAATATGATGTGAGACCCTCTAACAATGTAACTTGCACTCCCTTTTTCCACTGGATAGAGACTAGAATTTGATTCATATATTTAGGGTCATGTTGTTTCCACATAATAACTGAACATTTATAAGCATACCTGTTATGTATATGATGAAGAGATAGAACAAATAAAAATAGAGGAGTGAAGAAAATTATGGAGATGGTAGAGTTGTTTACAAATATGTAGTAAAATTTTGAATTTATTTCAAATGGAATGAATATATAGAACTGTATGGGGCATATGAACCTAAGTAAATAATGAAAGGAAATTTGCATTAGTACAGTATTTTTTTTAATTAACCTTTTCTAGAAAAACAGAACTATAATTGCTAATGGGTTATATAATTCAATACATTTACCAATTACTACTATAACTCATATTTCTCTTGATACAATTATACTGCTAGTAAAGCATGTATCTTAAAATAACTCAGGTACTTGATCTACAGAAGAAGAAAAAAAGTAACTAAAAACATTAAATATTAACATCTGCAATTAACTTATATTTTCAAAATTTATCTTTTTCTTTCAAAAGGAAAATACACTGTGAGTTATTATAGTGCATCTTATTATAGTACATCTCATTACAAAAAAATGTGACTTTTGGGTATTCTATTAACACATATAGTTATCAAAAGAAAAAGTAGGGACATTGATATTATAGGCTAATGGAGATCTTGACCAATATTAAAGTACTCAGTGGGCAAAAAAGCAGATCTTCACATCTTTAACAAATAGACCAACTTATTAAAGATGATTATGCTAATAAGATCATCAAAATTTAATATTTTCTGACTCATGTGTCAGAGAAGTTCAGAAGTGTCAGAAAGATCCCTTCCTTCTTCACTGTTTCCAAATGCATCTCTGTGAAGGCTGAAATTGTGGTAATGCCTGTCTCAGTGCAAGAAGGTCATTTTTAATGAACAGAAGTTAAATTAGGCCCCAGTATATATCTTTTGATGCAAATGTGGTTATCACAATTGAATACTGTTGGATTGTTGGGCATAGAGAAAAAAAAATTAGAAGTATAACTTACCACCATGTCAATCTAATGCTTTTAATGAGAGAAATTCCACTAGGAACAAAGGGAAAGAAAAATGAAAGGGCTCAAAATTGTTTAAAAGGAAAGGGAAAAGCAACTTTCAAAATGAACTTAGGAAAACAATAAACTAGAAATATCACATAAAATGAAAAATGATAACGAAAAACAATTTAATGTGAATTTTAAACAGAGATTGCAAAACATCATGATGGGCATTTTTGATGTTCTATAAATTGCACACATATTCACAGAATATTTAAACAAGCATTTTGAGAATCTTAGTTAATTCCAATTATAGCAAAAAAAAACTTGTTCTAAATTATGTTTTTGTTTGTTTATTACTAAAGTATGTTAACAGAATCACATTCTACATTTCAACTCAATATTATTTATTACTTTTCAGATGAAATATCTTCAGATTGACCTTCCATCTGTTTCCTATAAGAACATGATCTGTTCCTGGGGGAATAAGGAACTGAACAGAGTGAATATTTTTTATGTAATGTCTTTGAAAATATGAATTGGTTCATTACTGCAAGTTCATCTACATAAAATTACTTTTTATGTTAAAATTGTTGACTAATTATCAAATTCCCATTGCTTTTTTCCTGCTTTGAATCAGGACATAGTAATTGTCCTCTTCTTTTCGTTGCTATGAATGATCATTCTAGGTCATTCACAACCCTTCCAGGAGCTTGGCCCCATGATCAATTTGTCTTCAAGCACAGCCACATCTTCACTCTTGTAATTCTTCTGTGAAATTTCACATATGCATTCTTGAACGACAATGTTTCATGTATTCCAAGCAAGTCATGTTGCAAGAACTCTATTTTTAAAACAAAAACTCAAGAAAAATAAATATCCTCAAGCATGCCATATTTTCTTTAAAATGTGAACTTCGAAAGTAGTAACATAATTTCAGAAACATAACCTAATGCACGCCTCATTTTACAGCCCCTTTGAGAATTTATATGAAATAAGTGATTAGGGAATTAAATTCCATTGCTATTTCATAAGAAAAGTATGAATACAAATGTAAAGATCACTACTGGAATAAGAAAGGAGTCAGATTTCTTTCTTTATTTCTTTGGTACAAGGGATTGAACCCAGGGGCACTTAACCACTAGGCATGTACCCAGCCCTTTTTAATATTTTGTTTAGACACAGTGTCTCACTGAGTTTCTAAGTGCCTCACTAATCTGCCGAGGTTGGCTTTGAACTCCTGAACCTCCTTCCTTAGTCTCCTGAGTTACTGGGACTATAGGTATGTGTCACCATGCCTGGCAGGAGTCAGATTTCTAAATAAGTCCACTGTAATAAAATTTTTGTTTTCAATATTCTTAATAAAAAGTAAAACCATAAAATGCAGAATAGCAAAGTATATAAAATATTATTTTTTGATATCCTAAAAGTTGAATGGATTAGTGGGCTGGGATTACAGGCTTGTGCCACTGCACCCAGCTTAGAGTTCTTGCTAGTTTACGTAGACAAATTTTAGAATAGAAATTGACCTCTCAGTTGTTGATTTCTTCATATTTTAAGTGAGCACATAAAACAATCAATACTTCTTTCCAGTTTATATATTCAGACAATTATTTTAAGTTTTATGATTATTTTGAACTAACACTGTTGTTCTTTTGAACAAGTACAAACTTTCAGTTTTTTATATAAATTTGTGAGGAAATTTTGAATATAATATGTACAAAATTTATTTTATAAATGATTTTCCATTGGCCATTCTTAAAAAACTAACAGGTTGAATTGCTTAGAAGTATAAGGGAAGTAATCACCAGTGTAAAATTGTCTAGAAAATAACTATTTGTAGGTGTGTGATTATTCTCCACAAAATAATGAGGTGAAACTTATGAATCCTAAATCATTCCACTGTTACAAAAGAATGCTCTTTGAAAACTCTGGTATAGAATAGTGCAGAATTCTCAAATGCATATTAAAGCTTTTCCTTACTATATCTAGTTATTTGTTTTGTATTCACAAGAAATGGAATATGGTGGCAAAGCACATACTATATAGATTTCATAACTTCTTGCAACATGTTAATTTATGTATTTATAATAATTTCTATTCTATAACATTTATGTTTAAAGCTTTTTACATGATACTTTTGTCATAAGAAAAACATTCTATCCTTATGTAATATTAAGATATACAAAAATATTATTGCATTTCAATAAAAAGTAACATTATAATGAATAACAAGTAACTCCTATAGACAGTAGATGATAAAAAGTATAGGAGAGACAACACTGTGGGAAATGTGACGATAGCAAATATAGGAATATTCCTCAACTTGGGCTCTAGGGATAAATATGCCTAAATAGAAAGTGATAATGGGAGAGTATGGTAAATGCAGGAAATGTTTCAGGCTGAACACCTGTCACCTTCTCCACAAATTCATATATTGATAAGTAATCCTTGGTGAGAGGTGTTTAGTGGGGTGGGCTTTGGTAAATGATTATGTCATGATGATGGACCCTAATGAACGGGAATTAGCCCCTTTAAAGAAGTGGCTCCAGGAAGCTCTCTTGCACCTTGTGCTACTGGAGGGTGCTGGAGAAAGTTGCGATCTATGAGCCAAATGGCAGTTCTCCCAAACACTGCATCTGCCGGATTCCTGATGTCAGTCTTCTAGGTCTTCATATCTGTGAGAAATAAATTCTGTTTACTAAAACCCACATAGTTTATTTTTTTTTGTACCAGCCTGAAGGGACTAAGACAAACATACTAGTAAGAATAAATATTCAATTCCATCCATGTATCAGCAAATGAAGTGGACTAAATTATGATATCTACATATAAGAATATACTGCAGTGAATTTCATCTTTATGTATGTACATAAAGGACCAATTTAAAATAACAACTATAATAAATAGAAAAAATACCAGTAGAAGAAGTGGAACAGGGGAAGGGAACCAGGAAGGGAAAGGGGAAGTGCTGGGAACTGAGTGGTCCAAATTATATTCCATGTGTGTATGATTATGTCAAATTGAACCCGAATATTAAGTATAACTATAAGACAGTAATAAAAACATTCAAAAGAAGAAAATCAGAAACAGAAAATGTTAGAGTCACATCCTATTACAGTTATTCTTATAGTCTGAATTAATTTGTTCTGATTAGAATCTTCATTATGATGGTAATAGCATATCATGAGCAAAGTTTTACCTCAGTTTTCTTATCTGCACAGTGGTGATAATAATGGTGCTTATCTTGTGAAATTACTAATGAAAGACAAATTAAATTAAAGTCAATTAAATTAAAGTGATTAGAATAGTGCCCAGTGCATAGATAATTTCTATGAATTATTGTAACTGTTTGATGGAACATCTTGGAAAAGTTGTTTACTAGAAAGTGAAGTTAAAGTGAAGTTTATTTTATATAAGCAGAAAGTTTAATTGATGGCCTATGCAATAGACATTAAGACTGATTATACAGTCAGGGTAAAGGAAATAAAAAGCCTAGAACTAGTTGAGAAATATTGGTGTGAATTAAAAGAACTAGTCAAACGAATGTGGAAATTGATGAAATTTGAAATCAGGGTTGATTACAAAATTTAAAATGAAAATAATTGAAAGAAAACGTCTTTGAAAGAAAGAAGGAAATTATAATGAGTATTTAATTTTGGAAGAAATTGAAAGAGCTTAGTTTAATTTTTTTTACAATAACATCTAGATGTCAGGATATCTATCAATGTAATCTAAGAGAATATTTTCATGGAATGTCAAGTTATTTTATCTCATTTGTTGTGATCTCAAGATAGATATGAAATAATATCCTTAGAAAACTGAAAAAAATGTATTTTCAAGTGCTTCAATTTTTACAGATGAGGAAATTGAAGTCAATCAAAATTACTTACTTAAGGAGACCATTTAAAATAAAATAAGAAAGAAAGTAAAGTTCTATAAAAATAATTTCAAAGTATTATAAAATATAACATACCAAGGAAGTTACCTAATCAAGTATGGCTACTAGCTTATAAAAGAAAGTTTCAAAGAGAAAAATAACATAAGGAGATAATTTATAAATTCCAAGTTACTTAAATATTTATTTAAATAAGACTTTCACTTTCTGTGTATTTGAAGACTTTTTTGCTAGTAAATATACAGGTAAATTTGAAACTGGAAATAAATTTGTTCACTGACATATAGTTAAAATTTTAACAGTTCCAAAAATCTAGATCTACATCACCAAACAAAGATGATGCTAGTTACTAAAACAAAAGGGATTCTGATTCGGAGTTCTTTCTGTGGATATATTTTAGCAGTTCAGCAAGTGATTTTTTACTAAGAACCACACTCTAAAGACGAAGGCCTCCCACACAATCCAATAATCTATCATCCCTCTTAGGATGACTGTTGTGCAGAGAATGAAGAATATTATTTTTCAAATTACATAGTCCAGTGACAATCATAGAACAAGTGATACCAAGATGGCATTTAGAATCTGTTGGAAAGCCTGCAGATGGCTGCTAATTGAGACACAAGATATTAAGCTCACCACACTTCTGCCTCCTCTGCAATCTTACTTAGTCTCTTTGGAATCTAATCTTATCGTGGATTTTATTTCCCAAGATATTCTTTAAAACAATCCTTGAGGAATGAAACTCATAAACTCAGATCTATGTTTTCATAAGATCCAAATGTTTCCAATCTTTCCTCTGATACCTTTGTTATGTAATTGATTTCCTCAATGGCCCCACACTCATCGAGTGACCCTGGATTCTAAAAAGAGGAAATCCACAAGATGAATTTTTTGTTCCCCGCCCCAGGGCCTCCACTCCTCCACTCCTATAAGATCTCACCAACACTGTAAAGAAGGAAAATTACTGTGGCAATTTATTTGTAGGCCATTTTTTGATCCCCTTAAAATGGACACCTACAGTCTTGCATCACAATTCATCCCTTGGAGGGGCAGTTGTCAGTTACCTTGCAGGTATCTAGGGAAGAACATGCCAGACCAGTGGGAAAGTACATAGGTTCTGAAACCAGAAAAGAAAGGCTAAGCCAATAAAAGAGCAGGGGACCACTGTGCCTGGAGTGTATTCAGTTTACCAGTAAACAAGAAAAGAGATACAGAGAAATGACAGAGTAAGGATTAGTTCGGTGTAGCACATGAAGAATCAGAAGTCGAATGTAAGAGACTGCCTTTTCTCCACTGTAGGTTTCGTCACCATTGTTGAGATCCAATTGACTTGAGATAAGTGGGATTATTTCTGGGCTCTCTATTCTATTCCACCATTCAACATACCTGTTTTTATGTCAATACCATAGTTGTTTTTGTTACTATATCTTGTAGTACATTTTGAAATCAGGCATTATGATGTTTTTGCATTATCCTTTTGGCTTGATATCACTTTGACTATTCATGAATCTGTAGATTGCTTTAGGTAGTTTGGTAATTTTAAGAATATTAATTCTCCCAATATATGATCATGGGATGACTTTCCATCCTTGAGTGTCTTCTTCAATTTCTTTTGTTAGTGTTTTAAAATTTTCATAACTAAGTTTATTATGACATATTTTTTGAGGCTATTGTTAATAGGATTTCTTTCTCAGTAAGTTATTATTAGTGCATAGAAAAGCTACTGGTTTTGTATGTGGATATTGTATTCTGTCACCTCACTGAATTTGTGTAACAGTTCTGACAGTCTTTTGATGATGTCCTTCTGGTATTTTAAGTGTAGAATCACACCATATGCAGACAGCTTCTTCAGCAAACAATGGTGGGAAAAGTGGATATCCACATGAAGAAGATTGAAGCTAGACTTGGCTTTCTTACCATGGGAAAAAAGAATCAGCTCAAAATAGAACAATGGCCTGAAACTTTAAAACTTCAATAAGAATATAGGGGAAACACTTCACGATATTTCCTCAGACAATAACTTCATGACTGGAATGCTGATATCTAGGAAACCAAAGCAAGAATTGTAAAATGGAGTGAGATCAAATTAAGAAGTTTCTGCAAAGCAAAGAAAACAGCAATCAACAAAATGAAAAGATAACCTATAGAATGGGAAAAAATCTTTACCAACTATTCATCTGAGAGGGGATTAATATCCATAATATGTGATAAACTAAAAAAACTTTTAACAACAGAAGAGCAAGTAATTCAATTAAAAGTAGGCAAATGATGTGAAAAGACATTTCTCAAAAGAAAACAAAATACAAATTGTCAATGAATAATGAATGAATGTTCAATGTCTATGGCCATCAGTGAAATGCACATCAAAACAATATTGAGGACTCCAGCTGTAGCTCAGTGGTAGAGCGCTTGCCTAGAATGTGTGAGGCACTGAGTTTGATCCTTAGCACCGCATCTAAAACTGAACAAATAAAGACATGCTTTCCATCTACAAGACTTAAAAAAAAAAAAAAACTATATTGAAATACCATCTCACCTCAGTTAGAATGGAAAAGCAATACTGGATATGATGTGGAGAAAAAGGATCCTTATTACAATTGTTGGGTATGTAAATTGATACAGTCACCTAGGGTAAACATGAGGGAAGTTCCTAAAAAACTAAAAATACAACTACCATACCATGTCATTATACCACACCTGAGTATTTATTTGGTAGAAAATGAAGTCTGGATACTTAGAGCTAGATACCTGCATATACATGCTTTCTGTGCAATTATTGATAATAATCATGATATAGAATCAGTCTAGGTTCCTGTTGATAGCTAAATGAATGAAGAAAAATATGATATATATGTATATGTTTATACATATATAATATACTTTTATATAATATTCCATTACATTATATATGGTATATTATATATTGCATTGCATACATATGATCTATATGTAATACTTCATTGCCACATATAGTATGTGTGTGTGTGTGTATATATATATATATATATATATATATATCATATTTTTCTTCAGTCATTCATATATATATATATATATATATATATATATATATATATATATATATAATATTCCATTGCATTTATATGGAGATTTATTCTACCATAAATAGGAATTAAATTATGTCATTTCCAGGAAAATGGATGGCACTAGAGGACATAATGTTAAAAAAAAAATAAGACAGATGAATACTGTTGCATCCTCTCTCTTACCTGTGGAAATTAACAAAAGAAAAAAAAATAACCAGAAAGTAGAATAGAAACACAGGGAAGGGAAATGGGACTGGGGAAGCAGGTAAAGAGAGGAGGACAAGAGAGAGCATAAGAGAGGGTAGATATGATCAAAGTACAATATAAGAACTTATGAAAATGATCCACTGAGAGCCATTAACTTGAAAAATTAATAAGCATTGATAATTACAATAAAAAATAAATTACAATAAAAAGTTTAAAAAGTACAGAGCAGTCTAAGAAAGGTATTCTCTGGAGGAAAACTTGGGAGACTAAAACATCAAAATTTTATAGATCAACAGAAATAAGTGGTTTTATTTGTATTTACAGTTGTATTCAAATTCTTACACAACTATATCAGAGTAGAACTAGTTTTCTCTAAGTAAAAGTGCATCTTGTAAGATGATTGACAGAGTCTGAATCAGGGTTTCCCTACCAACTTTGATAACATGTTCAAAGAAGACTGAACAATTGTTTACTCAAAATTTGTTCTTTTTTTAAAAATTTCTGATGTCATGAAATGACACAAAATACAAGAATTTTTCACAAGTTGTTTGCTCCTTTTCTACTATATGCAATGAATCACTTAATCATACCAGAATTCTATCAACTCACTGTCTTTTCTATCTGCAGATCATAGCTTAAAGTCACAGTCTCCTTGTCCTGCACCTGGGTGACTACTTTAGTACTGACTGAATGGATTTCCAGGTCTCCCATCTTGTGGGAATGTGGTGAGCCGCTTCTGCAGATTATGGTCGCCATTACAAGATGACGCTGGCTCCGCTGTGGTCTGTGACAAACAACTTCTTATCTGGGAAAGTTGACACATGATTTTTCACCACCCTGTGAGAAAGTTCCACGCGGCAGCTTTGCATTGGGGCTTGGGATGCTTTATTAAGGCTGGGAGGGGCATCCGAGGGGGAGAAGAAGAAATATCCAGGGCCTGAATAAACTGTTGAAAGAAGATTCCCGAGTCGCGTCTTCCTTGCGGGCAAGGGGTCGCGACAAGTGGTGCCGAGACCCGGGAACCAGAACTTTCAACAGTCAGGGGTGGTGCACCGGTTAGTCCCAGGTAAGTGGGATCCGCGATCAAAGCGGGGTTAGTCCCTAGTAAGTGGGATCCGCGACCAAAGCGGGACAGCTCCTCTGTAATGAAAGAGAGAGCCTTACATTTTATTGCAGCTGCACTGTGTACTTTTGCTCCTACTTTCGCTTTCTTTTTTTTGTGCTTCCTTTGTTGTTGTGTCATGGGTGCCGCATCTTCAAGTCCGCTTCTCCTGGCCCTAGATGGCCTGTTGCGTTCCAAGGGACTGGAAGTGAAACATAGTACTTTACAGAGATTTTTACAGAAGATAGATATCACTGCACCGTGGTTTGCATTTTCGGGCAGCCTTACTGTGCCTAGTTGGGATAAATTAGGCAAAGATCTTGACTTTGCTTCTGAGCAGGGCATATTAGAGGGTGGGGTGATACCCCTTTGGAAAATGGTCCGTGGTTGCCTTACAGATGGTAAATGCCAGGAAGCTGTGAGTGAGGGTCAAGCTATTCTTGAGCAACTGCATGAGGAAAAATCTGAAGGATCATGTAGTGAAGTGGCAGAGAGTATTAAAAGTAACAGTAGTGAGAAGGCAAAAGAGCCTGAAGATAAAAATAGGAGAAGGCTCTACCCAGACTTGACAGAATTAAAAACGCCTGAGAACACAAGCGACTCAGAGAGTTCTGAGGACCTTGATATATTGTTACAACAACTACATAAGATAAAAATGAAAAAGAAGAAAAAGGAGACACAGGGCACGCAGGCCTACTGTAAGAAGGGGAAGGGAGTTAACATCGGTCAACAAAACTCTGAGGAGGAGGAGGTAGAATATCTAGAAGAAGATATGGTGCCGATTGCCCCACCTCCGTATGTGGGGGGGAGCCAAGGTTCCGGGAGATCTTTTCATGCACAAGTTTGGAGGACAGTTAATACAGATATGGGACTTGCATACCCTGTATTTCAGGACAATAACAGGGGAAGATATCATGAGCCTTTAGACTTTAAGATAATTAAAACCTTGGCAGAATCTGTCTGCACTTATGGCATAGATGCCGCTTTCACTCTCACTCAGGTGGAGGGACTTACTAGATTTTGCATGACTCCCTCAGATTGGGCTAGTCTAGTCCGCGCTTGTGTTTCCCCAGGGAAATATTAGGAGTCCAAAGTTGGCTGTTTAATGTTTCTGGCAGTACCCAAGACTCGGAGTGAGGTAGGAGGCTTAAAATTTCTGCAAATAATTCACAATTGTTTAATGCTACATTACCCTTCGCAGCAGTCTGTCTCCAATCTCCGTTCCTGTTTCTTTTGGCTAATGTTACATTACAGGGGATGCTTAATTGTTCTAATATTACCTGTTATTTGTCTGAGTGTTGGAATGGCTCCTGGCCTATGGCAGTGATTATGAAAATTCCAACCTTTGTCCCAATCCCGGTTACTGCAGACCCAGATAAATTCCCTATTGTTGAACTACTTAGAGCCCATAGAGATTTTGGAATTACGGCAGCTATAGTGACAGCTGTGGCGGTATCTGCTGCTGCAGCAGTTACAGCCGGAGTGGCCATGGCCAGTCAAGTACAAACTGCTGCCACCATTAATCAAGTTGTTCAACAAACTTCCACCATACTTGTGTCCCAAAATTCAATTAATCAACATATTTTGTCAGGGATTTTAGCTGCCAACCAAAGAATAGATTTACTCCAAGCTCAGGTAGAAGAATTGGCCGACTTGGTGCTTTTGGGTTGTGTTGACCAACGTGCACATTTATGCATAACCTCTGTCAGATTTAATGATTCCAGGAATGCCTCCCGCATCACTGGCGAATATTTGGCCGGAAATTGGTCCATGGCAGCAGAAAACTTGATCCAGTCTCAACTAACCCAGATAGCTGTCTTGAACAGTACCCGTGTCGATCCCGTGACTTTGGGTCAATTCACCGATTGGATATCTTCTGCTTTTTCCTTCTTCAAAGAGTGGGTGGGAGTGGGCATTTTTGGTGCAATGTGTTGCTTCAGTGTTGTACTCTGTTTGTGGCTTCTCTGTCGCCTTAAAACTCGCCATGCACAAGAAAAGGCTATGATCATACAAGCTCTTGCAGCTTTAGAAAATGGCAACTCACCTCAAGTCTGGCTTGCGCATCTTAAGCAGTAAACCTTTGTCATGGTCGTTACACCCCAAGTTATTATAACATTGCACTGGGATCGACATGACTTTCCTTGTTATTCTCTTAGTGTTGGAAAGCCCTTGCACTCTGCCGGTCTTACTGCCATTGCACGCAGATGGGTTTCCACACTAGTACTTTTCTATCGCCTTGAAGTTCGTGCCTTTCTTTCAGGGTGCTGTCAACTTGTTTGTCCTTATAAACAGTCACAGTTCAGCCTCAGCTATCCCCCTTCGTCCACCATCATCACGATACAGGATGCGAGGCAAGGCACTGCACTTGAGTGATCCTTGACGAGGACCTCAAGGAGAGCATGTCCTATTGCATGCGGGTTAGACGCGTCCACGCCCCGCCCCACGAAAAAAGGCGTCGGCTGATATGGCTTCAGATCTGGGGAAGGCGCCTCCTTAGGACTGAGTCATACTATGCAGCCACTTCTGCACAGTGGGATAGGACCTCTACTCTCGCCTGTATTGTTTTAAGAAAACAGAAAAGGGGGAACTGTGGTGAGCCGCTTCTGCCGTTTCTGCAGATTATGGTCGCCATTACAAGATGACGCTGGCTCCGCTGTGGTCTGTGACAAACAACTTCTTATCTGGGAAAGTTGACACATGATTTTTCACCACCCTGTGAGAAAGTTCCACGCGGCAGCTTTGCATTGGGGCTTGGGATGCTTTATTAAGGCTGGGAGGGGCATCCGAGGGGGAGAAGAAGAAATATCCAGGGCCTGAATAAACTGTTGAAAGAAGATTCCCGAGTTGCGTCTTCCTTGCGGGCAAGGGGTCGCGACATGGGAAGAAATTACGTTAACTACATATATCATACTTTCTCCCTTAATCAATTGATGAACAATTGGGCTATTACCAGATCTTAAATATTAACTATTGGGAATACTGCTGCAATAAACATGAGTGTGCAGGTGTCTCTTTTAGGATGATTCAATTCCGTTTGCATATATACCCAGGACAGAGATATCTATACATGGTAGTTCTATTTTTAGATTTTTGAAGAACTTCCGCCATGTTTTCTGTGAAGGTTGTATTAATTTATATTTCCACCAACAATTTCTATTTGTCCCCATCCTCACAAGCATCTGTTACCATTATTATTTTAATAATAATCATTATAGCTGGGGTAAGATGGTATCTCATTGTAGTATTAATGTGTATTTACCTAATGATTAGTAATATTGATCTTTAAATATTTGTCACATGGATTTATTATATTGGAAACATATTATCACCAACTACATGAAGACAAACTTTGGTTTTCAAATAATGTTGATTTATTCAGTATTTTAAGGAAAACTTGGCTTCCACATTATTAAAAACCTTTTTCAAGTCACACATTGAAATACAACTCTCCAATATTTTGAAAATTCCCTACTGACTGAAAATAATTATGTTAAACCAGAAACATTTGTGTTACCTCAGGGTACCCTCAACTTTAATGCTAATCACGCAGAGGTTTATGATTGGAAAAAACCCAACTCCATTCACTGCAGGTTTTCTTGTGTGTTTGTTCTGTGCTAATGATGCTTTACCAATTAGTTAGGTCAATATGTTGGTATTGCTCCCATGGCAGAAAATGGATACAGAGAACATTAATAAGACTTAGGTACAATATTCTGACTTTATAGAGACAATATAACTGATTTACTTTCAAAATGATTAATGTTTCATTTTCTTTTCTAGTGGAAGGGGCTATTAAGACAAAAAATATCCTATCATCATATGATTTTCCTTTGTAGATCTGCAGGCAAACAAGACAAATAAATTTCAAAACAAAATCTGTAGCTATGAAGGATATCCTCTGTCTTTATAATGGAATTTACTATACATGCATTAAACCTCCTTTTGGGTAGCAATATTTCCTATGACATGTACTTATGACAGCAATGAAAAAGATAGGCTAGTTAGTTAGTTGGTTCCAAGTTAGGCTTTTTAAAATATAAAGTCTACTCCAAGAAGTTAACCTATAGAAATATTCTAAATATCCAGCCAATTCCTTTGTCTTGTGGTGAGGGAATAAGGAAGCAGGACAGGCCTCAGTAAAGGCTACATAAAATCAAAGCCTAACCAGTAACCTTCACATTTTTCCAATATCTAGTTAACCTAGCTTTTGAACAAAAATTACCTTGGCATTTTTTCAATACTTGTTTAAGATGGAATTTGATCAATGCCCTCACACAGAAGCCACTAGTATATATATATATATATATATATATATATATATATATATATATATATATATATATATATATATATATATATGGCAACATGCTATCAGGTACTCGCTCATTTTGTGGAGTTTTATCTCCTTTATTCCCACTTAGATAAATCTTACTCATTTAACTATTGCTTTCTGTTGTTGTCCATGGATTTCATTCTTCAAATTTGCAGGAAAATAATCCAGAAAGAAATTGGCAGCTTCTAGGTTTCAACATTAAGAACTGCAATCCTCCATTGCAGTGGAGAAGAATTTGGTTTTGCTGGCTGTGACCCTCAGACCTGACTTTAGCAGCCATTCCCTGCTGTGATTACCTGCTAATATTAAAGTGGGCTTTCTTAAATTGCAGAGGAGTACAGCTTATGCAGATTCCACTCACCAGAAGAAACAGAGAATCTATTTTCTGTCAAACTCATGGTTTCAGTATCAATTTATAAAGAACTCCTTTCCCAAGATATCCTGTTTCTCTTGGGCGCCTGAATATTCTGAGGGATCTCTCATTGTTCACTTTCTCTATTTGTAAATACTTTTATTCAAATGGTTATTGAGAATTAAAATGAAATTTGGAAAACCAAATAGAAGATAATTCTAATCCAGGTAAGACATAGCAAACATTTTCCTGTCTTAGTCTATTTGTGTGGCTATCATAAAGAACCAGACACTGGGTGACATGTGGAACAGAAATCCATTCCTTGTACTTAAGAATACTGGGAATTCCAGTCCAGGCACCTACAGACTCATTCTTATGTTTTCTGCTTCCAAGACTGCACCTTCTTGGTCTGTCATCACATGCCAGAGAAGATGAAAGGGCAAAATCCATTTGGATGTTCCCTTCAATATCTTTTACGAGAGTAATAGTCCATTCATGAAGTTAGAGCCCTCATTATTTAATCATCTCTCACTTTCTGAAAGATCTTTTCTCTTAAAATGGCAGCATTGGAGATTAGGCTGCAAAATATAAATTTTGAAGGCACACATATAGACAAACCATAAAGTTCTCTACAAAGAGTATAAATTCTTATGACAAATACTTAAAACTATGGTGTAAGCAGTGTTCTATGCTTTAGAGATACTCAGTTAAATACAAGCACAGATGCACAGAAAAATGGATCAGTGTTTTGAAGGTATTTGTGTTCCAGTAGAAGTTGATACACAATGTTTGAAACTAGTTGCTTATGCATTATACAAAGAGAGGGAAAAATAGAGAGAGGGCTTGCAATACTCAACATATTGTTAAGACTAATGACAATGGAAGGATGTAAGGGAATGAGCCTGCTCACAAGGCAGAGTCCATTGAAAAAACTCAAAAATAATATCAAGATTTACATGTTTGGAAAGCATGTTAACCAAAACAGCTGACACAGGGTGAGAAAGGACAGTAAGAGGCTAGTTCACTATTGGGAGTGGAGAGGAAGGTTGTTTTAAGCCTTGTATGCTATGAATAAAAGGTGTAGATTGAATCTGAGTAAGTGGGAAGCCACTGCAGGATTAGGCAGGAATGCACTGAAATGGTTAATCACGTGTTAAAAAAAAAAAAAAAAACATTATCGGGGGGGAAAAATGTTGACAATATTTTGAAAAGTTGGGAGTGCCTTGTACCCTCAGTGGTTTAGGAATTATATCCCTAGTATTATAATGAAAATATTTAGACTCCACATTTAACTCTGCACAAAAGGCAAAATGTGAACTATTGAATGTCAATGGAAGACAAGTGGGTCTTCTTCCCTTAGTGAAATATCAAGAAATATCTTAGAAATATCTAGGAAAAACATGGTAATATAGTAAAATGCAATTCTTTTTCTGCAAATATTACTTAAAAGTAATGAAAATATTGCTGTTACATTGAAGGGAATGGTATTGGACTGAATTAGTCTGTGTGTGAGGTTTGCTACAAAACAAACAAAAACATGGACATTTCTAGAATGAGGCAGCTTAATATATATGGCAGATTTTCTTTCAGTAATGATATAAATAAAGAGTTACAGTTTTTATGAGGCACTAAGAAAGATAAATACTCTCTCAACTGCAAATGACCTCTTCAATAAAAATTGTATGTTAGGGTGAAATTGTATACATATATAACCATTGATGGAGGGTCTAGATGACACAATTTTTAGAAAAAAAATACAGAGAATCAGTGTTATATGCAATAAGAGAGTATTAGTTTCCTATTCAGTGCTAGGAATAGTCCATGCATTTTTATTGTTGAAATAAATAAATACAAATAGGTTTTTATTTAACAAGAGAAATCCTTTAAATAATATACTATAAGCAGAAATTGCATCCTGGTTTTAGAAGATTTCTTTTTTTATGGTTGCTCTTAGGCTTTATACATTAGACTATGCTTTGTAAAATGTTAAAATAATAGATCTCTCTCATGTCCTGAGGATCAGTAATTCTAACTCAGTAGGACAAATTGAAGGATAATATTGCACATCTAAGAGCATTTTCTGAAACATACTATGTCTCTCATTTTCTGATGTCTACCTGGTAACAGCATATTTTTTTTTGTCATAAAAGTAAAAGTACACTTTAGACATCTGTTAAAGCTAGCATATGACTACTTTTAAATGATGTTAAGCCTGCTTGTAATCATTTAGAAAGAGGATATGAAATTCTGTGCTAACTTTAAAACATTAATGTTAGTATTCTTGTAAATAAATATATGTTGGAGAGGTCATTTGGAATTTCATTTTCAAAATAGTTGCAGCACTAGCTAATTTGTCCATTGGATTATTAGTAATTCATCAATACGTTTTCTTTTCTTCACCCCTTCCTTCTTCTCTCCTTCCCTCCCTTTCTCACTCTCTTCCTTTTATCATACCCATTCTCTTTACTTTGCTTCTTCTTTATTTGCTCTCTGCCTTTTTCCTGTATCATTTACTCTTAAAAAATAAAAAGTTCTAGCTGGGTGCAGAGGTGCACACCTGCATTCCCAACCACTGGGAAGACTGGTACATGAGGATCACATGTTTGAGGACAGTCTTGGCAACGTAGTGAGACCCTGTCTCAAAATAAAAATAAAACAAAAGGGTCTGGGGGAGTATCTCAATAGTAGCATACCCCTGGGTTTAATCCACAGTACTTCAAAGAAAAAGACAAAAAATAAAAACTCCAAATAAAAATCACTGCATTCCCTGAAGACCTTAAGAGAGCGTACTACAGGGATACTGCCACATCGATGTTCATAGCAGCACAATTCACAATAGCTAGACTGTGGAACCAACCCAGATGCCCTTCAATAGATGAATGGATAACAAAAAATGTGGCATTTATACACAATGGAGTACTATGCAGCACTAAAAAATGACAAAATCATGGAATTTGCAGGGAAATGGATGGCACTAGAGCAGATTATGCTAAGTGAAGCTAGCCAATCCCTAAAACACAAATGCCAAATGTCTTCTTTGATATAATGAGAGCAACTAAGAACAGAGCAGGGAGGAAGAGCATGAGAAGAAGATTAACATTAAACAGAGACCTGAGGTGGGAGGGAAAGGTAGAGAAAAGGGAAATTGCATGGAAATGGAAGGAGACCCTCATTGTTATACAAAATTATATATAAGAGGTTATGAGGGGAATGGGAAAAAAAACAAGGAGAGAAATGAATTACAGTAGATGGGGTAGAGAGAGAAGATGGGAGGGAGGGGAGAGGGGATAGTAGAGGATAGGAAAGGTAGTAGAATACAACAGTTACTAATATGGCATTATGTAAAAATGTGGATGTGTAAACGATGTGATTCTGCAATCTGTATTTGGGGTAAAAATGGGAGTTCATAACCAACTTGTATCTAATGTATGAAATATTATATGTCAAGAGTTTTCTAATGTTTTGAACAACCAATAAAAATAAATTAATTAAAAAAAGAAATTAAAAAAAAGCAGGAAGATGGCGGCGAGGGGAGTGCATTGCCCCCGTGTGCTGCTTCACTGTGTGGGAGAATGACAAGTCAGGACGGCTAAAGGCTATCTTGTTAGGAATTTCCAGCAATAGTGGGGTGCTCCGGAACCTGGAGGAAGGATTTCCATCGCACGAGGATCGGCTACGGGGACTCAAACGCGAGAGGTTTGTCGCACGGAGGGTAACACTGCTTATTCAGCAAATCGCCCCGCGGCTAGAGTCTGCAGCGCGCGCTGGGAAACGAGGAGATAGCAACGCAGGGATACAGCGCTGCAGTTTCTGCCAGCCGTGCAAGCACCGTACTCAGGGCTGAATTCTGGGTTCGAGACGGGGGAAGGAAGCGATCCATCTCGGTTCTCCACACTGGTCAGACCACAGAGGAGGCCAGCAGCCACCATGTTAGAAAGCTGACGTCACCATCCCTGTTTTCGACTGACCGCAGCTCATTCAGCCATAGAACAGGTAATTTCAGGCTGCCATTCGCCTGCGGCTTGCAGACAGATTGCTAGGGTTCAGTGCCTGGGGGCTTCTTAGAACCTGATCTTATCGGAGCGAACACCGAGCGCGGGGCGGCCGAGTTCCAGCTCCCGGAACCGCCCTGGCCCAGGGCTGGGGAGCCTGCGGAGGCTGCTTCTTGGACCCTGCTCCTATCAGAGCATACACCAAGCACTAAGCGGCCGAATTCCGGCTCCCGGAACTGAGCCTGCGGGGACTGCTTCTTGGAGCCTACTCTTATCGGAGCTTACACCGAGCACGGAGCGGCCGAGTTCCGGCTCCCGGAACTGCCCTGGCCCAGGGCTAGGAGCCCACAGAAACTGCTTCTCGGTCCGGGTCCTGCTGAGGGCCAGTCAGGACTCACCCGTTGCTTTGGTTGCCCGGCAAGGGGAACGAAATGCTGCCATTCGCATAGGATACCAACATGGCAGAGATCTGATGTCATCAGAAAGCAGCGGAGGAGAGAACTTCATCAATACCAGCGGCGACAGAAGCATTTGGTCTCCTGGTAGGGGGGGTGAGGCACAAACACCTGAGTCTCCTCAATTTGTCGTCGAGCCAGAGGGGAGGAGCCGGGCCGCCGCCAGCGCCCGGAGCAGGCCCAGCGGCTCGCCAGCGTGGTGACCGCGTGACCCCAATTGGGGAGGGGGCGGAGCGGAGCCGCCACCTGCACCCGCAAGGTGGGCAGACCCGCGACCCAGTGGTACATGGGCGAGGTAGGAGGGGCAGGGCAGAGCCGCCGCCCGCGCTTGCAAGGTAAACAGACCTGTCACAGACTGGCGGGTCAGGCCCAGTGGCCTGCCAGTGTGGTACACACGTCACCCCAACTGGAGTAGGGGCAGAGCAGATCCTTCTCCCACGCCCGGATCAGGCCCTGCCGGTGTGGTGGCCACGTGACCCCAATTGGAGTGGGGGCGGAGCAGAACCGCCACCCGTGCCCGCAGGGTGAGCAGACCTGTGATCAACCTGCAGATCAGGCCCAGGGGTCCGCAAGCGTGGTAGGAGGGGCAGGGCAGATCCGCCGCCCGCGCCTGCAGGGAAGGCAGACCTGCAACAGACCGGCGGATCAGGCCCAGGGGCCTGACGGCGTGGTACACACACCACCCTAATTGGAGTAGGGACAGAGCAGAGTCGCCGCCAGTGCCAGGAACAGGCCCAGCGATCCTGCAGGCGGGGTAGTCACGACACCCCAATTGGAGGAGGGGCAGAGCAGAGCCGCCACCCGTGCCCGAAAGGTGGGCAGATCTGCGACCGACCAGCGGGACAGGCCCAGTGGCCTGCCGGTACGACAGACACATCACCCCATTTGGAGTAGGGGCAGAGTAGAGCCGCCGCCCGCGCCTGCAGGGTAGGCAAACCTGCAACCGACCGGCGGATCAGGCCCGGTGGCCTGCCGGCGTGGTACACTCGTCACCCCAATTGGAGTAGGGGCAGAACAGAGCCGCCGCCAGCTCCCAGAACAGGCCCAGTGACCTGCCGGCATGGTAGCCACGACACCCCAATTGGAATAAGGAGAGAGCAGAGCCGCCGCCCGCACCTGCAGGAAAGATACGCAAGCAGTATGAAAAGACAAGGAAAGAAAGGACCACAAGCAATGCAGGTCAACACAACTTTAGAAGAGGTAACAGCTGCAGCAGATGGAATGTCAGATAAAGAATTCAGGATATACATGCTTCAGATGATCTGGAGTATCAAGGAAGACATTAAACAGCAAAATCAGACAATGAAAGATCACTTCGACAATGAATTACGCAAACAAATCCAGGAAGCAAAGGATCAACTATACAGGGAGATAGAGGTTATAAAAAACAAACAAACAGAAATCCTAGAAATGCAGGAAGCAATAAACCAACTTAAAAACTCAATGGAGAATACTACCAGCAGAGTAGAACACTTAGAAGATAGAACATCAGACAATGAAGACAAAGTTTTTCAACTGGAAAAGAACATAGACAGCTCAGCAAGACTGTTAAGAAACCATGAGCAGAACATCCAAGAAATATGGGATAACATTAAGAGACCAAACTTAAGAGTCATTGGGATACAGGAAGGTACAGAGCTCCAAACCAAAGGAATGAGCAGTCTATTCAATGAAATAATACGAGAAAACTTCCCAGACTTGAAGAATGAGACAGAATCCCAAATCCTAGAAGCCTACAGGACGCCGAATGTGCAAAATCATAAGAGATCCACACCTAGACACATTATAATGAAGATGCCCAACATACAGAATAAGGAGAGAATTTTAAAAGCTACAAGAGAAAGGAAGCAGATTACATTTAGGGGTAAGCCAATCAGGATAACAGCTGATCTTTCAACACAGACTCTGAAAGCTAGAAGATCCTGGAATAACATATTTCAAACACTGAAAGAAAATGGGTTCCAACCAAGAATTGTGTATCCAGCGAAATTAAGCTTCAGGATGGAAGATGAAATTAAAACCTTCCACGATAAACAAAAGTTTAAAGAATTCGCAGCTAGAAAACCATCTCTTCAAAACATCCTGGCAAAGCATTACAGGAAGAGGAAATGGAAAATAACAATGAAAACCAACAGTGGGAGGTAGGACAGTAAAGGGGGGGGGAAATAATCAAAGAGGAAAACAAACCATGTTTAGTAACAGAAATAAACAAATATGGCTGGAAGAACAACCCATATCTCAATAATAACCCTAAATGTTAATGGCTTAAACTCACCAATTAAGAGACACAGGCTAGTAGAATGGATCACAAAACAAGACCCAACAATATGCTGCCTACAGGAGACGCATTTGATAGGAAAAGACATACATAGGCTGAAGGTGAAAGGTTGGGAAAAATCATATCACTCATATGGACTTCGGAAACAAGCAGGAGTGTCCATACTCATATCAAATAAAATAGATTTCAAGCCAAAGTTAATCAAAAGAGATAAAGAGGGACACTACATACTGCTTAAGGGAACCATACACCAACAAGACATAACAATCATAAATATTTATGCCCCCAAACAATGGTGCAGCTATGTTCGTCAAACAAACTCTTCTCAAGTTCAAGAGTCTAATAGACCACCACACCATAATCATGGGAGACTTCAACACACCTCTCTCGCCACTGGACAGATCTTCCAAACAAAAGTTGAATAAGGAAACTATAGAACTCAATAACACTATTAATAACCTAGACCTAATTGACATATATAGAGTATACCACCCAACATCAAGCAGTTACACTTTTTTCTCAGCAGCACATGGATCCTTCTCAAAAATAGATCATATATTATGTCACAGGGCAACTCTTAGACAATATAAAGGAGTAGAGATAATACCATGCATCTTATCTGATCATAATGGAATGAAACTGAAAATCAACGATAAAAGAAGGAAGGAAAAAGCATACATCACTTGGAGAATGAACAATAGGTTACTGAATGATCAATGGGTTATAGAAGACATCAAGGAGGAAATTAAAAAATTCTTAGAGATAAATGAAAACACAGACACAACATATCGGAATCTATGGGACACATTGAAAGCAGTTCTAAGAGGAAAATTCATTGCTTGGAGTTCATTCCTTAAAAAAAGAAAAAACCAACAAATAAATGATCTCATACTTCATCTCAAAATCCTTGAAAAAGAAGAGCAAAACAACAGCAAAAGAAGTAGAAGGCAAGAAATAATTAAAATCAGAGCTGAAATTAATGAAATCGAAACAAAAGAAACAATTGAAAAAATTGACAAAACTAAAAGTTGGTTCTTTGAAAAAATAAACAAAATCGACAGACCCTTAGCGATGCTAGCGAAGAGAAGAAGAGAGAGAACTCAAATTACTAGCATACGGGATGAAAAAGGCAATATCACAACAGACACTTCAGAAATACAGAAGATAATCAAAAACTATTTTGAATCCTTATACTCCAATAAATTAGAAGATAGTGAAGGCATAGATAAATTTCTTAAGTCATATGATCTGCCCAGATTGAGTCAGGAGGATATAGACAACCTAAACAGACCAATATCAATTGAGGAAATAGAAGAAACCATAAAAAGACTACCAACTAAGAAAAGCCCAGGTCCGGATGGGTATACAGCAGAATTTTACAAAACCTTTAAAGAAGAACTAATACCAATACTTTTCAAGCTACTTCAGGAAATAGAAAAAGAGGGAGAACTTCCAAATTCATTCTATGAGGCCAACATCACCCTGATACCTAAACCAGACAAAGACACTTCAAAGAAAGAAAACTACAGACCAATATCTCTAATGAACCTAGATGCAAAAATCCTCAATAAAATTCTGGCGAATCGGATACAAAAACATATCAAAAAAATTGTACACCATGATCAAGTAGGATTCATCCCTGGGATGCAAGGCTGGTTCAATATACGGAAATCAATAAATGTTAT
Organism: Marmota monax; assembly: GCF_021218885.2. Lineage (NCBI taxonomy): Eukaryota > Metazoa > Chordata > Mammalia > Rodentia > Sciuridae > Marmota > Marmota monax. Next base: position 95,822 of record NW_026694592.1, on the reverse strand, counting down.
TCACCACATCAATAGACTTAAAAATAAGAACCATATGATCATCTCGATAGATGCGGAAAAAGCATTCGACAAAGTACAGCATCCCTTTATGTTCAAAACTCTAGAAAAACTAGGGATAACAGGAACATACCTCAATATTGTAAAAGCAATCTATGCTAAGCCTCAGGCTAGCATCATTCTGAATGGAGAAAAACGGAAGGCATTCCCTCTAAAATCTGGAACAAGACAGGGATGCCCTCTCTCTCCACTTCTCTTCAACATAGTTCTCGAAACACTGGCCAGAGCAATTAGACAGACGAAAGAAATTAAAGGCATAAAAATAGGAAAAGAAGAACTTAAATTATCACTATTTGCAGATGATATGATTCTATACCTAGCAGACCCAAAAGGCTCTACAAAGAAACTATTAGAGCTAATAAATGAATTCAGCAAAGTGGCAGGATATAAAATCAACACGCATAAATCAAAGGCATTCCTGTATATCAGCGACAAATCCTCTGAAATGGAAATGAGGACAACCACTCCATTCACAATATCTTCAAAAAAAATAAAATACTTGGGAATCAACCTAACAAAAGAGGTGAAAGACTTATACAATGAAAACTACAGAACCCTAAAGAGAGAAATAGAAGAAGATCTTAGAAGATGGAAAAATATACCCTGTTCATGGATAGGCAGAACTAACATCATCAAAATGGCGATATTACCAAAAGTTCTCTATAGGTTTAATGCAATGCCAATCAAAATCCCAATGGCATTTCTTGTAGAAATAGAGAAAGCAATCATGAAATTCATATGGAAAAATAAAAGACCCAGAATAGCAAAAACAATGCTAAGCAGAAGTGTGAATCAGGCGGTATAGCGATACCAGACTTCAAACTATACTACAGAGCAATAGTAACAAAAACAGCATGGTACTGGTACCAAAACAGGCGGGTGGACCAATGGTACAGAATAGAGGACACAGAAACCAATCCACAAAACTACAACTATCTTATATTTGATAAAGGGGCTAAAAGCATGCAATGGAGGAAGGATAGCATCTTCAACAAATGGTGCTGGGAAAACTGGAAATCCATATGCAACAAAATGAAACTGAATCCCTTTCTCTCGCCATGCACAAAAGTGAATTCAAAATGGATCAAGGAGCTTGATATCAAATCAGAGACGCACCGTCTGATAGAAGAAAAAGTTGGCTACGATCTACGTTCTGTGGGGTCGGGCTCCAAATTCCTCAATAGGACACCCATAGCACAAAAGTTAATAACTAGAATCAACAAATGGGACTTACTCAAACTAAAAAGTTTTTTCTCAGCAAAAGAAACAATAAGAGAGGTAAATAGGGAGCCTACACCCTGGGAACAAATCTTTACTCCTCACACTTCAGATAGAGCCCTAATATCCAGAGTATACAAAGAACTCAAAAAATTAGACAATAAGAGAACAAACAACCCAATCAACAAATGGGCCAAGGACCTGAACAGACACTTCTCAGAGGAGGACATACAGTCAATCAACAAGTACATGAAAAAATGCTCACCATCTCTAGCAGTCAGAGAAATGCAAATCAAAACCACCCTAAGATACCATCTCACTCCAGTAAGATTGGCAGCCATTATGAAGTCAAACAACAACAAGTGCTGGCGAGGATGTGGGGAAAAGGGTACACTTGTACATTGCTGGTGGGACTGCAGATTGGTGCAGCCAATTTGGAAAGCCGTATGGAGATTTCTTGGAAAGCTGAGAATGGAGCCACCATTTGACCCAGCTATTCCCCTTCTTGGTCTATTCCCTAAAGACCTAAAAAGAGCATGCTACAGGGACACTGCTACATCGATGTTCATAGCAGCACCATTCACAATCGCAAGACTGTGGAACCAACCTAGATGCCCTTCAATAGACGAATGGATAAAAAAATGTGGCATTTATACACAATGGAGTATTACTCTGCATTAAAAAATGACAAAATCATAGAATTTGCAGGGAAATGGATGGCATTAGAGCAGATTATGGTAAGTGAAGCTAGCCAATCCCTAAAAAACAAATGCCAAATGTCTTCTTTGATATAAGGAGAGTAACTAAGAACAGAGTAGGGACGAAGAGCAGGAGAAGAAGATTAACATTTAACAGGGATGAGAGGTGGGAGGGAAAGGGAGAGAGAAGGGAAATTGCATGGAAATGGAAGGAGACCCTCAGGGTTATACAGTGGAGGGGGTAGAGAGAGAGGAGGGGAGGGGAGGGGAGAGGTGGGGAGGGGGGAGGGGGGAGGATGGGAAAGGCAGCAGAACACAACAGACACTAGTATGGCAATATGTAAATCAATGGATGTGTAACTGATGTGATTCTGCAATCTGTGTATGGGGTGAATGTGGGAGTTCATAACCCACTTGAATCAAAGTGTGGAATATGATATGTCAAGAAATTTGTAATGTTTTGAACAACCAACAATAAAAAATTAAAAAAAAAAGAAAAACTTTCTCAAACACACAAAAATGGGAAGAATTCAGTAATGACAAATGTATGCTGAAATAAAAGCAAAAGGAAGTTTCTCAGAAGGAAGAAAAATAATAATTGATATCAAACTTATACAAAGAAATGAAAACTGAAGGCCACAGCGTGTATATTTCACTACATTGATTAATAGAGACTCTGATGTAGCATAAAACCCTTCCTCTCTGAGTGTCTTCCCACCTGCATTCTTTGACCCAATCATAAAATCTTCCTTTCCTAAACTAACTTGAACAATTGTGTGAAGAGATTGGGGAACAATTGTGTGAAGGGATTAAAATTGGAACTTCTTAAATGTATGAATAAAATTATACATTTCTTTTGAGACCTTTTCCACAAAATTCGTAAAAAATAAATAAATAAATAAATAAATAAATTACAAAAAAATCACTGCAGAGTGATAGGTTGCCTAATTCCAAACCCCCATATCCTGTCTTCATTCCTGAAACTTGTTTATTTTTATACCTTACATTCCAAAAGGCAATAGCAGATATGATTAAGTATCTCAGTACAACCAGTTTAGTCACTAGGGTTTAAGAAAGAGGCAAAAAGTTCAAGTCAAAGAGAAAGACATGATGATAGAAAACCCTTTGTTTTGTCCATGTGTTCACCTACTCATTATACCTCCCTAACACTAGACTCCTTCTTCTTTATCAGTCTTCCCTCCAATATCCTTAGCTTTTAGTTTTTCCCAACTGAGGCACATAAGAAATCTTTGACATTTCTACATGGTGTGTGTTGTCAGTAGGGACCAAAGGGAACTACCAAGGTACAGCTATATAAGTACTTCTCTAAAAGTCAATATTCCTACCCTCCAGTATTATATTCAACTAATCATCAGGAAGCTATAGGATTATCTGCGACTTTTAGCATTGCAGGGAGGAAAGAGATACATCAAATACCATTCTTATAATAAATTTTTCTTTCAAATTAAGTCTTTGTCAAATCTGAAAATAAAAACAAGATTCACAAATAATGTTTTTTTCTTTTACTCGCCTTCCTTTTTTATTGTCTTTCAGTAGCAACAACGAAGAAAGATCCATTTACCTCTTCTTTTGCTGCAGAATACTTTCTGAAGACCTGTCCTGTTTAAGTTGCTCAAACAACAATAAAAACAAAACAAAAGGAAACAGCAACAATACCACTGCCAATATTCTCAAATAACAGGTTTGGAATTTAGCATATAAAAATTCTACTTGGAGAATTCTGAGAAATGTCCTTCCTTTCTCATACAAAGATGCCTAAAATATTGAGAGGACTTATTCTCACATATTTTTTCATCAGGACTTATAGGACTTAAACCAAAACTGTTTTGATATTCAGAGCAAAGCAATGGCTTCCCTTTCATCAGCCCAATTCTGTCCCTCTATGAAGCATGGAATACTATTGACTTGATGAATGAATAGAGGAACTTTAAATCAGGTAGGAGCTAGGAATTTCCAGGGGAAAAATACTTTGGTTTTATTTCTTCGCCCATACCAATTTTATTTTAAAGGTATTTGAAAACCATTGAAGGGTGTTAAGTAGGGGAGTGACCCAAACACCTTCTCGTTCAAAAGCACTATGGTAGGATGAAGGTATTGCAGAATGCTCACAAGATGGGAGATCCAGAAAACCATTCAGTGCTGAAGTAGTCACCCAGTGCAGGACAAGGTGACTGTGACTTTAAGCTATGATCTGCAGATAGAAAAGAGGTGACTTGAGAGAATTCTGGGATGATTAAGTGATTCATTGCATATAGTAGAAAATGAGCAAACAACTTGTGACAATTTCTTGTATTTTGTGTCATTTCATGACATCAGAAATAAAAAAAAAGAACAAATTTTGAGAAAACAATTGTTCATTCTTCTTGGAGCATGTTATCAAAGTTGGTAGGGAAACTGTGGTTCAGACTACAGAATGTAGTCTCAGGAGTGAATATGAAGAATTACACAATGTCAGTTTACAGAAAACAGAGTTTAAATTCAGGGAGACAATTAATAGGAAATACTGATTTTTTAAAATGGTTTTATGAGTAAAACTAAGTTCCTCTTATTATAGCATGAATGTAAATTACCAAGTGGCAGAAGCCAACAAGCCAACATATTATACATATAGTCTCTGTATGTTGGAGAATTCTCTTAAGTATGTGCAGACCATTCTGGGTGTTGTTATTTGTGGCCACAAAATAACTTTTTACATATTTATTTTCCTGTGCATAAGCCTTAGCTTTTATTTCAACATGTTTCTCTATATTTTTTTTGTTCATAATCCCCATGTGTTTCGATATGGTTTAAGGTAATTATCATGTTATAAAGAATTTCAGTCCACCCCAAATCCTGCACACCCATATTCATCCCTAGGTTTGCAGATATGGCTACAATATATAGGTCTAAGTGCCATACCAAAATCTAGGGAACTGGTTTGTTTTATGTAAAGATATTTTTTTTTCTTATTTGTGTGTGTTTATGTGTGTGTGTGTTTGTGTGTGTGAGAGACAGAGAGAGGAAGAAAAAGAGAGAGAGAGAGGGAGAGAGAGAGAGAGAGAGAGAGAGAGAGAGAGAGAGAGAGAGAGAAATACACAATCTCAACATGGACTGCATGCAGTTTCAATGTTTTCTCAAGTCCTGAATAAAGAATGCTTAAAAACGTTATGAGAAGATAAATATGTTTAAACAAGGTAAAGAAACTGGACACATATGTGAAAATATCTATTATTCAATAATAAAATTTCTTTAAATATTGACATATACAATAAATATACTTTAAATACAAGAAGTAGAAGAAAAAGAAGTGGTGCTTCTAACTTTGATGCAAGTTGATTTCTTAATTTGATTCCTGTGTTAGTAATCAAATATGGACTCGAAGGTAGTGTATGATATTCACTTTAGCAAGTTTAGTAATTAAATATTGTAATTACAACAAAATAAACAATATTCTCCCTGCTGTAACACAATCGTCATAATTTCTTATAATACATTAAAATAGGAGCTTTTATTATAAGAATTAATCAAAGAGAACATGAAACAAATCACATATATTTTATTAGAAAAAAATGTAGAACATTTTGTATTTTAGCTTTGGAGGAAGCATAATTTGATGACATTTCAATGTTCCCTCTATTTAGGACTTTGTCATGAAAATTGCCCTATTTCTCTGCACATTAAATGATCTTTCAGAGAAAACATAAAATATTCCTGGATAAGTTCCCAGGTGCTGTTAAATAACCTCATTCTGCCTTGCAATTTGTACATCATTCCCTTACATGGTGCTATTTCTGTTATTGATGGACCCATTCATTCTTGGTTGTAGGCTTCCTGTCTTTTAAAATTCTTTAGATGATCCTGCTTCAATTCTTTAGATGATTCTCTTATGCTGGGACCTTTTGCTGTTGTTTGAAGGAAGTCTTATGTCACCTTATGCATATACAATAATATTGTTGTTGTGCATAATATTGCCATGTGTGGCTTCGATTTTCTTCTATATCTGAGGCTTCAACTAAATGTTGAAAAGAAGCCAAATAAATGGACAGTAACTAATCCATCTCCCTCTCCTTCTTCTATAGAAGATACTAGGGAATCTTTTCTATATTTTTTAGTAAATCACATGGTTCAAGCAATTTGTTTAGGGGCATATCTGTCACTCCTTAATTTATCTTATTATTAATTAATCATCTAAATTTACATGTGGGTATGGTTCACATTTCTAGACTTGCTACTTCTGGGATAATGTCTCACACTTTGATTATCCTCTTGACTAAGAAGGATATTATTGTTCTATGACTTGCAAAATCTGCTGAGATAGTTCTAGTTTTAGAAATTATAGGAGTTTAAAATTTTCTATAAACCTCATGTATTTATAAAATCGTATTTTAATAAATTGTTTTTTACTCTAGTTAAACAAATATATGTAGTTTGTCATATTGAAAACACCATTATTCTAATCTTAATATTTTTGTCAATTCAGGTTAACATAGCTTTAACATCTTTTAACTGGTGCACATCTGAAAGAAACTCCATCTATTTACTCTTCTGGGATGCTACAGGACACAGGAGGAGGAATTGTTAATACCATGTTCTTTATTTTCTTTATGTTCTTTATTTTCTTCAAAAATTTAATGAAAACCTAAAATGATGAGTAATTTAGATTGCATAGATGGGATTGGAAAAGGATGGTAGATGGATATGAATTTCAATAGGAAGAATCCACTCAGGTGTTGATAGGACAAGATGAATACAATTAAAAATGATGAACTGCATATTCATCAATTAGAGGATTTTAAATGTACTTAACATAGAAAAATGAGAAAAATTTAAGGTAGTCAATATTTTAAGAACTCTGACTTGATTTTTACCATGTGTGTGTGTGTGTGTGTGTGTGAGAGAGAGAGAGAGTCAAAACATCACATCGTAGCTTTTAAACGTGGAAATATTATATTTCAATAAAAATTTTTAAAAACTAATGTAACTAAAGGGTGCCCTTGATTAACCTAATTTTATAGTTTAAGTGAAGTGATAAAAACTCTTATTCAACATTATCTTAGATATTTTCCAACAGAGTATTCTCCAGAGAGTAACCTCTATGGTTTGAGTATGTCCTCCAAAAAAAATGTAATAAAAACTTATCTTTCTTATTTTCTATCTCCATTCAAAAATGTTGCATTTACTTCCATGTGTTATAGAAAAAGTATGCAGATCACTATGTTCATTTAAATTCTATTTAACACCTATTTCCAGTGAATGATATGTACTTTCCACTTGACAAATGTTATATCATCTGACTGAAATATTGTATATCCTAAAATGTGGCTCCACTTAATTTTTATTTTGGCAAAAATTACATATTAATTTTAAGACATTTATAACTTCCTATAGTAGTCTCTGTTTCAAAGCCCAACCTAACTCCACCTTACTCAGAATGGTTCTTTTAATATATATCAAATCAGAAATTATCTCTCACTTTTGGGAATTTTTTAAATATACACCTGTCTTAATGTAATTTCTACTTCTTGTTAACTGATATTTATATTTATTTTCAACCTGTACAATTGAAATATACCCTTTTTGAAGCACAACAATTCCTGATTTATTTATCTCAGTGTTTTTCAAAATATCTAGTATAGTATTTGAGAAATATAAACTGGTCAATAAATAGTCATGAAATAATTAAATCAATGATATATGTGTTTATTCTTGACATACATTATCAAATACTGCAAAAAGAGTCTTAAGTAACTAATAACAGCTAAATAAATGGAGCAAAGTAAAACCCATAATTTCTAAAGCAAACAAAGGATAAAAAGGAACATGAATGCTGAATTATATCAGAAATAAAATTTAAGAAAAATAATTTCAGAGGTTAGCAATCAGTTATTACTGACAAAGAAGTGCTAAGAAAAATATCTTAATGGCCTTGGTTTACCATTAAGTGAGAGTTTAGGGAAGGGTGGTATACATGTGGATTGGGGGGAAGATTGGGGTGTGACTATTGCATAGTGTTCAACAGATCATTTCACCCAGGACTGAGCAAGAGGATAAATGGAGTTCAAAGCTAGTTTGTAGCCTACAACAGGACCATTAATCCAAAAAAGAAGAATCAAGAATAGGAACCAAAGAAAGAAACAAGACTGGTGTAAAACTGAGAAAGCAAAAGGCCTTGATGCATATAACATGACAATGAATTTTGACATAAATTGTTGATGTCCATGTTTTGTTCTCACACATTGCAGACTTAGGCAAAGACAGCAAACCAGATTGCTCTCCTTGCTCCTCCCCAGTACCAAAAGCCACAGAATGGGTAGGTGAGACTAATAACTAATTTGTTGAAGTATAAAAAAGAATTCTACAAAATTGAAAATATAAAAATATCTAGTACACTTTGATTTTCAAAGTTGTGGATTATAAGATTGGAAAACACAAATAAATTAGCTTGTCAATATAATCCAAAATTACCAGACTGATTATACATTTAAAAAGAAATAAACTCATATATTGACTTGAATATTTATGATGTAAAATGTATTATTAAAGCATTCAACTCACAACACTCATGAATTTGCTAGACATGTCTGGTTTTAGTGTACCTTATGTGGAGGAGTTTAATGATCTGTCAACAGATTTCATTGGCTCCCTGAAATGGCATCATAAGCTTGTTTTGATCTCCAATATCATTTTTAATCTCTTTATTATCAGGACTAATGTTTCCCAGTATTATTTATTTAGCACCAATTTTGTGTGTGCCTAGAGTTTCACTTATTGCTAATTGAAGTCCAGCCAATGACTTTTTTTTTACTTTGATCAATAATCTCTTAAATATGGATACAAAAATTCTTAACAATATTTAAGTAAATCTCATCAAGCATTATATATTTTTAATCAATTAATTTATTTATTTTAATTAGATATATGACAGCAGAATGCATTTAGATTTATTTTACACGAATTGCAGCACAACTTTTATTTCTCTGTTTGTACTCAATGCAGTGTCATACCCTATGTGCAGTCATGCATGAACGTAAGGGTAATGTTGTCCATCTTATTCCACCATCTTTCATGCTCACCACACCCGCTTCCCCATCTCTCCCTCCCTTTTGTCCAATCAAAGTTCCTCCATTTTTCCCATGCTCTTCTCCCCATTATAGATCAGCATCCACTTATCAGAGAGAACTTCCGGCCTTTGGTTTTTAGGGATTGGCTTACATTGCTTAGCATGATATTCTCCAACTCCATCCAGTTACCTGCAAATGCCATAATTTTATTCTCTTTTAATGCTGAGTAATATTCCATTCTGTATGTATACCACAGTTACTTTATCCATTCATCAATTGAAGGGCATCTAGTTTGGTTCCACAGTTGAGCTATTGTGACTTGAGCTGCCACAAACATTGATGTGGATGCATTACTATAGTATGCTGATTTTAAGTTCTTTGGGCATATAGATATGGGACAACTGGGTCAAAAGGTTGTTTCATTCCAAGTTTTCTAAGGAAACACCATATTGCTTTTCAGATTGGTTGCAACAATTTGCAGTCCCACCAGCGATGTATGAATGTGCCTTCCCCCCACACCCCCCTTCCTTGTACACCCTTCTTGTTGTCTATATTTTTGATAATTGCCATTCTGATTGGCATGGGATGAAATCTTAGAGTAGTTTTGATTTTCATTTCTCTAATTACTACAGATGTTGAGCATTTTTTTCATGTGTTTGTTGACGAATGTATATGTTCTTCTGAGAAGTATCTGTTCAGCTCCTTAGCCCATTTATTGATTGGAATTTTTATTTTAGTGTTAATTTTTTGAGTTCTTTATATATCCTGGAAATTAGTGCTCTATCTGATATATATGTGGCAAAAATTTGCTCCCAAAATGTAGGATCTCTCTTCACCACATTGATTGTTTCTTTTTCTGAGAAGATTTTTAGTTTGAGTCCATCTCATTTATTAATTCTTGACTTTATTTCTTGTGCTTTAGGAGTCTGATAAAGGAAGTCAGGGCCTAATCTGACATGGTAAAGATTTGGGCCTACTTTTTCCTCTACTATGTGCAGGGTCTATGATATAATTTCTAGGTTCTTCACCGACTTTGAATTGAGTTTTGTGCATAGTGAGAGATAGGCGTTTAGTTTCATATTGCTGCATATGAATTTTCAGTTTCCCCAGTACCATTTGTTGAAAAGACTATCTTTTCTCCAATGTATGTTTTTGGTGTCTTTGTCTAGTATGAGATAACTGTATTTATTCAAATTGGTCTCTGTGTCTTCTATTCTGTACCATTGATCTACATGTCTATTTTAATGCCAATACCATGCTGATTTTTGTTAATATCGCTTGCTAATATAATATATTTAAGTTCTGGTATTGTTATGTCTCCTGCTTCACTCTTTTTGCTTTGGCTATTCTGGGTCTCTTTATTTTTCCAAATGCATTTTACAATTGCTTTTTCTATTTCTATAAGGAATGACGATGGGATTTTAATTGAATTTCATTGAACTGGTATAGTGCTTTGGAAAGTATGGCCATTTTGACAATATTAATTTTACCTATCCAAGAGCATGGGAGATCTTTCCACCTTCTAAGATCTTCTTCAATTTCTTTATTTAGTGTTCTGTAGTTTTCATTGTAGAGGTCTTTCACCTCTTTTGTTAAGTAAATTCCAAGGTATTTTATTTTGTTTATCTGACAGCCAATGCCTGTTTGTACTTGTAAATCTAGCAGAAGAGATAGACAATGTGATAAGCAGTTTTAAAATTTTTTAAATGCAAAGGATATTATAAGTTTACAAGGATAAGTGTTTCTTTCAGATGGAAAGTTTTTTTAAGTGGAGGTGATAATTTCAAATATTCAATCAGCAACTTTCTCCATTGTGAGATTATTTTAATATGAAAGCATTTATCATCTCACTTTTACTTGCTTTTAACAAGTCCAACATAGTAAATTGGACATCTTCCATTGTTTTCTGAACATTTTAGCTTCACATTCTTATTCACACAGATGTGAACACATGTTAATATGCATGATTGCTGATTTTCAAAGTGTTCTCAGCAGTAGTAAATCTCTTGATTCTCTCACAACATCTTTGGTAGATAGGAATTATAAATGGGAGAGAAATGACAAATTGAAAAAAAAAATCCTATGCTTTCACATTTAGACAAAAAAGAAGTTTAGCTTATTTAAACATGAGAAAATGCGTGACAAAAATCATGGTTATTTCTATAATATTATATGAAATTTAATTTAGTATTTTATGACATAAAATAACCCAGATTTTATAAAAGCATACTTTACACATTCAATTTCTACTCAAAAAGCAAGTACATACAAAAGAGTCAAGAAAACCATTTACATTTAGTAAACTAATGTTAAAAGGAAAATCTAAAACCTCATTAAGAAAAGAAATAACTTAAAATAGCAGCAAACATAAATGGGTATATCACAACTACAAATAGATCTAGTAGCCTAATATTCATTGGTAGCCAGGAGTTACAAAAGTGTATTTAATTACTAATTTAGCAAAAAATTCACCAGCTGAGGAAACTCCAATTATATCCAAGCAAATTCAAGCTTGATGGAGCATAATCAGTTGGATCATGAGGGACAAAACAAGTATCTGTAATTCTATTCTCCTAAGGAAACAAACTTAATTATAGCTATTAAATCTGCAGGCTGTAGTACCAAACAGAAAGACACTAGCTGATTAGTTTTCGATGTTCTAGCACAGTTATCACCAAGGGTCTGCTTGACAGCAGGGACCTTATATTTTGCATGTATTATAAAGTGACATGTTATAATTGACCTGAAAATATCTCTTAAACAGAAATATGTTTAGTATTCAAGATATCACTAAAATAGAAAGGGATAAATTGCTATTTTAATATCCAAACAAAACCTATCAGAAACTTTAAAACTTGTTACAGAGAAGGAAGAAACTTCACAAGGCCTTTATTGTTATTGCAATGAAGTTGTCTGTGATTAGAAAATACTCTAGATAAATAGCAAAAAAAAATTATGCTGTAATATGAAGGATGGAAGGAGACACAGCTAAATAGAAAATTAAACTAGTCTATACAATCTATTCACATGAATATAAGAATGAGAACTAGGAATACCGGTGAAGTATAGCAGGCAATAAAGAGGATTTTAAAACAAATGGGAGAGTAATAACTGGCAAGTAATCAAAAGAAGACAAATTTTAAATAGTTTGTATTTCTTTAAAGCAATGCTTCTCTATTGCTCCTAACTTTTATTCTTATATGGCAGGCACACTAATGTCTTGAGTAATGACGGTATAATAATAAAGAAAACTATGATCTCTCTGTCAGCTTGGGGGCAGAAAACGAGTGGTACATAGCAAGTACAACTACCTAGCTTTATCATGATGGAAGCTATTATTTAAAACTGCTTTGTTTTCAGAATACATGTCTGCATTTTCCTACAATAAACACTTTTCTATGATATTCTATTTTACGAAATGACATAACAATCACCCAGTGCAGAAACCAGAAGTCATGTAAGAATTTTCTCTTTCCTTATGTGTCTAACTTACTAGCAACATTCTCCAATCTTATTTTCCAACTTTTTAAAAAAATTCAAGCTCTTTGCTTCCTCAATAGCATCCCAGTATAATTGAGTATTTTGTCATATCTTCATGAATTTTCAAGATAGTTTTCAAAAGTATTTGCATTTACATGGTCTCCGCACATCCCCTTTGCACCACTACCATGAGTGGAAGTTGAGTAACTCACTCTTTTCCTTAGAAGCCTTTGAATACTCATGATCTACAATAGCCATTTTAAAAAATGGCATTTCCACATATGGATAATGTTCATGGTCAACAAAAAGGTGGGTTTGGAGCAAATTCTTTTTCCTGTGTGTTTTGTTTGTGGAATTTTTTTCTTCTTTTTCTCCATCACTTACTGACCTGCCCCCACCCCTTCTTTCTTTCAGTACCATTAAAATCTCATGGATTCCTGTTATAGGAACATTATTGAGGAAAAATGCCTGTCCAGGGATACAAATTCTCAGTTACTTAGAATGACATAAAAGGCCATAATCTTGCCTTTGGCTAAAAATCCAATTACATTTCACTTTATTTATGACCTTAAAATTTATGTTTTATTAATAAAAAATGTTTATAATTCCCTGGAAAAATATATTGTTTCATGAATCTCTAACTGGAAAATTTCTTCTCTTTCTTCTGTTCCTATTTCCTTATTTGACAAACTCATCACTGTCAAATTGAACTTTCTCACTTTCTGCAATGAAAGAAATGATTTATATGTGTGAAGCCATGAGCTCCATGGGGTTATTGATCAACTGAAGGCTGTCTAAGTGAACAAAATTACACACAATTAAAATACACATAATTTTTAAAGTGTAAGTTTGTGTATATACTTAAAAAGTCACATGGGATTAGGCCTTCTCATTGGACAGCTCAGTTCAAATTATCTCATCAAAACTAAAATTAGAGATGAAATTTTTTCTTGATAAGATTCACCAGCTCCCAGGGGTAGGTTAACACCCATCTCTTCTTCTGGTGCTCCAGAAGTGGACTAGATGGAGATGACTCTTTCCAGGCTAGGCTGTGCTGACTTACACAAGGGAGTGCAAAATGGGAGTAGTAATATGCACTCAGTGCTCATGGTGGCAGATCTCCCTACTTACCCCTGTGATGGATGCATTTAGCCACTTATTTGAAACCCCTGAAAAATAGTATTATTCCTATATAATACACACTGGTTTCATAAAGGAGCATGTAGTAGCAGGAACTTGTTTCTCATTTTAAAAAGTGTCAGAATTAATTTTCTACTAGCAACTGAGCTTACTTCTCAGAGCCCCCAGATCATTAATGTAAGGAGCTTTCTTTGTCATAGGGGCTGGAGGACACCTTGATTTTTAAATTTCTTGTTGAAAGGAGGATGTGTAAACAAGACAGTGAATATTTAATAGGGGCAGGTGTCTTGGTTCCATCACCTGGAAATAAACACAATGATATGTTAGGGAAAATGTGACTCAAAAAAGTGTTTGGAATTAAAATTCAACAGAAATTAAGTCACTACAGGCAAAGTCAAAGGTTAGATATGTTAGCTGCAGGGCAGGCTTAATAAGTGTTATCTGCAGGGTGGGCTGAACACTTGACAGTAACCCTTCTGGTTCCTTATCGCTTGTTTGCCACAAAGCTGAACACTCAACCCCACTCAAGGCTGAACACTCAGACCCCACGTATCTTGTGCAATGGAAACCCACACCTGGCCCCTGCCGGGTCTGTCTGAGGGCAGAAATGACACCCTTAGGAACTACTGTATGATCCAATCACTGTTTGCCAACAAGGCAGCTTGCAGACCCAAAGACCCATTTAGATTTTGGCTATAAAACACTTTCCTGCCTGAAATCTCCCTCTCCCCCCACTCCACCACCTTCTCTCTCTTTCACTTTCTTCTCTTGCTTTTGCTCTCTTGCTTTGCTCTCTCTCTTTCTTCTCTCTCTCTCTCTCTCTCTCTCTCTCCCTCTCTCTTTTTCTCTTCCTTCCCTGTTAATCAGACACTGCTGCAATATGGATCTCTGCAATAAAGATCTCTTTGTCACTCCAAGTGTTGTGATAACTTTCCTTTAAGGATAATCTCATGTGTTGTGTATAAGTAAGGAATTGTGGTATTTATGATATTCTACTGAGTGAAATTTACACTCTGAACAATAAAGTTTCCAAATGTATAGGAGAGAATGTTTGCATAATGTATTACACAAATTAATAATATTTGAAATGTCTTTTAGATATTTGAATATTTGACACTTTCTGTTTCTGTTTCATTTAGCTTTTTATTGAGGTGACCAAAATACACACACACACGCAAAAAAAAAAATAAAGGATGGAAAGTTTCCTTTGGTCTCAAGTTTTCATGGTCAGCTGGCTCCATTACTGAATATAAATGAGGCAAAGCATCATGGGGGAATCACTCCTGCAAGGTAGGTGGGCCTGCGACCCACGGGCAGAAGAGGAGCAGCGGCCTGCTGAGAGGCAGAGCCGCCCCCTCCCCCCGCGCCTGCAAGGTAGACGGAACTGTGACCACCATCAGAACAGGCCAGACCTGCAACCGACAGACAGAACAGGCCCAGCGGCCTGAGGAAGGGTAGAGCCGCCCCGCCCCCTGCACCTGCAAGGTAGGCGGACCTGCGACCCACTGGCAGAACAGACCCAGAGGCCTGCAGAGGGGCAGTGCCTCTGCCTGCACCTGCAAAGTAGGCAGAACTGCGACCACCGACAGAAGAAGCCTAGCGGCCCGCAGAGGCACAGAGCCGCCGCCCACGCCTGCAAGGTAGGCGGACCTGCTACCGACCGGCAGAGCAGGCCCAGTGGCCTGCCGGCGTGGTAGGCACATTGCCCCAATTGGAGGAGGGGCAGAGGCCCCGCCCGCACCTGCGAGGGAGACTTTGCAACTATACAAGACCAATATAAATATATAGGGGGAAAATTCAATAGCACAACAGTCTCACCAAGTAGAAAGTAACACGAACAGTATGAAGAGACAAGGAAAGAAAGGACCACAAGCAATGCAGGTCAACTCAACATTAGAAGAGGTAATAGCTGCAGCAGATGGAATGTCAGATAAAGAATTCAGGATATACATGCTTCAGATGATCTGGAGTCTCAAGGAAGACATCAGACAGCAAAATCAGACAATGAAAGATCACTTCAACAATGAATTACATAAACAAATCCAAGAAGCAAAAGATCAACTATACAGGGAGATAGAGGTTATAAAAAACAAACAAACAGAAATCCTAGAAATGCAGGAAGCAATAAACCAACTTAAAAACTCAATTGAGAATACTACCAGCAGAGTAGAACACTTAGAAGATAGAACATCAGACAATGAAGATAAAGTATTTCAACTTGAAAAGAACATAGACAGCTCAGCAAGACTGTTAAGAAACCATGAACAGAACATCCAAGAAATATAGGATAACATCAAGAGACCAAATTTGAGAGTCATTGGGATACAGGAAGGGACAGAGTTTCAAACCAAAGGAATGAGTAATCTATTCAATGAAATAATACGAGAAAACTTCCCAGACTTGAAGAATGAGACAGAATCCCAAATCCTAGAAGCCTACAGGACGCCAAAGGTGCAAAATCATAAGAGACCCACACCTAGACACATTATAATGAAGATGCCCAACATACAGAATAAGGAGAGAATTTTAAAAGCTACAAGAGAAAGGAAGCAGATCACATTTAGGGGTAAGCACAATCAGGATAACAGCTGATCTTTCAACACAGACTCTGAAAGCTAGAAGATCCTGGAATAACATATTTCAAACACTGAAAGAAAATGGGTTCCAACCAAGAATTGTGTTTCCAGCGAAATTAAGCTTCAGGATGGAAGATGAAATTAAAACCTTCCACGATAAACAAAAGTTAAAAGAATTTGCAGGTAGAAAACCATCTCTTCTAAACATCTTTGGCAAAACATTACAGGAAGAGGAAATGGAAAATAACAATGAAAACCAACAGTGGGAGATAGGACAGTAAAGGGCGGGGGAAATAATCAAAGAGGAAAACAAACCATGTTTAGTAACATAAATAAACAAACATGGCTGGAACAACAACCCATATCTCAATAATAACCCTAAATGTTAATGGCTTAAACTCACCAATTAAGAGACACAGGCTAGTAGAATGGATCACAAAACAAGACCCAACAATATGCTGCCTACAGGAGATGCATTTGATAGGAAAAGACATACATAGGCTGAAGGTGAAAGGTTGGGAAAAATCATATCACTCATATGGACTTCGGAAACAAGCAGGAGTGTCCATACTCATATCAAATAAAATAGATTTCAAGCCAAAGTTAATCAAAAGGGATAAAGAGGGACACTACATACTGCTCAAGGGAACCATACACCAACAAGACATAACAATCATAAATATATATGCCCCAAACAATGGTGCAGCTATGTTCATCAAACAAACTCTTCTCAAGTTCAAGAGTCTAAGAGACCACCATACAATAATCATGTGAGACTTCAACACACCTCTCTCGCCACTGGACAGATCTTCCAAACAAAAGTTGAATAAGGAAACTATAGAACTCAATAACACAATTAATAACCTAGACTTAATTGACATATATAGAATATACCACCCAACATCAAGCAGTTACACTTTTTTCTCAGCAGCACATGGATTCTTCTCAAAAATAGATCATATATTATGTCACAGGGAAACTCTTAGACAATACAAAGGAGTAGAGATAATACCATGCATCCTATCTGATCATAATGGAATGGAACTGAAAATCAACGATAAAAGAAGGAAGGAAAAAGAATACATCACTTGGAGAATGAACAATAGGTTACTGAATGATCAGTGGGTTATAGAAGACATCAAGGAGGAAATTAAAAAATTCTTAGAGATTAATGAAAACACTGACACAACATATTGGAATCTATGGGACACATTGAAAGCAGTTCTAAGAGGAAAATTCATTGCTTGGAGTTCATTCCTTAAAAAAAGAAAAAACCAACAAATAAATGATCTCATACTTCATCTCAAAATCCTAGAAAAAGAAGAGCAAAACAACAGCAAAAGAAGTAGAAGGCAAGAAATAATTAAAATCAGAGCTGAAATTAATGAAATCGAAACAAAAGAAACAATTGAAAAAATTGACAAAGCTAAAAGTTGGTTCTTTGAAAAAATAAACAAAATGGACAGACCCTTGGCCATGCTAGGGAAGAGAAGAAGAGAGAGAACTCAAATTACTAGCATACGGGATGAAAAAGGCAATATCACAACAGACACCTCAGATATACAGAAGATAATCAAAAATTATTTTGAATCCTTATACTCCAATAAATTAGAAGATAGTGAAGGCATTGATAAATTTCTTAAGTCATATGATCTGCCCAGATTGAGTCAGGAGGATATAGACAACCTAAACAGACCAATATCAATTGAGGAAATAGAAGAAACCATCAAAAGACTACCAACTAAGAAAAGCCCAGGACCGGATGGGTACACTGCAGAGTTTTACAAAACCTTTAAAGAGGAACTAATACCAATACTTTTCAAGCTACTTCAGGAAATAGAAAAAGAGGGAGAACTTCCAAATTCATTCTACGAGGCCAACATCACCCTGATACCTAAACCAGACAAAGACACTTCAAAGAAAGAAAACTACAGACCAATATCTCTAATGAACCTAGATGCAAAAATCCTCAATAAAATTCTGGCGAATCGGATACAAAAACATATCAAAAAAATTGTGCACCATGATCAAGTAGGATTCATCCCTGGGATGCAAGGCTGGTTCAATATACGGAAATCAATAAATGTTATTCACCACATCAATAGACTTAAAAATAAGAACCATATGATCATCTCGATAGATGCGGAAAAAGCATTCGACAAAGTACAGCATCCCTTTATGTTCAAAACTCTAGAAAAACTAGGGATAACAGGAACATACCTCAATATTGTAAAAGCAATCTATGCTAAGCCTCAGGCTAGCATCATTCTGAATGGAGAAAAACTGAAGGCATTCCCTCTAAAATCTGGAACAAGACAGGGATGCCCTCTCTCACCACTTCTGTTCAACATAGTTCTCGAAACACTGGCCAGAGCAATTAGACAGACGAAAGAAATTAAAGGCATCAAAATAGGAAAACAAGAACTTAAATTATCACTGTTTGCAGATGACATGATTCTATACCTAGCAGACCCAAAAGGGTCTACAAAGAAACTATTGGAGCTAATAAATGAATTCAGCAAAGTGGCAGGATATAAAATCAACACGCATAAATCAAAGGCATTCCTGTATATCAGCGACAAATCCTCTGAAATGGAAATGAGGACAACCACTCCATTCACAATATCTTCAAAAAAAAATAAAATACTTGGGAATCAACCTAACAAAAGAGGTGAAAGGCTTATACAATGAAAACTACAGAACCCTAAAGAGAGAAATAGAAGAAGATCTTAGAAGATGGAAAAATATACCCTGTTCATGGATAGGCAGAACTAACATCATCAAAATGGCGATATTACCAAAAGTTCTCTATAGGTTTAATGCAATGCCAATCAAAATCCCAATGGCATTTCTTGTAGAAATAGAGAAAGCAATCATGAAATTCATATGGAAAAATAAAAGACCCAGAATAGCAAAAACAATGCTAAGCAGGAAGTGTGAATCAGGCGGTATAGCGATACCTGACTTCAAACTATACTACAGAGCAATAGTAACAAAAACAGCATGGTACTGGTACCAAAACAAGCAGGTGGACCAATGGTACATAATAGAGGACACAGAAACCAATCCACAAAACTACAACTACCTTATATTTGATAAAGGGGCTAAAAGCATGCAATGGAGGAAGGATAGCATCTTCAACAAATGGTGCTGGGAAAACTGGAAATCCATATGCAACAAAATGAAACTGAATCCCTTTCTCTCGCCATGCACAAAAGCTAATTCAAAATGGATCAAGGAGCTTGATATCAAATCAGAGACACGCCGTCTGATAGAAGAAAAAGTTGGCTACAATCTACATACTGTGAGGTCGGGCTCCAAATTCCTCAATAGGACACCCATAGCACAAAAGTTAATAACTAGAATCAACAAATGGGACTTAGTCAAACTAAAAAGTTTTTTCTCAGCAAAAGAAACAATAAGAGAGGTAAATAGAGAGCCTACATACTGGGAACAAATCTTTACTCCTCACACTTCAGATAGAGCCCTAATATCCAGAGTATACAAAGAACTCAAAAAATTAGACAATAAGAGAACAAACAACCCAATCAACAAATGGGCCAAGGACCTGAACAGACACTTCTCAGAGGAGGACATACAATCAATCAACAAGTACATGAAAAAATGCTCATCATCTCTAGCTGTCAGAGAAATGCAAATCAAAACCACCCTAAGATACCATCTCACTCCAGTTAGATTGGCAGCCATCATGAAGTCAAACAACAACAAGTGCTGGTGAGGATGTGGGGAAAAGGGTACACTTGTACATTGCTGGTGGGACTGCAAATTGGTGCGGCCAATTTGGAAAGCAGTATGGAGATTTCTTGGAAAGCTGGGAATGGAGCCACCATTTGACCCAGCTATTCCCCTTCTCAGTCTATTCCCTAAAGACCTAAAAAGAGCATGCTACAGGGACACTGCTACATCGATGTTCATAGCAGCACAATTCACAATTGCTAGACTGTGGAACCAACCCAGATGCCCTTCAATAGATGAATGGATAAAAAAAAAATGTGACATTTATACACCATGGAGTATTACTCTGCATTAAAAAATGACAAAATCATAGAATTTACAGGGAAATGGATGGCATTAGAGCAGATTATGCTAAGTGAAGCCAGCCAATCCCTAAAAAACAAATGCCAAATGTCTTCTTTGATATAAGGAGAGTAACTAAGAACAGAGTAGGGTCGAAGAGCATGAGAAGAAGATTAACATTAAACAGGGATGAGAGGTGGGAGGGAAAGGGAGAGAGAAGGGAAATTGAATGGAAATGGAAGGAGACCCTCAGAGTTATACAAAAGTACATACAAGAGGAAGTGAGGGGAAAGGGAAAAATAATACAAGGGGGACAAATGAATGCCAGTAGAGGGGGCAGAGAGAGAAAAGGGGAGGGGAGGGGAGGTGAGGGGAGGGGAGGGGAGGGGAGGGGAGGTGGGATAGTAGAGGATAGGAAAGGCAGCAGAATACAACAGACACTAGTATGGCAATATGTAAATCAATGGATGTGTAACTGATGTGATTCTGCAATCTGTATATGGGGTAAAAATGGGAGCTCATAACCCACTTGAATCAAAGTGTGAAATATGATATATCAAGAACTATGTAATGTTTTGAACAGCCAACAATAAAAAATTTAAATAAAAATAAAAAAAAAAAATAACACCCCCCCAAAAAAAAAGCATCATGGGGGAGGATTCCAGAGAAGAAACTGCTCAGCTAATGGCAGATTAGGAAGAGAAAGCAGAGGGAGGAAGGGGCTCCAGGGTACACCCTTCCAAGGCCCACCCCATGACCCAGTTCCTCAAACCATATCCAAATGCTTACAATTACCACACAGTCTGTCCTTTATATTAGGATGGACTGATTATGTTGTAGGTCTCATAATCATCATTTACAAGTGACATTCCTGCTTTAACAGAAGCTTTCAGAAAACAGCTAATATTCATATTATAAGAATTGTCTCCTCCATAGAAATACAAATCCATGAAGAACCAGGCCATCTCTCTCCTGCTAATGTCTCTGTAACCTGTGTCCTCATTAGTGCTGCATCTCTTGAGTGAGGAGAAAGGGTGTTTTCCTCAGTAAACTCAAAAGCACTGAAACACTGTATGACTTATGGGCAAGGGAGTACTGAGATCAAAAACCTAGAAACAAACCTCTTCAACTTGGTTAATCTATAAAAATTTCTAATGAAATAACAAACTTCAGGTGCTATTTTAATCTAGAGGAATAGTCTTGGTTTTGAAGTTTAATCATGCAAATTCAACAAACTCAAAGATATATTTTTGACCTACATATACAAGTAAAAAAAAAAAAAGAAAGAGAAAGAAATCAGTGCTTGAATGAGAACTTTCTGGAAAGCCAAGAAAACTGTATGACATAGATAGGAGAACACCACCATGTAATTGGTAACTACTTCAACTCCAGTAATGGAAATGGAAAGGTTTTTGGTGGGGAAAAGGTCCTATTCAAACGTGGGGTTTATATTCATGTATTTGTGATGAAGCTGTATCAACAGATTAAATAAATGAAAATTCATTGTATCTATGTTTCTTAACAGTGACAGACATAATGAACGAGAGCAACGGAGAGTGAGACAGAGGAAGTCCTGCAGTCATCAAGTAGCACTATGGTGTGTAAAGCCATTTTACCCTTCAGGCCTACCTTTTCATATGATACAGAGACATTTTCTCCTCTATAAATCTATAATTTACTGTGTTGGTACGAAGTTTCATTTTAATTCTTAACACTCATGAGAACTGACAAAGTGCAAGTCATTCTAACATTATAGGAACTTGCTCAGACTGTGATTAATTCTGAATTCCAACCTTATTTCTGTGTTGGTATGGAATTTAAAGTCACTTAACCCTTTTGACAATTTCCTTTAATTTAGAATTATTTCTACTATTCCTTTCACACTAAAAGTTAGTGACTTAACCAGGACAATAGAGGGCTGGTGGGGAAACAGTAGCACTGCCATCTCTTTCTTTCCAAGACATTTGCATTGGTGGGAGACCTTCTGCAGAAAGGAACTGATGTGTAATTTTTTAAGTTGCTCTGAAAGTTTTTTGGATGTCCTTCTGTCTTACAAATGCATGCATTATAGCCCATTAACCAAAAGTACCTCTTTGCAAGGATTTTAGTCCTAGAGAAGGTCCTTTATTCTCCAAGATTCTCTTCAAAATAACAGTGGCTGTTGTTGCCCAATTCCAATGGAAGCTTAGTTAAGGATTTACAACACTTTAGAATTTCCAATGTTCTCTGACATTGCTTGTTACTTAAAAATTTTATCTCTATCCATTAGTGTTTCAGAAGATTAAGTCTTAATGAGATGAATTGTATTTTATAAGTTCCTAAAATATATGAAATTTTGAGGAGCAATTTTAGTGTCAATTTAATTGCTCCTTCAATTCTCATGTATTTCCAGGCAATTAAATTTAAGTTTTTAAGTTCTGCTTCCGTGGTCAGTTTAGATGTAAAGTGAACAGCTTTTTAAATTAAATTAAAAGTTTTCCTTTACTTTTAAACAAAATTGTAAAGACATAGTTTATTCTGCTCATAGACAAAGAAGAAAGTAATATAAATTTTCTCAGAATTTGACCCTAAGCAATGCATTCTAATGGAAGAAATTCTTGATTTTTCTATTCCTTCCTCTCTTGGAACAATCAAACAAAAGACAGAAAAATAGAAGACATTTATAATTTTTCTTTCTTTTCCTTCATAAAATTTGTTACTGTCATATTTCTTTGCATACTCTCAATGCAAAAGTTTATGAATGCAGAATTGAATGACTAAAATTTTCTGGATATTCTCATACCTCCATTATTGAATTATGTCTGCTCAAATGATCCTTGTGATGGAAAAATCCAGTAATTCCTGCTTGTGAATTTATGATCACTTGCTGTTCTAAAAGTAGGAGTTAAGAATGAGAAATTTCTTTGATCAGATAATAAACTTGAATGACTAATTTTATCTCTTACCTTACAAAAGGAACTGCTATGGAAAAGTACATTTGAATCAAATTGGACATGGCAGATTTCTTGACCTATCTCATGGCTATCATATATATAAGGAGTAATAAGTTAGGTTGACAAAAGCCATAAATTTATATGTATGTGTATTCGACAATATGTGAATACATAGTGTTAGCACAAAAAGACTTGGCCATATAAAAACTCCACAGATCATCTCAGTCTTTTATTCAGGAACAAAGTTTCATGCAGGAACACGGTGTGTAAGAACAGGGTGACATCGATTGACTCACTTTTCTGGTGGAAAATGAGCCTCTGAGCAAAGAAGAGGACTGGGCTTATATAGGTTATACTGAGAGGTGACTTAATTAATGAGTGTGACAGCTTGGACATTCAGAAATTTGGGGTCTGTTTTACTGGGCAAAATGGTAAGGTTCTGCAAACATTGGTCAGTATCTGGAACTTATCTTACTAGACATGATTGAGGGCCTGGGGTCAATGGTTAGTATATGAAAAGGATTTGTTTAATTTGTTTAAGGAAGGGTCAATGCTTTGTTCTCTTCCCAGGGACAGCCTTTCTAGGGTCTGTTTTATCATTGGGAAAGAATCTATTGGGAAAGGATTAATGCTCTAAATTCATGGCTTTCTTTTTCACTTTTCTCAGTCCTCACTTTTGGGGTTTGTAATTTTCCATGTCTAATACGTAGAAAGTCTGATATTAAAAGAAAATAATGCATAAAATGGGTACAATCAATTTTACTGGATAATAATTGCTTTTAGTAGATGTATTCATGGAAAAAAATGCAAGCTATGGCAGTATAATAGCAAAATAAGATAAAGCAAGCCCTGTGTGTACCTTCCAAATTCAGAGATTATGAACTCATGCTTAGTGTCATTTCTATTACATTCAGCAAATATAAAGGGTATAAAATTAATATTAAAAAATCAGTACATTTATATACACCAGAAATTTATAATCTGGAAAGAAATAAAACAATACAAACATATCCACATTATATTTGCTTTTAATCTATTACTTATTCAAATTAGTATAATAGTAGTCCACTTTTTTTTAAAGAGAGAGAGAGAGAGAGAGAGAGAGAGAGAGAGAGAATTTTAATATTTAGTTAGTTAGTTTTCAGCGGACACAACATCTTTGTTTGTATGTGGTGCTGAGGATTAAACCCGAGCTGCACGCATGCCAGGCGAGCAGGCTACCACTTGAGCCACATCCCTAGCCCTTTATGTTTTGAATATAGACCTGCTGCTCCATCACTGCAACTTATTATTATTATTATTATTATTATTATTATTATTATTATTATTATTTATTTCTTACATACATGACAATAGTGGAATGCATTAAAAATGGACATTTCTTTCTCTTTCCTTCTTGCTGCTACTCCCTAATCTCTCCCCCTCCCAAATCTCAGGTGAAACAGGATTGATTACCTTTCTTCTGCATCCTAGGCAGATTTACCTGTCCTTGAGTGCACCTACCAGAGGAATAAAGTAATTCAGACTTTGGGGATGGTATCTAAAGATCTCCCAAATTAACAAGTGAATTACAACTCCAATAGAGAACCCCTGAATGTAAAGTTTGCAATGCTTCTTTAAAAGACAACAGCCACCCACCCTGTTCCTGCTGATTGGCAGAATCCCCCCCTTTAAGGCTGGTGTCCCCTGTGTTTCTCCTTTGCTAGCAAAGCAATAAAACTTATTTTTCCTTTTTCTAAAAACTGTGATCTTGTTATTAGATTTGAATGGGAACAAAGAACCAACTGTTCAGCAACAGAATTATAGAAAGATCAGAAGAGTAGAGGGAGGGCACCAGGGGAAGGGAGGAGATGGGGAGTGCTCAGGACTGAATTAGACCAAATTACTTTCCATGTTCCATGATTTTGTGATTATGCCAAAATGTATCCTAGTAATATATATATATATATATATATATATATATATATATATATATATATATATATTTTTTTTTTTTTTCTTTTACTTTCTTTCATATATATATATATATATATATATATATATATATATATATATATAAAAGAAAGGAAAAGAAAAAGAAAGAAAGGAAAATGGAGTTCTCACACTTTCTCATATATCAAATATTATCAAGTATAGTAATCAAAACAGTATTCTATTGTTATAAGGATAGACAGATCATCAGTGAAATAGAATGGACAGTCCATAAATAAATCCATTTTTCTAGGGTCAATTTATTTTTAATAAGAGTGCCAAGACCATTAAATGGGAAAAGGATAAGCTCTTCAAAAATCATCTTGAAACAACCAGATAGTATCTACATGCAAAAGAATCAAACTATATTCCTATCTCATACCATATTACATAAAATGTCGTGGATAACAGAATGATGACTTAAACATTCGCTTTAAAACCATATAGCTCCTAGAAGACAGGATAGGTTAAATCTTCATGACATTAGGTTTCAGCAGTGAATTTTTCAGATGAAATGCCAAAATACCAATCCATTAAAGAAAATAGATAAAATGGACTTCATGAAAATTAAAAGTCTGTCTGTTTCATAGAACAAAGTGCCATGCACTGGGCTACCATAACAATTATCATGGACTGGGTCATTTCAACCAGAGTTTAGTTTCTCATCGTTCTGGAAGCAGGAAGCCCAATATCAAAATGTTTGAAGGTTTGGTTTCTCCTGAGGTTTCTGTCCTTGGTTGGCGGTGGATGACTTCTTCTGTGTCCTCACATGGCCTTCCCTGTGTATATAATTTTATGTTGTCCCTTCTTTTTAAGAACTTTGGCTCTATAAATAAGTGCCAAACTTTATGACAACTTTTAATCTTTCTTATGTCTTTAATGTCCTTAACTTCAAACATAGAAACATAGACACATTGGCATATATATATTTCAGTCCCTAAGAGAACATTTTTAAGGAAATGCAAAGATAGCATCTAGAAGGGGGAAAAGGGTTTTCATATTACATATACAATAATAGTATTCATATTATACAAAGAATGCTTAAACTCAACCATAAAAAACAACCTAATTAAAAATTAATAGACATTTCTCCAAAAATATATGAATAGCCACTTAGCATGTGAAAAGATGTCCAATATCAATAATCATATGGCAAATGCACACCAAAATCACAAGGATGTATTACCCCTATATGTTCTGAGGCAGATATAATTCTTTAAAATTGAAAATAAACATTGATGTGCATCTGGAGAAATTGAAGAATTCATAAATCTCTGGAAAGATTATGATACATTTTTTTCTTCAAAAATAAAATTTATGTTGAAAAAAGCAATTTAAAATTTCTTAAGAAGTTAAGCATACAACAAACTACATGATCCCATGATTCTGCTCCTGGGATTTGTAGTAAGTACTAAAACAAGCACAGGTACACATGCCCCCCTAAGAGTATTGAAAAACCAGCCTCCACCTCAGAGCAAAGCCTGTCCAAGGAAGGGAATGACCTTTGTCCTTGGAAATACCCACAGAGCACTCCTAGGAACATTCCCACCCTGCTAAGTTGTTTATCTACAAATAACAGGAGAGATCTGATGAGCCAGGTTTCCCTGACTCAGTCAGGCTAGGTGGGGACCCATAGCAACCCCCTAGCAGCCACCAATCAGCATGAGACAGGAAAATACCTGGGATGCCAGATGATCCTCCCAGTAGTTTATGGTGTTGAGAAACCATGTAGTTCAGCACGAACACCTCTCTTGGCTTAAACCAATCAGTTCAAATGAATCCCCCTCTTGCAGTAACCAATCACCCCTACCCAAATTTTTTTCACCAGTGAATGTGCTAATCATGTTTTAGAGTTGTTATTTGATTTTCCCACGGTGTGTGATGATTTGCTAAGAGATGCTGTGATGTATGTGGGGGTCCCTGCCTTCTCCAAAGAATGTATAAAACTGCTGCAAACCCTGGGCTCAGGGCCTCTCAGCATCACCAGTTGCTGTGTGTGTGCATGGAGGACCAAGCTAGCTTGCAATAAACACCTCTTTGCTGCTTACATCGATCTTGGTCTCTGGTGGTCTTTTGGGGGCCCCAAATTCGAGCATAACAGTATCATTCACAATAGCCAAAGGTAGAAACAGCCAAATGCCCATCAACAGATGAATCATGAACAAATTGTGGTACATACACACACACACACACACACACACAATCTCACACACACACCCTCACACAACATGATACCATCTGAATATAGATAAAGTACTGATACATGCTAATATATGTTGTACCATTAAAAACCTGTTAATTAAAAGAAATCGGGTATAAAAGGTCACATGTGTCTAACTATATTTAGAGAACATATCCTAAAATCAATAGATAAAGAATGCAAATTAGGGTTGCAAGGAACTTAGTGAAAGAGCAATAATGAAAAATCACATAAGAGGTTTGGACATCTATTTGAATTGATGGGGTGTTTTGAGAGTAGATAGAGGTTGTAGTTTACAACATTGAAAATGTATTAAATTGTGCTAAATTTCTCACTTTCAAATGATTTTTTGTTATGCAAATTTCACTGAATAAATTATTAAATAAAGAAAGAAGGAGGGATTTTTTCCCAATTAACTATATTTTGGAAAAAAATAAGTGTTTAGAATAAAATGTCTTATGATAAATATCACTATGTACATACTGCTTCTGAATATCTGGTGAAAAACAAGTAGTCTTATAAGTACTGAAAAGTGAACTGGGTAAATTGACATTCATAAAATGACTAAAACTCCTTACAGAAATAACATTTGTATCTCATTGTAAAAGAATCAATACTTTTCAGAGATAAAAATGAGGAAATATCTCTAATCTCAGTGTAACAGGAGATTAGAGAAATTTAAAGGCATCATTCAAGGACATTTTCTAAATGTTTTCACATAGATCACTGTTTATATCCCACTGGATATGGTGTGGATGTATAAATCTGTGTAGCGGTAAAGGAACCCTAGTAGTATTACTGTTATCATATCATGTTCCTAAATACCTAAGAAAAAGTCAGGTATACAAATGTAAGTGGATTGGCTTCAGAACAGGACTTTTTCATGGTACTGTGTTTATAAGTATATTCATGGGCTTCCCTCTTTCTGTGTATATCTTATTCACCACATCCCCAAGTGAGGAATTCCTAATGTTACCATTGTTACTGATATTTATTTGTAGGTTTGAGATCTCCGAGTTACATACAATTCTCTTTACCAGACCAAAATAAGAGTCCAGAGTCCATACACTTTTTAAAACCTACAAAATGAAACACTGAATACTTGTACTATATATTCTCCATATAATGATGATCTAATACTAGATATTTCATTGAGTAAAAACCTTAGAAATTGTTTAGCTTATAATAATTACAAATAGTAAACTATGTTAAATATGAAAAATAAAGAAAATAACTCTGATAGTAGAGCAAGTTTTCTTTCTAGTCCACTCTCTAAGTTCTCGATTCTTCTCTCTAGGATGACATTCTTTCTCCATTGTGTATCATGACCCCTGACATGCAGGGGGAGGAGAGAGTTGTATTCTTACTCCTTAGCCTTCGATGGTCATATATCAGAGAAACATTGCAAAGTTTGCCTTTTCTGAGATTGGTAGAGATTTCATAGCCCATTCCACATTGTTACAGTTTGGACTTGGTGGTAGCCTTAAAATAAGCCAATTTAAGACATTTTTGGCAATAACCTTTCCTGAAAAGCATATTCAAATTATATATGATTTTAGTCTGTTGTAATATTTGTAAATAATCACAATGAAAGCTTTCATCTAGACAGATTTTTTTTTTACTTTTTCTTTTTAGTTATACATGTATGTACAATCTATTTTGACATATTTATGCAAACATGCAATTTATCTTATTCTAATAAGGATCCCAGTCTTGTGGATGTATAGTCACTGTGTTATAATCACATATAAACTTAGCAATCTTATGTTAGATTCATTCCACTGTCTTTCCTATCCCTATTCCCATCCTTTTTTTGATTCTCCTTTGTCTAATCCACAGAACTTCTATTCTCCTCACACTTATTGTGAGTTAGCATCCACATATCAGAGTAAACATTTGATGTTTGGTTTTGGGGGATGATTAAAAAATATGGAACACTTCACCAATTTGAGTGTCATTCTTGTGAAGGGACCATGTTAATCTTCTGTATAGTTCAAATTTTAGTATATATGCTGCCAAAGTAAGTGCTAGACAGATTTTTAAAATTTGTGTAATCCCTTTCTTCTTCTAGACTCTGTGCTCTATGTGTTCTCCTTTTGATATAGTGGTCATATTTGGTAACCAGGTCATAATCTTTATATAGTAATACATATCATTTAAGATTGTGGCTAGGCAGACACTCTCTCTCCCTGGTTGCAATTTGAGGTGAAGGTGAAGTTCCATAATTTCCACCATGAAAATTTTCACATCTTTTGAGAGTAGATTTCAGGCATGAAAAGACTTGTTTACCAAAGATGTGTGGTCTTTCTCGCTTTTATTCCATCTACCCTAGGCATAAAACTTTCTATTATTTGAAAGACTGTTATGAAAAATTTAAAAAGTCAACATAAAGCACATTTTGAAAATAATTTGATCATGTTCCTTAATGTTACAAAGTTAACTGTGATGTATCTTCTAGATTAGAGCAAATGAACATTCACTAAAACCCAAGGAAGCTCAATAGCTCTCCAGTCTGTGGTCCATATATTTCTACTTGTCTCCACTTTATCAATTCTAAAGTACAGATTTACTTTAGAAGAGCACTCCTGCTACCATACTTCATATCTGTAAATTTTGTGTTTGAATGTGCAATCCAGTGCCATAGAAATAGTGGTTTCAAATCTAAAATTTTATATATTTACTTGTACTATATATTCTCCATATAATGATGATCTAATACTAGATATTTCATTGAGTAAAAACCTTAGAAATTGTTTAGCTTATAATAATTACAAATAGTAAACTATGTTAAATATGAAAAATAAAGAAAATAACTCTGATAGTAGAGCAAGTTTTCTTTCTGACAGTAATAAAGACACGTAGGCAATCAACTCAGCAATCACCCAGACTCTTCTCAATTTCTACTGCCTCATGTCCATTAAAGATCTCATCCCCATGGTCCAGAATAAAATGCCAGTCATCATGTTGGTTAATTTTGCAGCCATGTAGAACATGCAAAAATGCACATCATCTGCTCAGTGGGAAGTTTCTTGGGAGAAGTTGTTATTTTGCAGTTCAGTTTTTGTTCTCTGGCATATGCCACTCTTTGACTAAAAGTCAGATGACATATATTTTATTTCCGTTTACCATAAGATCCACCAAAAATTAGGAGTTCAGTATGAAAGTAGGGGAAATAGGGGAGACACTTAGCAGTCTCTACATGCATGATTTAATTATTCTTTAAATCCACCATATTTTACAATCACTTTAACCACTATTGACATAACCTTTACATGATATTAGGAAACGGTATAGGGGCTTTGACCCTTTTGACTTGGTGCTTCTTGGAATTTAGTTTTTTTGTTTGAGAATTTTTATCCATCGTTGTGCCCTCTTTTTTTGTGATATTTCATGGATCTGACCTTAAATGAAAGAATAATAAAAATAAGTTTTCTTGGTTATTTAATTGTCAGACATTAAAGATCGATTGAATTGAAGAAAAACAAATTTTCTATGAACAAATGGAAACCAAACTACTTGACCAGATCTTTGCTCTTGTGGCATAAAATGTAAAAAAAAGCACAAACATATTGTGTGATATACAACTTACTCCTCAGTTCATAAGAAATGGAAATCATTTTGATATACACAAATGCAAATGAATATTTTCTCAGAGTTCTTTAGAATATAAATATATTTTGTGATCTATGGGAACACTGGCAATTAAACCTAATGTTTCTCTTAGTTAAACAGCATTTATTTTGCATTTATACTGCTACAAATGCAATATTATCCAGCAGAGCTCATGATGGTCTATATGCTTATATGTCCGCTTCTTTGGGCCATTATACTTGTGGCTCAAGATGCAAGTTTTTCTAGCATTTAGTGGAATTTAACACGTCTTTCCAAACCTCAAATTTTGAGATAAATCTGTTCAGAAATTTGTAAAACTGAAAACATTATTATAATTCTCCAACAGGAAATGCACCACACTAATCAGCCTAGAGAAGTACAAGGAATTCATAGGTATCAAATAGAAAGTGAGAACAAAAAGCCTAACAGATAGTTCTAAGAGTTAGGCTCAGCCTTTCCAAAGAGCTGGAAAAGACATGCTCCAGTGTTAGGGTCTGTAAACAAGTCTGGATGGCACCTGGCATTTTGCCAGAGGGAGTGGTTTGTGAAGTAACGCCAGCGAGCCATTAAGTGGGGAGATTCCTTATTGGTTGACTGCTGTATCTAGTTTATGCTAATTAAGATAAGCTGTATGGAATGTATATATACCACTCCTGTCCTACAATAAAGGGCTCCCACTTCTGCTGTATCAATGTACAAAAGTTGCTCATCACCCCCCTGTTATTTTGCTGCAGCCAGACTGCAGCACTCCAGGGATGGCAGGAGGGCAATCATGGTCTGGTCAGTTTTCTTTACACTCCTTGTTAAATAGTGTGTCATAGCGAGGTACTGGCTTTGATCCTCAGCACCATATAAAAAAATAAAATAAAGATATTTTGTCCATCTAAAGCTAAAAATAAATAAATATTTTTTAAAAGTGTGTCCTTGGCCCTGGTTTGCTGCTTAACATGTGTTATTCTTGTGATCAAAATAAATCATATATATATATATATATATATATATAATCATATATATATATATATATATATATATATATAATTATTTTCATACAAGGTCTCATCGAGTTGCTAATGTTGGCCTCAAACCTGTCCTGGCCTCTTAAGTCACTGTGATTATAGGTATGTGTCACATGCCCAACGTATCTAGTATTCTTTATACAAACCTGTTAGTAGTTTTCTAAGAAATAAGTTTCAGAAACAAAATATGCCCATAATTAGGCAAGCCTGCATGTGATTTGTGAAAGACTTAATTAAAAGATACAAATGTTACAATAACCAAATACTGTCCTAATTATTTTTTTTGGCATTTTAAAGTACATGGATATTATCTATAGACTACAACTTTTACAACTGTGTCCAACTTATTAAAATTTGAGTATCCATATTAATGAGGCTGAAGAATATTGAACTAGTCAAGAATGATTCATAATTTTGAGATTCTCTGATAATTTGGGAAATCGTGTTTTTTTCCTATCAGAATTTCAAAGATAAATATCTGTCTAGATTTAGGAGTATCAGGAAAATTCCTTGCTCCATTAGACTGCATCCTTTTAGAATATAGTTATTATTTATTATAGTTATTATTTTATTTGTAGAATCTCCTGTTTGTCCTTAATTCTAAAAATTTCATTTCCTGGATGAGTTATTTTGCATTCACTATTGCCCATGGTTCCCTGGAGACCAACAGTCATTCCTATGGCCACAGGAACAAGAAACTTGACACAAGTATTACCTTCATTCCTTTCTCTGGATTCTTGACATAGCAGGGAGATATGATGGACACACAGTCCAAAATATGGGTTAATCAAGGTTCTTCCAGAGCCAATACTGAACAAAATTAATGTAAACGAAAATTTAAAACTATAGAAATATGTAGGACTAATACACAGATTTTTCCATTCATAAGAGATAACCATGTAGTAACAAAGACTATACTGTATTGTAGCTGTCACATTCACTCCAGTGCCATGAATGAGGACTTCTATACTGCACAAGTACCAGTGGCTTTTTGTTAATTGAGAAAATGATTGTAGGGACATGGTAAAAAAATGCATGCCTTTGGGGGCCTGGGGTTGTGATTCAGTGGTAGAGCACTTGCCTACCACACACAAAGTGCTGGGTTTGATCTTTAACACCACATAACAATAAATAAATAAAATAAAGTTATTGTGTCCATCTCTAACTAAAATAAAAATAAAATTTTAAAAAGTGCTTTGGGAAAATGCCTTACCTACCTAGTTTATGTATAAGTTTGATATTATTATAATCTCTTTCTTATGGTATAAAATAAAAAATTTCCTCACACAAAAGAAAATAAAATTTTGTCATTATATAGATTCATTTTCCTACAAATGAAATAAAATGCTCCAAAGGATAACACTGAGGCTCAAGTCATACTTGTGTATATAAAGTTATTCGCCATTATCAGTGATTTCTAAAGTATGTTTGAATGATGAATATCCCTCATTTTCATCTGACTATACCAATAATAAAATCTTCTCACTAAACAAGTTTCCATTAATATATGTTCTTCTTGAAAGATGGAGGAATTAAATTAAATGTCATCAATGACAATTACTTTTGTCCATCTTGAATCATACATTGACAAAAATCAGTTAAATTCTTCATTTATATTATCATTCGTGTTTCATTAGCTATTTCTCTCCTGCAATCTTCACATATTTCATTAAAAGCAACAATGAGTTGAACTGTATAGCTTTAAAGATGAAAATTAATCTTGACTTTTTTGGTTCTCATGTGTCCTTAAGTGTTAGACTTTGTCATAAATTGCATCATATACTGCCGTCTATAAATAGTAAACAACAGGCAAGTGCTAGATGAAAATTTAAACTAAAATGATGTGTACATGGGATACCTGATTAAATTCTTGTCAGCTAAATTACACCTTTTGTAACAAGGATAACTATAATGCCTCAACCATGTTTCAAATTTAGAAAAATAAGATTAAATAAATTGTTAGAGGGGCCTTATATATTTCAGTCATAGCAGCTTTATTATATTAGTCCTTTGCATTATATATCCCTCTTTTTTTCTTCTCTTTGTAGATACAAATCTTTAAAGTAGCATCTGAAGCTCAACCTCACTGGATTCCAGGTTTCATCTTCATCTTACACATGGTGCCAAAGGACTCAGCCTGCCCTGGGATAGCTATTGTTTCTTGTATTTTACAACTTTTTTACTTTTCCTCTTTTAATCTTTCCAATTATGTTAAATTATTTGAAGACAATGATTGTTATTTCTAAATATTTTTTCCTTTCTTATATTAAAAATGAACATATATTAAAGTTAGATTTAAATGTGGGGTTTAAACATGTTGAAATAGGAAAAAAAAAACCCAATATTTTTTAAATTAAAAAAACCCAGAAAGCTAAAGAGTATAATTATCATTACATTAATAATTTTGTCTATAAATAGCAAAGTCCTTTATTTGAAAATATCACTGATAATATTGGAAAAATACTTGCAATTTTGTAATAGAGAGGGTGACTTTCTCTTATATATTAAAATCTAAATATATTTTTGAAATCATTGAAGGATGTGAGTACTTTGGAAATAAAAACATAAATGTTATTCAGCACACAAAAAAAATGTGCCTGTGGGTACTGTTAATCAAAGTGACCCTTAATCATTTATAAAAGATAAGGTTAACCTAGTGGCAGGATTCTAAAGATTTTCTTGTCAATAGTGCTAATAAAATTTTGAACATTTCAATGGGCATGAGTTTGAGGTAGAAAACAAATTCAACCATTGTATTTAATATTGCTGTGTTTCAAAACTGTTCTTTTTAAATTAATATTAGGAAGTATAAATTAAAATTGATGTGGTTGGTAGGGAAGGTTTTGCAAGTTCATGTAATAGGTGATGTTCTCTTGTCACTAAGTTAAATCTTTATTGATTCAAAAGAAATTTAGAATTTTAGAGCAAGTTGCCAAAACATGTATAACTTTGGAGCACATTGTCAATAAGAGCTATGGATAAATGAGCCAACACATGGGGTTTTGGAGTGTGAGGGTAATGTAGGAACTTTAAATAGTTTGGTCAAGATGTACAACATTGTGATCTTTCTAAAACTAGCATTTTAAATAACTACTTTTTAAAATATCACTTCCATTGTAGTATAGACACTTCATAACAAGTATTCCAATTTCAGTTTTAGAAATTCCTAAGGATGATTCTTTTCTCAGTCATATAAGTCAACTAATGAATTATGGAAGAAAACTTTTCTTTCTCTTGTTCCCTCACCACAGAAGTTCTTATCTTTAGATTTTTTTCATCTTTCATTTTACATTATTCAGCTGTTTTTTTTTCTATTAAAATTCTTAACATAAAATTCAGTTAGTTTAATTTCTCTGAAAAATGAATCTAAGAACTGTTTCATATCAGAACATAGTTCTGATTCTTGTTTTTCTCTTTAAAATTGGCATTTGGTGGGCTGGGTTTGTGGCTCAGTGGTAGAGCACTTGCCTGTCACACTTACTTCACTGTGTTTGAAAATCAGCACTACAAAAAAATAAATAAATAAATAGAAAAAATATATTGTGCTCATCTATGATTAAAAATAGAAATTGAAAAAATATTTGCATTTTGTATTTTGGCATGCTTTGCATTTCTTCTTTTTTCTTTTTCTTTCTTTCTTTCTTTCTTTTTTTTTTGCTTATTTGTTTATTTATTTTTTGTTTTTGTCAAAAGCTGAATTTATTGTACGGGGTAGAAAGAACTGAGGTTAAGTGGTCTTTAGCATAAGGATTTATGTTGGGCCATGTTTATTTGCTCTATTTGTAAGTTTCAAAGAATTCTAATTACTCTGTTGTCCTCTTGATTCTGTTTCCTGTTATACTATAAGTTTCCTGAAGTTCCCACAGTGAGATTCTGTGTTGTCTCAAGCCATCCATGGGCAGTGTGTAAGCTCTGAACATTGTAGTTCTATGAGGGGACAGGTCCAGCATTGCTCTCCTAGCTAATTGGGCTGTGCAATGCAAGAGCTCCTCTCCTCTCACTCTCCCTCTGCCAGTGATTCCACACAGCACCTGAGATTGGTGTGACTTGCCAAGTGTCAATCAATCAGCTGACCACAAGCCATTAGGAAGCAAAGTTCCACCTTTGAAACCTTATTCCCTGCCTTATTTGGGAAGAACATTCTATTGAACCTCCTTTGTTTGTCCCTCCTATAAAAATAAAGAGATTCCTGGTGCACACTCCCTTTTTCTGTTGCCTTCCAGTGTGGAAGCTGACCCTTAAGGTTGCAGAGCAGTCCCACCCTCTTTCTGAGAAACTCATGTCCCTGTGTTGCGTGATTTCTTCATCCTTTTCTTAGTTTAATACTGCAGCCAGCCCCTTTGAACCAGCTCATCTCATGAGCACAGGATTTTGGCAAGAATGTGTTTTGTAGCTTTTTAAACATGATTCATTATTACACTGGAGCTTTAATGGTGTGGTAGTAATATGTGACATGGAGGGAATATTTTATGACCTTTGAATTACATCTCCATGTTTTACTGGACCTACATGCTATGTCTGCAGCATATGTCTTCCAATAGCACATTTTTATTCCACTTTCCTCCCAATATCTCCTATAGGTGTAATGTTTTTAATCTATGTCCTTGAAACCTTGACCTATGGAACAACATTTTTTTCCCCTTGATTGTACAGGAAGAGCTAGAGGAGATCACAGAGAAAGGAATGCCCTTCTCTGATCTCTGAGAAAGTCACTACCCCTGGAGAATTGGTCTTTCTTTTAGAGAAGGTGATAGGTGCATTTCAAAAATATTACTCTTGCCTTACCTTTGCCAGATCCCTAAGAGGAACTATGGAACAAATGGGGATCTTGCAGATAGGATCAATGAAAGTGTGCATCCCTTTTCCTAAGTCTGCAGTCCCCAGGAATATTTCACTGTCATACTAATCTAATCTCAATTTACAGCAATTCATCACAATTATCCTTTTTTGGCACCATATTGATTTATAGACCCAGCAGCTTCTTCTCAAGGGAAGCAGATCTGAATTTTGTATTTCTCAGGATGCCTCTATAACCAGGGTACTTAAAATGGTCTGAAACCTCACTTTTAAGTTAGACCAAGAAAAGTTAACAACAGTTAGCATCTCCTTTTTTTTTCTTATTGTTATATTGGGAATAATTACCTCTAAATACTTTATTTGCTGGAGCTCTAATGGAAAGTCTTCCAAAGTGTGTGTGTGTGTATACACACACACACACACACACACACACAAACACATAATTTATCAAAATTACTAAATTATACTAATAATACTTAGATGATTTTGCATTGTTAGTATAGAGGCAGCTATGCCTTTTGTAAGTAGGCAGAGTTCTCACATATCTATTTTGCATTTTTCATTACCCTAGGCTCCCATTATTTTACTGGTGAGAAATTTCAAAAGGTAAATTAGAAAACATTTAACTAGATAGAAACAAAAACTTGAAATTTATGGGGTGTAAGTAGAGAAGTTTTGTAGAAATTCACAACTAGACAAAGAATGAAGAGTCCAAAAATGTGTTTGTATGATATATAGAAGGGAGGGAACATAAAATTAAAGTAGGCATCTATGAAAAAATATAAAACAACATAAAAGAAACGAGCAAACCTAAAGTCTGCTATTTTAAACAAATTATTAAATTTAATGAAATAATACTGAGATTGCTCAAGAGAATCTAATAAAAGAGTAGACTCCATTACATATCTAACAAAGAGTGACTGCTAAAAAAATATAACTGAACAACTTTGTGCAAATAAATCTGGAAGCTTAAGTGAAACTGGCAAATGTCTTTAAAGAAACCAATGTTTAAAAATAATTCAAGGCTGGACATGGTGGATCATTTCTGTAATCCCAGCCACTCAGAGGTAGAGGCAGGAAAATCTCAAATTTGACTCAATCTGGGCAACTTAATGAGACCATGTCTTAAAATAAAATATTTTTTTAAAAGGGCTGAGGATATAGCTCAGGGGTAAAGAATCCAAGGCTTAAATACCCAGTATCAAAAAAAAAAAAATTTCATAAGCAAATAAATAACTGATTGCAGAAGAAAGAGGAAAATTAAAGGCTTATACCTAGTAAAGGAACAAAATTGTTAATGAAACATTTTCCACCAAAAGAAAAAAGAATCACATCCCAGACGAATTGACTTGTAAATACAATAAATATTTAACAAGTGAATAGTATATCCTACTTGAGAAATAGAGGAAAATGTTTGTTTATGAGAAAAAAATGGAAGTGTATTAAAATCAGAAAAAATGTAAAAGATAGCAAAGATGAAAATATTGATGTATACATAAATGCAAAAACAGAACCAAAATGTCTTCAGAACAAAATTAGTGCAATATATAACTAACTACTGTTATGACCAAGTGATGGTTGGTTTAATATTGTTTAATATTGCAATATCAATCATTGGAATTCACTATGTGCATTAGAACAAAGGACAAAAATGTGTAGATTACAAGTAAAGCAGTGAAACTCTATTTGCTTTGGACAAATAGATGTTTAGAAAATCCAAAAGAATTCACATAAACACTGAATAATATGAGAATTTAGTGGGTTCACCAGAAACTTTGCCAGCATACAAATTTCTATTGCCTGTCCAACTAGACTCGATTAGAAAATAGAATAAAATATCAGTTTATAACAGAATTCATTACAAAAAAAAACATTGAAAGATGCATTTAATGTAACATGTAAAAGTGCTAAACTGAAAATTATAACACAATCCTGTGAGAAATGAGAAGAAACCCAATATATATTGCTATATACCATATTCATTGACTGTGAAACATTCTTGTCCAGACAGTATTGATCTATAAATATAATAAAATCTGAGTTGAAGTCATAGGAAAATTTCTTACAGATTGCCAAGCAGATGCTAACATTTATGTGGAAATGCAAAGGACATAAATAATGCAAAATACTTGAAAAAAAGAACATCTTTCACCTTTCATCTCAGTGATTCCATGCTGAGCTATAAAGTAAGGGTAACAACACAGGTAACAACATAGATGTGAATAGAATGGCATATCAAGTTCAAGAATAGGTGATTCTTAGGTATTTGGTTAATTGACTTTCAATAAAGTTGTCAAAGTAATTCAAAGGAGGAGATAAATTCTGTTCAGCAAATAGTGCTGCGACAACTGGTTTCAGGGGAGGAGAAAATAAACCATGAAATTTAATTCAAAACATGCAAATTTACTAAAAATAATTCATAGACCAAAATGTGTAGGAAGTAAGAATGAAAAATTTTAAAAACAAACTTCTTTAAAAAGACAAAGTTATTTGTGGCTATAAATAAATGTGTGTGAAATATAATTGTATAAATTTGGTTTTAAAAAATTGAACCATTGATTGTACTGCAAATTATAAGAAGAAAATCAATGTAAAGTGGTTGAGGAAATTCAAATGAGACAGTGATGAAGCATCCCTGTCAGAAGTTTTAAATCAAGGCATGAACTACAAAGATAAAACCCAGTTGGAAAATAATAAAATAAAACAAGGTGAGTTTTGGAGCAAAACTTAAAATAACTTTTAAAATATATGAGATGAAAAATGATGTGAAACATTGATTTAGCCCAGGAGTAATTTAAAGACATGCCTATCCTGTTTAAAAAACAAAACAAAGTAAAACCAGCACACCTGAATCATTTGTGCAGTGAACCCCCACCCCCCCCCTGATAAAATACTGCTTCTAAAGGAAAAAATTTGAGCAAAGCAAGTTTATTCTAAACACAAGGAGTTAGTGCTAGAGATGATAAATTTTTTAAAATTTTACTTTTTATTGGTGCAACATCATTATATTTAATATTAGGATTAATTGTTTGATAAATTATTTTTAGTTCAGCATTGCGCTTATAACAAATTACCTTATGATTTATGACCATGCCTCATGCATGAATCTAAGAGGTTACACTACTAATTTGGATTGACAAACATAAAATATTACCCTGTTTTCTCTTCAGGTTAGTGCAGGTCAGGCAAACTGATCTAAAAGCGTATTCAGTGGACAAGTATACAAGTGAGGGAGGAAGCTATTTCCTACCTTAGAGTTTTTAAGGGCCATACTGAAGCATGGTAGCAGTGTTTCTTTTGAGGATATGGTGGGTGTACCTGGTAGCCAAGACAACCAGGTTACTCTTTTAACTGGAGACTTATTTTGCTTTTTTAAAGATTGTTTGGTGGTTCTTTCAGGGGTAAAATTTCCAGAGAGCCAAAACACAGGCTAAAGTTCCATAAAGGAATTACTGCTTGCTTAATGTGATTTTGGTACTGAATGAATGAATATTTCAGATGAAATGGTTGGAAAGAGTAAACAAAATTGTAAACGGTGATAAATGGTATGGGAATATGAAAATGAATTTTAATTAAGTAACATTAATAAATATTTATTTCTAATTTTGAAAGTCTTGGAGGTAATATGAAGTAATCAACCTCATGTCTCTTTTATAACCTCGTGAGAAATAGCAGCAAAGTGTTACTATCAAAGATCTTTATGTATTCATTATATGTGTAAATCTGCATAGTGATATATCTTAGCTATTTTTTTCCTCCTTACTTCACTGCACAGTTGGATATGAGAAAAAGCTTTTTTGTTTGTTTGGCTAAATTAACATTTCCATACAATATTTTCCAATATTGAGATAAATAAAATATACTTGATATATAATGGTATATTCATCTTCTGTCCAAAAATATTAATCAATTTTTTTAAAGATTTCCATTGTTATTTTTCTTTAAATACTTTTTTAGATGTAGATGGATACAATACCTTTACTTTATTTATTTGTTTTTATATGGTGCTGAGGATCAAACCTAGTGCTTCACACGTGCTAAGCAAGTGCTGTAACACTGAGCTACAACCCCAGCCCTCCATTGTTATCTTAAATTGTTGTCTTTTTTTACTGTTGTCAATTACCTTTAAATTTTGAGAGAAATTTGTGACACAGATGTCATGTTTTAACACAGTGTATATCTGTATGTGCAACACTGTGGAAATTAATCATATTTCAAGATGCATCTTTTTGGATTTAATCATTGATAAATTAGAGATACGTTTTCTTTTTCCGTAATTTAATTGTGCTGAGTTTTGGGAAATACTTTGTACGAATCTAAATAGTATTTTTAGTGACTTAAGGTAAAGAGGCATATTTTTTCACTAAGAGTAACTTTTTCTAACTTGCAGGGAAGTCAAACAAATGCAGAATTTTTCAAGTATTTACTTAGAGTTAATAAAAATTATAATTTGTGTTTTAATAACATGCTAAGAAAAAGTCCATTTTATTACAAATTAGAAGTAAATATAAGTATTTTACATCATATAAAGGAATCACTTTTAAAATCACTAATATTTGATATATTTTGTTGAAATTATAAAGTAACATACATTTATATACATGTAGAAATTCCTAGAGAAAAATTACTAAAATGCTAAAATGTTGAGGATGATTACTTATAAAATAAATTGCATCAAGATTTTAGAATAATAGTACTGTATTTTTTTGTCTATTTGGTATTGAGGTCTTCTTAGAGTAGACTCTAGTCTTTCCTGTCAGGCTGTCAGGGATTGGGACCATAAGTATTTACAGTGTGCCTTTCATAGGACGCTGCTTTATCCTGATGAGCTGGTTAACACATAAGGATTCAAACTTGACCAGGAGTCTTTCTCACAAGACAAGTATTTTTATTGGAAAATGGCCTTGTAGCACTTGACTGAACTGTGTTCACTTTACTTCCGCCAGGGGAGCCATTCCCTAGGAGAGCTCTGAGCAAGAACAGATTAAATCTGATGTGTCAGTCAATGAGGTGAGGAAAAGGCAACTCAACAAAGCATATGAGATAAGAATAAGAGTTTAATTTAAAAAAATGTGTTCTTTTTATATATACATGACAGTAGAGTATATTTTGTCATACATACATGGAGTAAATCTTATTCTAATTAGGATTCCATTGTTGTGGTTGTACATGATGTGGAGTTTCACTGTGGTTTATTCATATATGAACAGTTTACTTTTCACTGACCCCAGAGAGAAGAGGTCAGTAAACCCTGTAGAGCCAAAATAGAAGGGGGTAGCTTTCCCAGACTCTCATGTTTACCCAGGATATGGGAAACAAGAGAGGGAGGGACACTTTGGATGAAGGTTTTAATGGGGTCTAGGATGTTACACAAGTCTCCCTGTGTGAGTTCTTCTTGATGGGTTCAGAGCAAGTCAAAGCACATTCTGTGGAGTCACTGTGGCAAGTCTGCTCAGTGAACATGGGGTGTGGGGGTAGTGGAACAAGTTAGGTTCTTCATAGTTGTCCCATAGGAAGGATGTCACCAAGAGCTAATTGAATAAGACAGATATCAGGGTTGACAGCATTGAGGAATTGAGAGAAGTTGTAGAAATACAAACTTTCTCAAGAGGGACTAACCCAATGGATGTTGAAGCAAAGAAAACTAAAGGAAGTCACTATAGTTCCTGTCAATAAAAGTTTCTTGTTCTTTTGAATGTACTGATTTTTATATGTTTATTGTTCTATAAATGTAAGGTACTTTCCATCATTGCATAATATTCATTATAATCATATAACAATAACAACTAACATTATTACAACGTGCTTGAAATGTCTCTTCCAATAACATTTTATATTTTATCCACTATTTCAGTCACCACAAGAAACAAGTGTAGTGGTTAATATAATTATCCAACTTTCTTTAAAAATCCTTAATAAGTTTGTGGTGAAAATGTAATCAGGCCGCCTGAGTCCTAGCCCTCTGCCCTAAATAGTTTACATGGTATTTTATGATGGAAGATTAATATCAAATAAATATACAAAAATGTTATGATACCTAAATCCCAAGTTGCACTGATAAAATCATTTGTGCAAATTCTCTAAATGATCCCTTTAATTTTTTTAAAAATAATAGAATTTTCAACTTAATATATTCAACATCCCACAATGCCATTTCTTCATTCCCCTAATTTCTTTAAGTGGGACATTTCCTGAACTCCTGGGGTGTTTTTCTCACTTCAAACTCTTGTCCAAGAATGTTGCATGCATTGCCCGCAATAGGAGTCTAATCTACTAAATTGTTTTGAGTGTGAGGGAGTCAGATTCTCCCTCCTCTCACCCTCATTCCTTAAAGTAGTTGTAGTTTTCAACCTGTGTAAGTGGTTTTGCAGATAACAGATGCGATTTTCAAAATCCTAGAATGGCAAATGGGGAGATAAAGAGGTTGAAAGCCCAATTTAGCCCACATATTAAGTTATGTCTTCAGATTTAGCATTAGAGGTGAGAATTTTCACACAGAGCTCTTTTAGAACTTAGGTGATGGAATAATTTTGAATATGTTATCTGGTCTCCCAGCTAGGCCTGTAGAAAATAGTTCTAGACAGGGAATGTAGGGATACTGCTCCAAATTCTACTTTTATGTTCTGAATTGTCTTCAAGATCAAGAGAGTTTACTGTTCAAAGTTTCCACGAATCACTGGGTTTATCATTTGCAAAATAAAGTGAGTTTTTGTTTTATATCCTCAAGCACTTTAGCAATGACTTCTTAGGAGAGAAAGGATTTTAGTTTTCTATGCATACGGACTGCTTTGGGTTTTTACTCTGTGTAGGGATAGTGTTCTCTCTTTTTTCTCTAACTAGTGCTAGCCACTCAAAGTGTAAAGAACTTATCTCACTTTTTAAATTTTTTCTTCAGGAGAGTAGTCCAGACTTTTTTTTTTCCACTTTGAGGGTGTATCTGTATCTAAAGACATATGCATTGTCTTTCCTATGTAAAATGTTACTTGCCTGTCAAAGTTCAAGAACTTTTGACTGTAGATATTTACCTTCCAAATTATTTTGGATTCTCTATCATCCCTTTTTATGGCTTAGCAAGAAATCATACTGTTGGTAAATTAATGTTGAGCATGGCCACAGCATGTTTTCCAACTTCTTTTTCTCCAGTTCTCTAGAATATATGGTCTTGTGTAAGTCCAAGAATGTGCTGCAAAGAAGTCTTGTTTCAAAGCAGAAATGATGAGTGTAAGAACAGACTATTTGAGAAAATGAAACATATATGCAACCAAATATTAATTTTATAAATATCAGAAAGTTTTACGTGACAGGATATTTACCCTCCTTCAAAAATTATTTCCTCTTGATTCTTAACAACAGCTTTCCTCTACCTAATGGCAATTCTTTGGCATAAAACAATCTGCTAATTTTTACATAAGGAATATTTCCATATCAACTCACCTCCTCAATTTCTAGGAGGAAGCTTCTCTTCTAACCTTTGCATGCATAGATCACTCTGCTTCCACCCAAAAAATGCATTTATGACTCCTTTTTTTTTCTTCTATCCCTGTCTCAGTCTTCTGGGCTCTGCATATCTTGGATTTTCCTCCAGGTTTTGTGCAGTAACCAACATGGACACAAATCTGCTTGTAAGTTCAATACTAAAGTTGTGTATATACTTATTCTTGAAGAATATACTAAGTGAAATCCACTAATTAATTTCATAAAGAGACATATGGAAATAATAATATTGTCACATTTTTTTCATATTTGCAGGTTAAGTAATGTCTTTGTTATGAATGTGATACATGCTCTTTCTGTACAAGTGTAATTCTCTGGCCATTGTCATACCTGGAATAAATGTAATTTACGTTGTTCTGTGCATTTTACTGCCACCACTGGAGGTCATTTTCTACCTCAAGCCTCAGAAGCTTTTTTGCCTTCTTTTAAAAATATTTTTGGATAATTTAGCTTTTGAGTCCCATTGCTTAGGAAAATTATTCATAAAAATATCCTGAGACTCTACAAAAGAAACAAAGACAATACAAATACAACTCCAGCTCTGTTTCTATATTTCTTTTTTATTCTTGTTAGAATTGCATTTCCAGAATTTCCT
The DNA here is from genome assembly GCF_021218885.2 of Marmota monax. Classification (NCBI taxonomy): domain Eukaryota; kingdom Metazoa; phylum Chordata; class Mammalia; order Rodentia; family Sciuridae; genus Marmota; species Marmota monax. Next base: position 50,936 of record NW_026694592.1, on the reverse strand, counting down.
GGCTGGGTGCCAGTCCTATCCTAAGGCATTTCAAAGTGCTCTTGACAATGCTGTTCATTCATTATGTGAATCCAAAAACAGTGAGCAAAAGAAGCCTGAAACTTAGCTCACTGATAATTGCTTCTTTATTTTCCAAAATGTTTCTTCACAAGTAGAGCCAAACTTCACATCCTGGTTTCTCTTTAGCTGGCTAAAATCTAGTGTTCTCTGAAAGTGTCTGTATAGCCATACATAGAAAATGTTGACTCTGCCACTTTAATCTCAATCTGTTAGTATTGTCATCACTGGGTATTTTAATTGAATGTTTTTTATTATGATTTGTAAATTTTTACTTATGCATTCAAAAATTTCAATGAAACACTGCATGAATCTTCATAGAAAATGTATTTTTTTAAGGTAAACTCCACTAAGTCAGTATAATTCCTTTTACAATTTTTGCGATAATTACTTTTTCTCTTTTATTCATATTTTATATATAAGCATTTCCACCATGTTACTGAAAACTATAGAATAATATTTCATCCTTTCAATAGCTTAATTCTATTTCAAATTTTAACAATTACTTTTAAGTAATTGAGAATTTGCTCTTCCTGACTGTACTGTAACCAAGGTTCATTATCTCTGATTAAAACAGACTTATTATTTGTTGAAATATTGTATTATAACATCAGTTTCAAATAATAAACTCTTTAATGCAATTTTAAACATTTTTTTTATGTTACTTTGGTATGACTACCTGTGTTGTTACAGATAACCACCTCCCTCTGTAACATCAACACATTGCCATATTGCAGTCATAATTGTCAATTTTTAAGAGTATCCCTTTCCTAAAGCATTCTGCAGCACTGATGAATTTTTGGCATTTCAAGGCAAGTGTGCCTCCTCAACAAGTGTGCCTCTTGTTGCACTTACAAATTGATAATTGTTATAGCTGGCATTTTTAGTGACTGATGATGTCATTTGTAGTGCTGTGATTCAGCAGTGCCCTTCACTATGGAATAGATGGCTAAGGTGGCTTATGTCATATTTCATGTAATACTTGAGACATATTTTAGATTTTCTTGTAATAAATCTAGCATATTTTAAAGTTAATTATTTAATATCCACCTAAGTCTTTAATAGGTTTGTGATTATTTTGTTCCATTTGTTTTAATTTCCAGACAATTAGCAGAAGAAAAATAAAAATCATTAGTGTCTAATGATAAAATATACATGTCCTTTAGGTTGAAAGATAAATGTTAAAATATTATTGTAATCTGAGGCCATGAAATCCAGAGTTACTAACAAAGTAGTTTATTGCCTTAAGTGTTTTAATAGGGATGCTTTAAAACAAAAGGACTTTCAAAAATCATTTAATATTTGTTGTATTTTCCACTTTTAAGTGTTTCAAATATATATAAGAAACATATCAACTAAAATTCCTTCAAAAACTCTCTGGGACAATTATGAATTTAGATGCCATAAACTTTTCAGGACACACTACATCTTAGCCAAAGGGTATTGGGGACTTGGCTATCTGGTAATTTTTTTTTCCCCTAGGAAAACTTCACTGAAATTTGTCACTATATTTTGTCACATAAGATATCACAAATGTCTCTGAATATTTAATTCTGAGGGATTTTGTATATGTTCCAGTAAGAAAGAGAAAATGAAAATATATAGAGCTTGATGGTGTCCTTACAATATCTTTCTTCTATCCATAAGTAATAATGTTACTTATTTAATATTTCTAATTTTAATAGGAAAAATATTTCAGTGGTTTAAACAAGGAAAATATAATTATGTGCTATCACTGTCTCTAATTTCTGTCCAAGTGGAATTGATTAAAAATAGAGCAATCTTTCATTAAAAGCTCACATCATATTAGGTTTCTCTACTGAGGATGGTGTCTGTTTTCAATGGACATCTTAAATCAAGTGTATCTGTTTTTCTTCTAGCTTTCAGATTTTTTTCTTTTTGGTTCCTAGCTAAATTCTTACAAATCCAATCCCTTGTTTTAGACATTTTTTTTTATATAAAACTACCCATTTATAAATTATTCTGTGGTTTTGATAGGAGCTTTCTTGTTGCACTATCATGAAGTAAGAACTGAAATTAGAAACAATGTTAAATAAATATTTGATACTAAGGTCAGCAGTCTTCAAATATGGTTGCTATCAAATTCCTCCATTCTGTTATGCACATTTGACTCCTCACTAAAAAATGAAAGTGCTTATCTTTCTTGATTTTGGACCAAATTGTGGCTATTTCTGATGAATAGGATGTGACAGCAAGGGCTTCACTTTTATAAAATGCAGGAGCTGTGCTGTATAGTAACTAGACTAGACTATTAAAGGATTAAAGATATATGAAAGAGGCATCAGAAGTCAAAAGATGGCCTCCAGAACAATCTGAGCTGAATGGAGTTATGTGACAGATCCAAATAATACCAGCAGAATTTCAAAGCAGAGCCCTGGACAATTCCAGGTATCACGATAAACACAATGTTATTATGATGTTTGGCTTGTTAAAAAATAAATTATAAAATAGCTTAGAAATCATAGCAAAAATTCACTATTATCATTTTTCAGAGATTTGGGTATTCAGGAAGAAATCATCAAACTTTCTGACTGCTCAGATATTCTCCTTTCTTCTTACAGAAACATTTATCTAAGGCAGAAGTTATTTAAAAGTCTTATGCAATCCTTCTGAATTCAATAATGATTTCCATTACTTGTCATCTCTCCCACATTAGTTAACATATATTGCCAATTTCATTTGGGCACAGCAGGTGGCATGCTGATCTCATGGTTGTAAAGTTCAGTAAGATGTAGGGACCATCTGGAAAAGAAAGAATTAGGAGCTTTAGAGGACCTCAATAAGGATGTCATACCATGGTAACATAGCACCCCAAGAGGTTTTGTGTCCAAAGATGACAACAGTGCATAGTAAAACCAGAAGGTAACAGCCATTTTGTGAATTGCCCTGCCAGAGAAAAACTTTTAAGATTCCCATCAGTTGTTGAAGAAAGTCTGCAGGCTTATATCCTTTATATCGTTAATTAGATGATTAAATGTTCAATGAAGTGATTTATCTCTGACTGAGATTCAAATAAATTTTCTTTGGTAAACCTATTCTACTTTCTTGGCAGTTTTCTCAGAAGGTCAAGCTAAAATTGGACAGGTTCACAGGAGCTGGATAATGAAAGACTAGCTCTACCAGCATGAAAATCAACTCCTCTGTATAGAGACAACTATCTCCTCAGAACTTGAGGACCCCAAAGTCTTTACCAAGGACACGTGGACACTTCTTGCAACTGCTGCTGTATTGGATTTGCCAAGGGTGGCTACCCTACCTGTATTGTCAAGTGCTCCTCCTGAGATCAAGAAGCTGTGTTAAGAGGAAAGAGAGGAAGTCACTATTACTTGATCTATGTCCTCCCCAAGATGATATTCTCCAAGTCTTAACCCAAAGTACCACAAAATAAGAACTTATTTAGAAATAGGTTCTTTGTTGATGCAATCAGTTAAGTGAAGATGAGATCATAATGCAGGAGGATGTACCTTTATTCCTATAACACTGTTGTCCTTATGATAAGAATATTTTGTAAATTTTGAGACACAGGCCATGAGGAGACTGAGGAGTGAAGTGATCTATCTATAAACCATCGAACACCAAAGAGTTCCACCAAGCCACCAGAAGGTCGGTTCAGACAGGATAGAATTCCCCTGAATTTCTTAGTGAACATAGTGCTGCACACACTTCAACTTCAGACTTGTAATATCCAGCACTGCAGAACAAACAAACAAAATTGGTGTTTGAAGTCACCCAGCTTATAATACTTTGTTATAATAGCCCTAAGGATCTAACACCAAGATCAATCTCAATCCGTACAATAAATCAGAAAAAGCACAACCCCACCCATCAAACTCACATGCCTCCAACAAAACCTGAACACTAGCAACAGCAGCAGCATAGGGATTTAAACCTAGTTAATCCCTGAAGGTAAATAGCTTGTAGGAATTTGTCTGCAGAGACCATAGCTCTCTGTTCAAGTTCAAATATTTCTAAGAAATATTAAGAGTAAAAACAAAACATGTAGTAGTTTTTGGAAGAAGATATTATGTTAATGTGTATTAAAGAGAAAAAATTTGAAGCTGCAGAATTTTACTAAGTATTCAGGTAGGACATAAATAATGAAGGTGATTTCATTTTGATGCTTTCCCTATGTTTTCAACTGTTGCTGGGATTCATTCTTTGTGATTCTTGGGAAATCTTTTTACTCATAAGAAAGAAAAAAAACATACTGCAGCAACTTGTTCACTATACAGGAAAAATGGAAGTACCCAAAGTCTTTCAGCCACAAGAAATCATAAATATGAATCATAATTGACATATTTTAGAGATGATGTATAAAGCTTTAATTCTAATATGGAAATTGGAGAGGTAGGCTATGTCCAATACCAACATTATCCCAATTATGGTCTCAATTTGGCATGCACAGAAGTCAAGTGGATTCTGGAAGTTATTTATAGGTCATAAATAAAATTATTTATAGATTTTAAAATGGCAGCAACTAGAAGAGAACTGTGACTGACCATATTTCTACCTTGAAAAATTATTTTAATTATGGCTAATTTGTATACAGCCATTGATTTGGCTTATGTGATCTTATGAGTCACTGCTAATGCTGGATATTAAGAGTAATTTGATTCTTTTCTTTCAGGGACAGCAGTTTGATTTACTCCTTGCATGGCCATCTGAATATTTAAATTGCCTGGCATGGTATCACTCAGTAAGCTTGGTTTTAAGCAGGTGGCTTAAAATTCAAAGACTGAAGTTACTTTTATGACCGTACCATTTATCAGAAATTAACAATGGAAGGAAATATATGGTGCTCTGTATTTCTTTAATGATTTTATTGCAAAAAAATATTGGATTATTAAATGAAAATGAATTATGATTATTTGTAAGAGCAAAATCCCAGTTATATGAGACAAGTTATATGCTCAAGAACAAATAGTTGTTGTTTTCATTGAATATCTTAAACAAAAAAAATTACTATGTAGACAGAAAATGTCCATTATATTCCTGGGAACTGTATATATTGCCTCTAGTATGATTATGACTTTTTCCTCAGACTGATAAAATATGTCAAGATGAATTTCAGTCATGAGCTATATGGTATCTTAGAGGGAAAGCATGTTTTCCCCTTGGGATTTAATAAGTATAAAACAGTGAATTCAGGAAATGTTCTAGGTACTGAGATCATACTAATGAAAAATTAAAACCACATATTCAAACATTATATATCAGTTAAAGGTAGAGGAACTTCTTTTAAAATTAGGGACATGTTGTGTATCATACAGTGTTAAATACTATAGAAGAATAACAAAGCAAGGTAATGGATGCAAAAGTAATAAGAGATACGGATTCCTAATACAGCATTGTCAGGAATGGCTTCACTGACCAGGAAGCCTTTAAGCATCTACTTTACCTTGGTCAGAAAGACTTAATTCGCAAAGAATGTCATGAGCACAAATAAGAACTTCCATATTAATAGGAGGGGTGCATATAGGATATGAGGAAATCTGAACCCATATCCTGGAACCATGCATTCTGACCTGGTCTAGTCTCTCCATATGATCTCCCATGGGGGTATCATCAGTTGCTGCCACTTGTGTTGTAGGACTTTGTAATCAACTCCCAGAGATGCTGTCAAGCTCATAGGTTGCTTTACTACCATTGCTTCCCAGGTCTTGTGTAATGATGAGTTGGACTCATTAGGGAAAATTGAAGGGAAAAGTAGCTTTCGTAACATGTGCCATATATTCCAACAGGTTTACTTATTGATGCATATTCTGACCAAATGACTAAAAGACTGTATAATTGTTTAGGCCATTTGCCTTATAAAAATTGGGACAACCCCTTCTAGGATTACTTCCCTGAGATATGTCACAAAATTTAAACTTGGTTTCCTATGTACATTTTCTTGCAATCTCCTGTAAAATTTCATATTAAAACAACAGAAATTGGTTCTCTAATAAGCAGGAAGACTTTTATGAAAACAGGAACAACAGATATAGTCCAAACTGCACATCATGCATTATGCATGGATAAAGAAACACTGTCCAGTATCCTTGAAATCTAAGTTAGAAATTTTTGTATTTTACAAAATATGATCCCAAAGGACCATGTAAGATGCAAACAGAGTTATAATTATCTTTTACAGTTGAGTTTCTTAGGGCCACATTTTTATAAGAGCCTACATTTTAGGAAAAATTATTAATATTACATAAATACTTAGAAGTACTTAGTTTGTCTAGTTAAAGTTTACATCTTTTGTTTTAGAAATATTGCTGCTATGTCTCAAATCATAAACAAGAATGTGACACAATGTGTTTGTTAAAGCAATTTAGCGATTCTAAAACATATCTTTCAAATTATGCCATATATCATAAACATGTACACTCTTATTTTTCAATTATAAATTTAAAATAATTAATCATAACTTTTCTAAATCCAAATTGTCCTTATTATCAGAATATTTCAGACTCAGCAGGGGAAAAATTGAAAACTTATTGGAAAATGACAGAATTTTCTACTTAATCTGGTAGCCCTGAATGAAACCATGTTATATATAGATTACATACACATGTGTTACCATAGCATTGCAAAAGGATTGTAACTATCACCATGGATCTACTTGATTATAGTTCATCCTAATTTGGATAAAATCAAATGTTTGGGAGAATGCACATCTATAGCTGGATAACCTCAAGCCCACCACCCCCAAAAAATTTCATTTTTTAAAACAAATGCTAAACTTACAGATAATGTCTCCAAGCTTGTTCCTGAAAATAAATTCTGTAACCAATTCAGGAGCCAAGGATTTATATCTTTATGTAGTCTATACAGGAAAAATTAACATATGCTTGGGAATAGATATAGATTTCTTTTTGCATACTGGAGATCAAACTCAGGGCCTTGTAAATGCCATCAAGTGCACTACCACTAAGCAATACTTCAGCCCCCTAAAACTCAATTTCAAACAAAATTCTAGATACCTATTACATCTTGAGACCTTCTCTATATCTTTATGCATATTGACATCCTATGTGATTTAATTTCTGATCCTTTTATATTTTTTTCTCTACTCACTTATCTAAGCAAACTAATCAAACTCATTGCTTTCATACCTGGTTATGGTTTAGATATGGTGCCCCAAAAATCTCACATGTGAGACAAATCAAGAAGGTTCAGAGGAGAAATGATTGGGTTGTAAGTGTCTTAACACAATCAGTAAATTAATCCCCTGATAGGGATTAACTAAGTGGTAACTTGCTGAGAGCCATAGCCAAGTAGGAATGACACATGGCAATTTCCTTGTCAGCCTACCCAATGTTGCTTAGAGGGAGGACTCTCCATTGTGGAAATGGGCTTGCCTTGGACCCCGGTCATTTGCAGTGACATTGCATGAATGTTTGAGAAAGGTGACCCTGCTCAAGGACCAGGGTGGATCTGGGTTTAGGGTAGATCCTGCTGGGAATAGGGCATATCCTGCTGCCTCAGGCACCCACTCCTTGAGTTCCCGTGGAGTTCTCCCAGGGTTCTGAGAGTGTTTGGGACGCAGAGCCTGGTGGAGGGTGGATTTTCCCAGAACGTGCATGTAGAGTGCCGGTGACAGTTCGGGAATAAAGAGCTGCTGTTGGAATCTACAAATTTGTGTGGTGGCTCAGTTATTTTGTGCCCAGCCAGACTGCAGTATTTGGCAACCCGTAAGGGGGAACATCTGAAGCTTAGAGGTAAGTGAAATTGCTCACCCCTGAGGGAAGGCAAAAGAATGGTGACCAAGTCAAAAAACAATGGGTTCTTGTTTTGATTTATTTTGCTTTTATTTCAAGTTGCCTGTTCCTAGAAGTTTCTCAGGCAAACTGGGGAAAATGGTTGGCTCAAAGTTTGAAGTTGTTCACCCCTGAGGAACAGAAATTGTTAGAGGAAGGAGGCACCCCAGTAAGACCAAGAACAATTAGGGCATATGTTGATACAATACAAAAATGTAGCCCATGGCTTCTTAAAGAGGAGTTGTTGAATATATCACAGTGGGACCATCATGGTATCCTGTAGAAAGATTTTTCTTCAGCAAGAAAAAAGATGGCTAATTCTGTTTACTACACTTGTCTAAGATCTTGGTTTTTACAGACATCTGATTAATTACAAAGCTAAAGTGTTAAAATATCAACCACTAAATATAAAATCAAGTACACTTACTTATTAAGTTACATAAGCTAATATATTTAAACATTATGTGTGTTTTCATAAATTGGTAAATGAAAAAAAAAGTTTAATATTGCTTTGTGTCTGTGTTTTTGCTGAAACAAGGTTACTAAGAGTTAAGATTCTATCAGGTATAATTTATATACAAAGAGTATAAGAAGTTTCAGTTGGGATTCAATTACATTATTATATTCCCCCCAAAAAAAAAAAAACATAAAAGTATTTCATCTTATTAAAGTGGAGTAATTTGTCTAAATCATAAATTTTATAAGGGTTGTTTCAGAATGTGAATTTATAAAAAGGGCTAATGGCTAGAAAAGAGATATAAAAAGATTCAAGATGTGGAAATATATTTTAATATGGAAGGTTAAATAAAGAAATGTTTCTAGATGAGATAATCTTTGTGTGGTAAAGTAAAAAGTTGTAAAATATCTAAATGAGTTACAAAAGGCAGTCTGGCAGTAACTGAAGTTTGTAGGGTGTGGTTGGGGAAGGTGGGAATTAGGGCATGGCTTTGGGGTGCATATTTATATCTGGCATGTGGAGAATCTCTCTCTCTGCTTTCTGTTCAACATGTAAGCTGTTTCCCTCTGCACACACTTCCACCATGATTTCCTTCCCTAACTTGAGCCCCAAGAAATGAATCCAGCCTCTTATGGACTGAGATTTCTTAAACTGTGAGCCCTCAAATAAACTTTTACTCCTTTACAATTATTCTAGTCATATCTTTTAGTCACAGCAATAAAAAAGTTGACTAAAACATACCTCAAGACTGTATTGTGGATAGATATATAGATCAATCAATAGATAGATATAAATAACATATGGCATTTGAAATTTAAAACACTTTTTTCATTGCTGATTTTTTGCTTAACAATTTGTATAAATTCCCTTTAGTAAAGCAAAATTTACAGAAATAAAATTAAACACTTAATATTCCTCTAACACATGATGGGAGGGAATCATAGTGCTTGATTTCTCATTTTTCTTATCCTTCCAAAATCAATACATATTCTAAATTTTGATAGTTCTATCTTCAATATGTCTCCAGTCCATTCCTACTTGAGATCATCATTGCGTTTTACCTGGGTTATTTCTTTAACCCCCCAAAATGTCCCTAACTTTAACTTAACCCAATTAGAACTCACTATCTATAGCATAGTAAGAAAGACATTCTAGAAATTTAATTTGGATCATGTCAGTATCATGCTTAAACTCTTCAATGTTTAATTAATTTTCCTGGAAGAATCAAAATTACTATGCATTAGTAGGCTCTATGTGATTTGGCTCTTTTGTTTTAAATTTATTTTCTGGCATTCTGCAATTTGAAAAAAAAATAAAAAAGAAAGAAACAAAAACTTTTAGCCTCATACAGTTTATTTATTTTTAAAAGTTAATAGACTAAGAATGTTTAAAGAGGAGCTAATATCATTTTAGAAGGGAGTGAGAGAGAGAGAGAGAAAATCATGACTTTGACATTAAAATTGTTGAGTTAAAGATACTATTAGATATCAATTTGAAGTTGATAAATTTGTGGATTAGAAAACAGGGTTGAGGTAGAAATTGAAACCCAGCATGGCAATGAGCATTTTTTGTTGTCTGGGTGCTGTTATGATTTGACTGTAAGGTACCCCCCCAAAAATCTCCTATGTTAAACTAGGGATTTTTAGACATGAAGTTACTGAATACTGAGAATTGTAACTTTGTCTATTATAGTGTGAATGGACTAAATAGGTGGTAAATATAAGCAGTATGGAGTAGTTGGAGGAGGTGAGTCACTGGAGGTATGCACTGGAAGTATTCAGCTTCCCTGTGGCTCCCTCCCTTTCCTTTCTCTGCTTCCTGGCTACAAGAATTCTCCTCCACTGTATCCTTTCTTCCATGATGTTCCCCTGACCCTGGGCCCAGGCCAATGGAATTGGCCCACCAAGGACTAAACCTCTGCCACCATGAACCAAAATAATTTCTTTCTCTAAGTTGTTCTTATCAGGTATTTTGATCATAGCAACAAAAAACTGATAAACACAGGTTCTGTGGTGTCCTAAGTATTTTATATGCATCATTTCTCTAATCTCTCTTAATCTTTTAAATAATCTCCTGAACTAAGCCTATTATCCCATTTAAATTGATTTTTTGGAGGAAAATAGATATAAAGAGTGCTTCCCAAAGTTTTCTCCAAACTTACAAAGTTAAGTGGTAACTGGTAGAACATCAATTCAAGTCCAACTCCCACTTTCACAAATCCTGTGTTCACACCTCTGGAGATGCACTGCTCAAATTCAGTAGCAAGAAGAAATGAAGAAGCCAAAATAGCTCTGGGAAACATCAACATATAAAATGCAGAAAGGAAAGCCTACAAATAAGACAGAACTTTAAGAGAAAAACCAAGAGAGGAATCTCCAGAGAAAATGGAGTGGCAAACGTGCTGTTTTTCAGCTTGATTTTGAAAAGAAGAGAAAAGCAGAAAGAATAGATCACACAGGATGAAAACAATGACTAGCAAAGGCTGTGTCACAGGTTTGCAAAGAACTGGAGTCTTCAAGTTATGAGGTAGAGTGGAATAAAAGATTTTCAAAAATGTTTTGCCTTTCCAGGAAAGTTGCAAGTGTCCTCTGGCAGGAGCCAACTGTCATCAAAGTGAGAACAGTAAGTGCTGGATGGGCTGCCTTCCAATTCAATGATCTGAGAAGGCAAGTTCCTAGCAGTGATGGAATTCTACATTTTTTGAAAGTGAATCAATTCTGCTTTTTGAATAAAGTAGGAAAGAAATTAACACTGACAACAAATGCTTTAACTTTGCTAATGCTTATTCTAAAGGTTGCAAGTATGAATGGTCAAAAGGCTAAAGCAAATAAATTTGTCTATAATAGACATATTTGATAATTTTTGGCTCAAAAGCCCTGGTTTCTAATATAAAGCATTAAACACAGAAAGGCACCTGAGTCCTATGTAAATTGTATAATTCTTTTCCATGGCCTAACTTTGATGAAGCATAACAAAGAACTTTATTATTGATTAGAATAACTTATTATTTTCATGGAAAACATATTTGTTTTTCCACCCACAGGTTGTCAAAAAAATTGAGAACAATACTGAAATATACCACCAAATTTTTATATATTAAGAACTTGGAGAATGTTAAGGTTTATATATGAAGGGTCTTCCTAAAGCTCAAGTGTGAGACAAAACATGAAGGTTCAGAGTTGAAATGAGTTGGTTATTATGGCCTTAACTTAGTTAGTGGATTGATCCAATGATATAGATTAACTGGGTGGTAACTGTTAGCAGGTAGGGTGTAGCTGGAAAAATAGGCCACTGGAGGCCTGTCTTTGGAGATTATAGTTTGCTCTTGGTGAGCAGAGCTCTCTGTTTCCTGGTTGCCATGCCCTGAGCTGCTGTCCTCTACTTTACTCTTTCGCCATGATGTTCTTCAACTCAGCTGACCTGAGCATGGTCTGCTGACAGTGGAATGAATCTCTAAAACCATGAACCAAAATAAATTTTCCTTCTTGGCATGTTCTGGTCAGGTATTTTGGTCAGAGATATTGACAAGTTAACTCATAGAGAAAGCAAGAATGCACTTCAATCTTCTCTTTTATTTGGGATTCTACAAGTTAAAGTATCAATCATTCCTAATTGTAGCTTCTTATATTTATAAGAATTTAACTCTATTGCACTTATTATTTTTCAACATTTGTATTAATTTGTATTGTGATGATTTAATTCACAAATAAAAGTTTATATATTTAAGGCATAAATATGATATTTTGATACGGATATACACATAAAATTATCAAATAAAACCTAATTAATGTATTCATAATCTCATATACTTATGTCTTTTTTTAGTGACAGTAGTTAAAATCTATACTTATAGCAATTTTCAAGGGTAAAATGCATTATTATTTACTAAAATCACTTATTTCTCCTGCCTACTAGAAATTTTATACCCTTTTTCCAACACCTCCCTAATTCCACCCAATTTCAATGCCCTGGTAATCACCATTGTACTGTGTGCTTTTATGAATACATTTTTTTTAAGATTTCACATATAATGAGATCATGCATTATTTGTCCTTCTGTGCCTAGCCCAGTCACTTAGCATATCCATCTATGCTTCATTATATATGTTCATACATACACACATACACAAACACACCCACTCCATAGTATTTTCTCTATTCACATTTTCTCCTAGTTATCTTTTGATATATATCTAGGTTATTTACCAAATTACCAAGGTCCAAAGTGGCAAGCAAACTTGTGCCTATGTTTCAAGTGTCCTCACTGTCACAGTGGTAATAGTATGTGAAGCATAGGTGATGTAGTGAAACCAGGCAGCAAGGGCCTGGAGTGTCAGCTGTCATGGAGCTGTAGTGATCTAGTGATCTGGGCCTGGAGAATTCACTTGCCATAGCAATAGTGGCTCAGGTTTCTGAGGTTCAGGTGCTCACACTGCATCTCCAGGGCCAGATTCTGAACCATAAGCACACCAGCTACAAAGCTGCAAGATTTGTGAAATGCAGTAAAACTTGCTTTGGTTATGGCTTCAGTATCAGAGGAAGAGGCTGTCACAGAAAGACTGCAGAACTATGATTCATAATACAGGTTTTCCAAGTGACCAAGAATCCAAGTCTGGGAAGGGGTTAGCACTATTAACATTGGCTCATATGTAAGGTATAGTTGTGCATATTGTGGCCACAGAACCAGGAACTCAGGCAAGCAGAGAATGATTTCAGAGCCAAGTTCTATGGTGGTGCCATCTGCAAACAACTGTACCCCCAAGGTTGAGACACACAATACATTCGGTAGGTCCTGTCCCAGGATTAAACAAAGCTTCTTTGAGGCTGGAGATGGCTACCATATCATTTCTCTCTTTGGGGAGTCCATGAAGAGACTGGCTGTTGGTTACCTTGGTAATGAAAGGTGTCAGTGTTTCTGAGAGCTAGCCACTGGGTACTGTTTGAGCACCAACCCCAAGATTGATATTGATACTGCATGCTTCTTCATTCCTGATCATTTCCAGATGTCTCAGGTATGTCAATCTCTCCAATGTTCAATTTATGTAGTTATTCTCTATTTTCTTTTCGTTCACCTGTGTTGTTTCAGGTCCTTATGAGAACTCTCAAGCCTTCCCAAGGAAATTACTATTCACAGATAATGGCCTAATTCTTGTATTTTTCTGTGACTCTGTGTGTGTGTGTGTGTATGCCTGTGTGTGCACAAAATGCGGGTTGTATTGCCCACTCCACCTTCTTGTTGATGCCACTTTCCAATTTAATATTTTATTTATTTCTCTCTAAAAGTGACTATTTGTTACTAAATATGGGTTTTAAAAGTCCCAATAATTCTGATTTTAGAATATGCAAACATTTTTTGGCTTATATAAGCATTTGTATGCATAAACTTCTTGTGAAAATTTTAAAAGTGCAGAGCAATAAATCTGAATCATGATTTTACAACCCAGAGTATGAATTATTATTTCTCCTTTAACACCTCAAATATGTCTATTCTAGTATGAATAATGGTCCCTAAAACATCACCATGTACTAGTGCCCCTAAACCTCTGACTACATCTCTTTCTCTGGCAGAAGGAATTTTGTAGATGAGATTAAAATTATATACCTTGTAATGGAGTGTTTATTCTCAATTATTCAGGTGAGTCCAAGGTAATCACATAGTTCCACTAAAGCAGAGAATCCTTCCCATCTCTGTTCTGAGAAAGACACATGACAATGAAAGCATGATTGGAGAGATGGTCACTTTTTGATTTTCAAGAATTACAAATTTTGTTCCATGAGTCAAAGAACTCAGGTAGTCTTTAGAAGCTGGGGAAATCTAGAAAATAGATTTTCCCCTAGAGCCACTAGAAAGAAATTCTGTCTCATCAGCTCCTTTATTTTTGCCAGTGGTACTTATTAAGTCTGTAAAAAAAAAAGATTATTATAAGTTATCTTCTTTTAAGCTACTAACTTGGTGACAATATATTATAACTGCAATAAAAAGAAACTGCAACCACTAAAGTCTTGTTCTGTTTTTTTTTTTTATTTGCTTTGATATGGCCTGGATTTTCCATCTTCTTCTCCTCTTAAGAATCATTTGGATTTAGAAAAAGGAGTGTTATTTTCGGCTTGGTTCTTTAGCTTACCATTTCTCGCGTGTCTGACTGAGAGTCCCTGGGCCTGAGCATCTGAGCTGTTGCTTGTATGTTGGGTGGAACTCAAGACTTCCCTCTTCTAGAAGATCACCCAGCCTCCATGCACAGCCCCTTGGCAACCTTTACTGTGATGACTTCATTTACCTTTACTGCCCTGAACCCTCCCAGATTCCACAACCCTGAAGAAGGCTGTGTTCTCATATTTATGTCTTTAAAATTTGTAGAAACCTTCAAGGAAACAATGCTTACTAAAGAGTCAACTTACTCAGATGATTGGATGTTTCCATTTCTATAAATCTTCAGCCATTCCACAGATTGAAATTTATACTAATTGCCTTTTGGATTTTCTATGTAGATACCATATGCAACTCTCCACTTATTCTATGTATTTGACCATTCAGAAGAAAGCCATTTATTATCTTCCTATCATATCTACTTAAACTTTCATAAATCAGTTAACAAATCCTTTTTTAATATTTATTTTTTAGTTTTTTTAGGTGGACACAATATTTTACATTTATGTGGTGCTGAGGCTCAGACCCAGTGCCTCATGCATGCTAAGTGAGCACTCTACCACTGAACCACAACTCCAGCCCAATTAATGAATCCTTAATCAAAGCATTAGTATTTTGTTTTGCAAACTTAGAATTTAAATAAACAATAAGAAATTTTGTAATTACACTAGACATGGTGGTACATGCCTATAATCTCAGATTCTGGAGAGGCTGAGGCAAGAGGATTGAAAATTCAAGGCTAGCCTGGGTGGCTAAGAAAGACCTTGACTATAAAAAATTATATTTCTAATGAAAGATTGGCTCAGTGGTACAGTGTTTGCCTCACTTGTATGAGGTCCTGGGTTCCATTACCAGTAATGAAAAAGAAAGAGGAAAAAAAAAAGAAAATAAAGGGAGGGAGGGAGAAATTAGTTTATAATTGCAGTTTTTGAAAAATTTTATGTTTAAAAGTTTTAGACAATATGATGTGATGTAGTGCCACGTGACTGTCTTAGTAAAAGAATATATATCAGCCTGGCATGGTGGCACACACCTGTAATCACAGAAGCCTGGAGGGCTGAGGCAGGAGGATTGCAAGTTCAAAGCAAGCTTCAGCAACACTGAGGCACTGAACAACTCAGTGAGACCTCTTCTCTAAATAAAATTCAAAATAGGGTTGGGGTTGTGGCTCAGTGTTTGAGTGCCCCTGAGTTCAATCCCTGTAACCTGCCGCCCCCCACCCCCCCATAAAGAGAATTCATGTCTACTTTATCTTTCCAGAAAAGTTTCAAGTTTTGAATTCTCCTTTTATATATATATATATATATATATATATATATATATATATATATATATATATAATATTCATTTATTTTTCTAAATTACTATCATAGCAGCAAAACTTATAGGAATGTTTTGAAAATAAGATGGGGAAGTTCCTGGTGCGCAGAAATATTTATATTTCTTTCCTTTTACTCATGATATTTATTTTAGATCTTTCCTCTGTTTGCTCCTTAGAGGTAAAGAATTATACCCTTTGATGATGTTAGTCTTGGTAAAGTATGTGATAATTTATAAGCAATGGCAGAACTTTCAAATACCTACAAGATTTGCATCCTTAAGATTATTTCATTGAATGTTAAGGGCTAATTTTTAAAAGCAAGATTCAGTCACTTCCAATGTAGCAGAAAATATGGAACCATTCTTATTTGTATTTTGTTACTTAAAATAGTTATTTCAGTGTGTAAAAATAGTTCCAAAATGGCACAAAAATGACTATTGTTAAAAGGAAAGTAATATTTTATCTCATTGAGATAGAATTAGAAAGTTTTATAAAAGGAGATCAATTAAGCATGTAGTTTTCAATTCCCATTTTTCTTTTAAATGGGAATGCAAAAAAACAAGCATCCTATTTGTTAGACAAAGTAGTTTCCAAAATCCCATGACACTAAAGGCTAACAATTCCTTGATGAACTGCTTTGTCAAGTCTCTCAGTAGCCAACCTAGACCTTGGCAAGATTATTCCTCTCTCCAGCTGCCTTTTCATTCTTACCAAAAGATCTTTACAATTCTTGGTGGAAAACATGAGCATCCGGAAAGACTTCCTTCTTTGTTTTCTACTTAAAGCATTATCTGTAAACTTATTTCATTATAAATGCTGTGGAAAATATTGCTTATTGATAAATCTAACATAAACAATTCCCTTTTAATTACCAAATGTGTTTATGATTTAGAACTAGATTACTTTATTATGAAAGTGTTTTGTCCCCTTCATTTTGCTAACCATGCACACAATTTTCTTCTAAGTTTTTAAAAATCTCCCCTCATTTTCTTTCTTAAATTTATCTGTAAATGTACAAAATATGATCTTGATTTCTTGCATTAAATATTCCTCTCTGCACTATTGCATAAAACTGGTAATACAACTGACATCTAAAGGCAGTAGTGTCCAAATCTAAAACACTACTGCAGATATTTCTCTGCATCACTATGTCTATATATGCTATAATCTACTTACCATCTCTTTTCCTGGACTTGATGACAATTCTACTCAATATTTGAAAGCCATGTTGTTCTCTCTCTTACTCTCTCTCTCTCTCTCTCTCTCTCTCTCTCTCTATATATATATATATATATATATATATATATATATATATATATATATAATATTTTCCTTGTAATTTTCATTTTTTGGTAAAATCTACAACAGACAAACTCAGTGTTAGATATTATATTTTATTGAGATATAAAGAAAATAGGTGACTACAGCTTTTCTTATTCTACATGATGTGTGTCTATACCATATATTGCCTCCTATTAAGTATTGTATATTCTGGAAGAAGTAGACTGGGAGAAAATCAATTAAAAGAGTTTTTGTTGTAGAGACACAATTGATCCTTTGAAAAAAGAAAAAAAAATTCTTTTCATTAACATTACCACATTTGTGATTACTAATGAGACTATAGCTTAAACTTCTAAATTTGGGAGTTTTGTTTGTTTTTTTTCTATTTTTTTTTAACTTCTGCTTGGGCCTGAACCTAGACTATTGTGCTTGGTATCCAACTACATTACCCTTGAACTACATTACCATGCCCAAAGCTTACCAGTTGTAAGTAGTTCATCTCAAATCTGCTTAGAGAGAATGCAAATAAATAGATATTTCTCATTTGCAGATCTGAAGACAAATATCCTTGGAACTCTTATCATTTAAAACAATCAAATGACATAAACACTCTTAGATTATTGACAGTGGCTTATCATGAGCATGTTATTTACTTCATTTGTGAATGCTGTTAATGTTCTAAACATATTTCTTCATTCAACAAATCTATTAATAATTTTTCATTGTATATGTAACTGATAAATTCTGAAGTCCAATAATGCTTTATATATAAAAGGTTCCTAGAAGTCATGCAGGCATTCTGTTCCCAAAGTTCATCTTAACACTCTTTAAAACTTCTCATAAAAGAGTCATCAACATGAATCTGTATATTTATAAATAAAATGTAATAAAGAATGGTATTTGTTGTTGAAGTGATTGTATGTATTCTCTCATTCTTGTAAGAATAGTGAAGTTCCAAAACTTGTGGAGATTGATGTCACTGTAAGATATCTCCATGGGGAGAAGCAGAGCAGGGAAATTAGGTGCTCATACAGAAAGAACTAAAAATAAAATTATTATTATTTTATTTACAGGTTGAAAGATAACATAGGGGAAAATGATCAATTTTCTTGACTGGAGTTTCTTATCCAAAGACTCCCAGACCTTGCATTTGTGGTATAGTAGAGCCTGCTTGAAAAGGGGATACAGTTTCAAAAGTAAACACAGGGGCTACTGCACACTGATGTATTGGTGTCTAGCCAGCATTCAAACCATACTACTTACTGACAGTGACTGCCCTTCACTCTTGAGATCACCTTTTACCACCTCTTAGTGCCTTTGTTCTGAGTTATAGAAGGAGCATGGTTAAATTCTCCAAAATTACTTCTTAGAATGCCTACTTTTAGAATGCTAAATGGCATTTAAATTTAGAAGTACTGAAATCACTTAAAATCAACAATGTTATATCTGACATAATTTGACAGAAATTTGGAATTCATATGGTTTAATAAGTTTTAGATTCAATTAAATTGTTTATTGGTATAAAGAGATTCTTCCAATGACAGGTATAAAGGTATGGGCAAAAAAAAAAAAAAAAACAATAGCAATAACAAATCCTAGGTCTTCGTTTCTTCACATGCTCAAAGTGGGATTTTATTAAACTTTTTTTTTTTCAAAATTACACTTAGTACTTTTATTTGTAATCTGATGTAGGAAGGGACAGTTGGTGACTTGTTTTATAGTACTTTTATTTGTAATCTGATGTAGGAAGGGACAGTTGGTGACTTGTTTTATATTCACTCAAATAATTTCTTTAATCTGACTTTTAAGTTTTAATTATTCCCACATGAAAGATTCTGTTAAATATCAAGATATTGTGATATACTGTTTGAAGTAAATTTTAAAATTTAGTATATCTGCTAAGATAAATTCTACATATTTTTTGGCATTTAAGTGAAATAAAAATTATTTTATCAGCATAAAATACTGCTAAAACTTTATTACTGAAGAGGAGACTAGACATACATTCTTTAATCTGTTTCACCATCTCTGCAATGCAGTAAAAATGAGGCAATAATGAACAATGCTTCAAGTAACAAGGAATTCCTACTTTTATTCTTCCAACAATCCTTGAAATAAAGTCATAATATATTGAACAATGTTGAGCAATTAATCTTTAGGTATAGGAAAAACAATCTTATTGCCTATTTTTTTAATTACAATATTTGCATTTTATGTGAAATTCATTATATTGATTGCTGAAGAAATATTCATGTGTTTTTATTGTTATTTTCAACGTTATTGATTCATATATTTAGGAAGAAAGGAAGCCCACTATATAACAGTAGAGGAATCAATTCAGCAAGAGGAAATAGTTACCCAATATAGAGAACCCAAACACATGAAGCAAATATTAATAGTCCTGCATGGAGAGAGAGAGAGAGAGAGAGAGAGAGAGAGAGAGAGAGAGAGAGAGAGAGAGAGAGAGACCAATATCACATTATTGAAGGACTTTAACACCAGATCACACACACAGGAAATTAACAAGAAAACTGCAGAATTGCATTATACCTTAGATGAAAAGAGATGTTTTAAAAACTGTATTCTTCTCTCTTGTTTTATGAACATATATAATGCCTAGATAATGAAGTTTGTTAATATGTATTTTTAGGTATGCCATACACAATACCAATGCATTATTGTTCTACTATTTTTTTTACAGTTCTACTCATGATTTTCTAAATTAGTATGGATTTTTCCAAGCATTTCTCAAATATTTTGATACACACATTTTGAGATTGTTAGATGCATCTCTAGGTTTATAGCTGTTATTCTTTATTTTTTTAATAATGAATTGCATTTTTATTAGCTTTTTTTAAGTTTTGTCTTTATTTGCATAGCTGTTCTGAGAGTGGAAACTCACAGGCTATTTCTTAAAATAATGACACTTTCAAATCCTTTCATTCCCTTTAAAAAATACACAGGCATATTTTGCACATTTGTATTCTCTATTTTGCCTCAAATTGTTGTGCTTTGGCTTAAGATATTTTCTTGATAGACAAAGTTAGCAAAAATATCATATAATCACTAACTACCTACTCTACATGCAATAAATCACATCAAGAAAAATCCTTTATGCATGGAAATTGAAGTGAAGGGCATGGACACTATATGGTGTGGAGGATAAAACTAGAATAAGTGATCACAAGAAATGTGTTAGAAAAAAGAGAGAAAGGATACAGGATGTGTCAAACTGGAGTCTCCAACTTGGTTGCTGAGAAATATTGTACTGATAGATTAGATTTAAGGAAAATAAAGGAGATGAGGGCTAAGGTCAGAGACATCTGAGGTAAAGCATCCAATGGAGCAATGGTCATGGATTTTGTGTCCTTTATTTTTCATTCTTCAAAAAATAACACCCTGGGCCTGTGACACAAACATAGAAAGATGACAAATAGAAAGCAATAGCTGTTTTCACCGATAAAATTAACATTGGAGAATGTGGCTTGGTATTTTCAAAACTAAAAGTTAAATCTATGTTCCCAGAAAGATACGGCCTTTGCCTCTAATGTAATGCATAACTATTAATCTGCTTTAAATTGCTATAAAAAACAATGTTGGAGAAGAGTCAACTTAATAAGAGAAAAGTTTATATTTTCTCACAGTTATAGAGGTTTCATTGCTGAACTAATTGGCCCTGCTACTTTGGACTTGGGGCAAGCCAGCAGATCCTGGCAAGGAGTTAGGGTGGAGAAGACTCTTTACCTTATGGCTGGGATTCAAAAGAAAGAGAGGAAGAGACTGTGTTCCTGCAATTCCCTTTGAGCTCATGACCCCCATGTCCTAAAACCTCCCAATACACATCCTCTTTTAAAGCCCCCCCGGCCCCCTTCAAATAACATCAAATTGAGGACTAAACCTTTAACTCATGGACCTTTAGGGTACATTCCAGATCCAAACTACAAATCAAGAATCAGAAACAACAGATGGATTGTGGAGTTGTTTCATTTTATTGGTACTTAGGAATTTAGTTTGTTAGTGATTATTCAAATTGTTGATGCTGAATATATTTTCTGCTTTCAACATTTGAATGTAAGGCTCATGTTTAATTAATAGTGAAGCAACAAATAACAAAAAGATAATATCAAAAACATTGATTACTTTCTTCAAATCCCTTAATTTTCATAATATAGTTTATAGGCACTTTATGTATAGGCCAAGAAAGATACTAATTTACTTCAAATATATTCTTTGATTATTTTTTATTCCTTCCTTCCTTTCTTCCTTCCTTCCTTCCTTCCTTCCTTCCTTCATTCTTTCCCTTCTTTCTTAGAATATTGAATTGTCTTATGTCTGTAAGCAATGACAAGAAGTTCTATTAAGTTTAACATATTATTTAACACCAAAAAAATAAAAATCAACCCACGTTCAACTAATAGTTAAGGAGTGTTATTTATCAAATGTAAAATGTGATTTAACTCTCATTATTAATTTTGTTTATGGGTCACAGAAACTAAGGCAATTATATTATTAATAATGTTAAAATATTAATTCTCCATCCCTTGAGTCCATATCTTTTATAAGCTCCATTCTCTGAAGTAACTAATGGCTCACACATGTTCTATATATGAAGTAATGTAGTAAGCACACAGTAATTGTCATCAGGGAGTTTATCATTTTAGAAAAATGACTACCTAAAATCAGTAAAATTAAATAATTTAAAGAAATAATGACATTCAAGTTAAATACAATTTTTAGCCTTACTAATCAAATGCAGCTAATTGACAATGATAGTTAATGAATGAAGTAATAATTTGCTGTGAGCCCTAAAATTGTTAGAAAAATATGATCTTATTTACTCATAGTACCCAGCATGGAAAACACATATGCTAAAATGATGAGGTATAAAAATTTATTTTGAAATTTAAAATGTCAGAGGGTAATCATAAAGAATTCTAGATATATTCTAATTATCTTATGCAGTTACACTAATGTATGGCATTATTAAATTTATTTAATTCTAAAGTGCATTATTATTGTCATTCTGAGCAATTATTATACAGTGACATTTTACACAGAATTTTAAATGTATGTAAAAAAAATCAAGAATGTTCCCAGAGAAGCTGAGATATTTATTTGTGATTGCATAGATACACAATTTTTCAAGTGTTATAATAGATTCACATCATCAATACTGTCAAAATACTTAAGAAATTGCTAATACTAAGAAAATTACCATGATGTAAATATATGTTGTTTTCTTTAGCAGTCCAAATTCTTTGAAAATAACTGAAGTATAATCAAAATTTTGCAAGTATTAATGTTAGCATACACAGGTACATGTTATGGTTTGCATTTGGAGTGTCCCTCAAAGCCTCAGAATTGGAGACTTGATCCCAGTGCACCAAAGTTCAGAGGGCTCTTGGGAAGTAGTGGGGCTATGGGAGATCTAACTTAGTAATAAATGCATTAGCCCATTGATGAATTCATAATATGATGGCAGGACAGGGAGCTGATGGAAACTATGAGAGGCAGAGCCTAGCTGGGAGAATCGGTCTCAAGAAGGAGTGTCTGGAAAGTCTAACCTTGTTCCTGGCTCTTTCCTTGTTTTCACATTCTGCTTCCTAGACACCATGAGGGGAGCAGCTGTGCTCTGCCATGACCTTCCACTATGATGCACTGACTTATGAAGACAACTGAACACAGACTGAAACTTCTGAAAACCTTAGTCAAAACAAATCTTTTATCCTATAAATTGTTTTTTTTTGTGGTACATGTCAGAGTGATAGCTGAGAAACACAATTATCATCTGTAGTTACCTTTCTGCAATACAATACAGAAATTTATTTCTCCAATCCAAGTATAACTTAATACTCATTCACTAAACTTTCTGAATCCTGCTCTTCTGACTAATCTCCTCTGCCTCTGGTATCAACTATAATACTCTCAACATATAAGATCAATTCTTTTAGATTCTACACTGAGTGAGAGAATGAAATATTTTACTTTCTGTGTCGGGCTTATTGTTAAAATATAATGAACACTACATCCAGCCAGTTATCACAAATGAAAGAGTTTTATCATTTTATTGGATGAATAGAATTCTATTGTGCATACATGCCACATTTTCTTTGTCCATTCATTAGTAGGTACACATTTATCTGCCACCTGAGTGGTGCTAAAATAAACATCTGAGGACTGAGGTCTCCTCAACATACTATTTTTTTTCCTTTGGATATATAGCCAGTAGTGGCATTGCTGGATTATATGATACCTCTATTTTTAAAGTTTGAATAACCTCCATACTGTTTTCTATAAAAAGGTATTCAGGGGCTCCCGCTTCTCTGCATTCTTGCCAGCACTTTTACCTTCAGTCATTTGATATGATCCATTTTTACCATGTGTACAGTGATATCTTATCATGATTTTGCATTTAATTTCTTCTGATGATTATCACTATAATCAGAATTTTTCGTATACTTTTGGCCATTTGCATACATTGTTTGGAGAAATGCTTATTTGAGCCTACTATCTATTTTGAAATTAGACTTGTTGATTTTTAGCTATTTGGTTGTTTTTGATTAGGTAACATATCTTAACATTACATTACAAATAATGTGTTTTTATGAAAAAAATACTCTAAATAATTTATTGTGTATTCAGTTGTCATACACCCTGAATCAGGTCCATTAAGTATAAACAGTTAAATGTTTTGTGTTCATGCATTTTAACTATACATAATAGTCATATTCACCATATCATGGCCATGCATGCACTTAATATAATTTGATCAATCTCAAAAATTGAGCTTGCATCTGCTGCTGCTTCCTTGTTCTTTCAATTTTTAATCCATCCAAGCCATTATCCTATCCATTGGTGCTGCCCATCCTTAGGGAAAGTCTCCATTTTAATTGGCTAGCCCACATGCCAATCATTCTTAAACACATCCTTATGGACACACCCATAATCCTCTTAGTCCATGTCTTTTCTTAATACAATCAAGGTGACAATTCAAGTTGACCATTACACTTTGTGTGTTGAGATGTCATAACTGGTGCTATGGTGGGTCATGTTTATTAATTTATTTATGTGGACCATCCTTGCATCCCTGAAATGAATCCCTCTTGGATTGTAGTCTTCAAAATACAAATATGGATTATTTCTTCTTCATGTTTACAATAGAAAAACATTCTGAATTCTCTCATTACTCTTACTAGTGAGTTTTTCACATTGTGATATTTTCTTTTTCCTTGGTATCACCTCCTTCTGTCAGATTGAAGAATTCCCTTTGGCATTCTCACTGGATATGTCTGATGGTTATGAATTCTGTGAGTTTCAGTGTATCTGACAATGTCTTCATCCTCCTTAATTTCTGAAAGGTAGTTTTGTATATAGCTGTACTTTATGGTTGAGAGTTTTTTTTTAAATAATTTTTATTGTTGGTTGTTCAAAACATTACATAGTTCTTGATATATCATATTTCACATTTTGATTCAAGTGGGTTATGAACTTCCATTTTTACCCCGTATACAGATTGCAGAATCACATCGGTTACACATCCACTGATTTACATATTGCCATACTAGTGTCTGTTGTACTCTGCTGGCTTTCCTATCCTCTACTATCCCCCTTCCCTCCCTCCCCTCACCTCCCGTCTTCTCTCTCTACCCCATCTACTGTAATTCATTTCTCCCCCCCTTTTTTTCCCTTTCCCCTCACTTCCTCTTGTATGTAATTTTGTATAACACTGAGGGTCTCCTTCCATTTCCATGCAATTTCCCTTTTCTCTCCCTTTCCCTCCCACCTCTCATCCCTGTTTAATGTTAATCTTCCTCTCATGCTCTTCCTCCCTACTCTGTTCTTAGTTACTCTCCTTATATCAAAGAAGACATTTGGCATTTGTTTTTTAGGGATTGGCTAGCTTCACTTAGCATAATCTGCTCTAATGCCATCCATTTCCCTGCAAATTCTATGATTTTGTCATTTTTTAATGCAGAGTAATACTCCAATGTGTATAAATGCCACATTTTTTTATCCATTCGTCTATTGAAGGGCATCTAGGTTGGTTCCACAGTCTAGCAATTGTGAATTGTGCTGCTATGAACATCGATGTAGCAGTGTCCCTGTAGTATGCTCTTTTTAGGTCTTTAGGGAATAGACCGAGAAGGGAATAGCTGGGTCAAATGGTGGTTCCATTCCCAGCTTTCCAAGAAATCTCCATACTGCTTTCCAAATTGGCCGCACCAATTTGCAGTCCCACCAGCAATGTACAAGTGTACCTTTTCCCCACATCCTCGCCAGCACTTGTTGTTGTTTGACTTCATAATGGAGAAAAATTGAAGGCATTTCCTCTAAAATCTGGAACAAGACAGGGATGCCCTCTCTCACCACTTCTGTTCAACATAGTTCTCGAAACACTGGCCAGAGCAATTAGACAGAGAAAGAAATTAAAGGCATAAAAATAAGAAAAGAAGAACGTAAATTATCATTATTTGCGGATAACATGATTCCATACCTAGCAGACCCAAAAGGGTCTACAAAGAAACTATTAGAGCTAATAAATGAGTTCAGCAAAGTGGCAGGATATAAAATCAACATGCATAAATCAAAGGCATTCCTGTATATCAGCGACAAATCGTCTGAAATGGAAATGAGAGTTTGTTTATTTCCTCTTCAGTATTCAGAGTATCTCATTCTGCTTCCTGTGGTCTATAAGGTTTCCACTGACATATCTGCTGCTATTTGAATTAGAAAAGCTATATATATTAGTTATTTCTTTTCTATTTCTGCCTCAAAAATACTTTCTCTGTCTTCAACCATTGAAAGCTTGGTTATAATGTTTTGGAATAGATTTGTTGATTTGAATCTGACTTATTACCTTTGACCTTTGATTTTGTTGATTTGCTTGGACCTTATTACATTTTCATACTAGAATGTTTGTATCATTTTTCTAGGTTTGGCAGATTTTTCTATTGTCATCTCTTTAAAAATTCTTCTATCTTTTGGGCTTTTACTCATGTCTATCTGTATTATTATTATTATTATTATTATTATCATCATCATCATCATCATCATCATCAGTTCTGGAGATTGAACCAAGGGTAATTCTAGCAGTGAGCTGTATCCAGAGCCATTTGTATTTTTTTTCCTTTGAGACAAGGTCTTGTTAATTTGTTGAGGCTGGCCTCAAACTTCCAATCCTCCTGCCTTAACTTCAACAGTCATGGGATATAGGCAAGTGTCACTATCCCTGGCTTCCATTATCTCTTGAGCCTAAATAATCTGAATATTTGTTTCTAATTTCATATTTTTTCTTTTTTATTCTTCATTTTTCTCATCCAATATAATATTTTACATAATGCCTTAGTTCTTCTATTTGAGCTACTGTCTTCTATTTTATAGCTACTATCACATTTTCCATTTTATTTATTTTACTGCTCAGCTCAAAAATTTATATTTGATTTTTTTCATTACTTTTATCTCTCTGTTAAGTTTGTCTGACATAGTAATAAATTATTTTTTCTGTGCTTTCCTTCATTGTGTTTCCTTACAGCCCCTGTTTTAAACACTTTGTATTTGTTTCTACACTTTTTGATTATTATAAGCTCAGTTTCCAGTACTTTATTTTGCCCCTTAAGTAAAGTGTACCTGAAATTCTTGATCCTTGCATGTGTTGACAATGTTTGTATCTCGAAGACTTGTCATTTAGTCCAGGCTTCATATTACGGTTTTGTGTCTATTCTCGCCCAAATTATATGTAATCTGATTATTTGATCTGAGCTGTGGTCACTAATACCATTTAGAAAGATCCTAAATAGTATCTTGTCATTGTGGCATACGTAAGGTTACTATAGGCCCAAGTGTGTCCCAAATATGCTGCTAGTATGTTATTCAGGATAGACCAAAAGAATATTTTTAAAATGACAGAGTTTAGTATGCTTATTTTAAGTCTTTTGGATATAAAACAAGAAGTTGGATAACTAGATCAAATGGTGATTCCTATCCAAGTTTCCTGAGGAATCTCCATTCCACTTTCCATAACGTGAAAATTTGTATTCCTATCAGAATTGTATAAGTGTACTTTTTTCCTCACATCCTCACCCTACATTTAATGTTGCTTGTATTCTTTTTAAAAACATTTTTTTGTAGTCCTAGATGGACAACACATTTTATTTTATTCGTTTATTTTTTATGTGATGCTAAGGATCAAACCCAATGCCTCATACATGATAGGCAAGCAGTCTGCCACTGAGCTATAACCCTAGTTCTGTTGCTTGTATTCTTGATAATTGCCATTCTGACTGGAGTGAGATGAAATTTAGAGTAGTTTTGATTTGTATTTCTCTAATTGCTAGAGATGTTGAACATTGTTTTTATATTTGTTGATCAATTGTATTTCTTCTATAAAGTATCTGTTCAATTCCTTAGTCCATTTATTGACTGAGTTATTTGGTTTTTTTTTTTCTTTTTCTTTTTTGATGTTAATGTTTTTTTTAGTTCTTTGTATATCCTGGAGGTTAATACTTTATCTGAGTTACATGTCATAAAGATTTTCTTCGATTCTGTAGGCTCTCTCCACGTTATTGACATGAATGTTTAAAAGCAGCTCAACTCACAAAGCTGAACTATGGAACCAAACTAGCTGTCCTTCAGCAGATGAACAGATCAACAAAATGTGGTATATATACAAAATAAAATATTACTTAGCCTTAAATAAGAATGAAATGTTGACACACATCAGTAAAGAGATGAAACTGAAGATTATTATACTAGGTAAAATAAGTCAATCCCCCCAAAACTAAAGATGGAATGTTATCTCTGGTATGCAGATGCTAATTCACAATAAGGAGGATGAGGCTAGGGAAGAATACAGTTACTTTGAATTAGGCAGAAGAGAGTGAAGGGAGAGGAAGGGGGATGACAGGAGGAAGGATAATAGAATGAAATGGACATTGTTACTTTATGTTCATTTATGACTACATGACTAATGTGATTCTATATCATGTACAACCAGAAGAATGCAAAGTTATGCTCTATGTATGTATGATGTATCAAAGAGCATTCTACTGTCATGTACAACTAATTAGACCAAATTGAAAAAAGAAAAATGAGCATCCATATACATATATTTAGAACTTTTTAAGTCCAAAGTTTTCCACCAGAAAAAAAGGAAGGAAATAAACAGACCTATGCAAATTCTACAAAAAATAAATAAATAAAGTTGTAACAACATCAAAACAAAATAAGCAAAAAAAAAAAAATGACAGTCTTTCCCCTTAATCTACAAAGCTAGATCACACCTGTAGTACACAGTCCACTGGGACCAGTGCAGTAGAGGTAGAACTGAGCCTATGTTCCTAAATCCTGAGTGCTCCTGGGGTGTACTTGTGGCCTACCACTGCTGCAAGCAGCTACAGGTAACACTGACCAGAATACAAGCCTGTTCTATTGGAGTTAGGGGACACTGCCTGGAGCTGGTGTTGTTCCATTATCTTCATTCTCAGGTACTGACCTGGGGACAAGAAATACCAGAATCCTCCAGTGTTGAGTTTCTATGTCCTGGCACTGAGTTTCAAGGCAAAGTCCTTAATCTCCTTCCCTATCCTACTCTCAAGTGGATGGTGTCTTTTTCTTTTCTTTTTTTGCATTATGTTCCTCAAGGTGGAGGGAGAATGGTGTTGGAGGCAACCTTCTCAGTTTAAGCCTAATATGGGTTCAGAGGCTCTGTTCATTGGCATTGTCCTTGGAGAAAGGACTTTGGGTTTTGTCTGGTACTGGATTCCCAGTGTAAGGTCTAAACTTTATATACCTTTCCCTCCCCTCGGCAAGAGGTGTCTTCATACATGATGCTCTGTTTGGATTTAGGAGAAGGCTGATACAGCAAATCTTTTCTTCCTGTGTTCCTCAGTGTGCTACAACATGCGACTAAGTAATTCAGGGTCACTCCAGGTGAATTTGGGTTGGCATAAAATAATCACACCAAGACAGAGAAAATACCTTTTCCTTGGGATTCTTCAGCGAGAGCTCCTCTGCTCCAGCTCCTACAGGGAAGGCAGAAAAAAGAGGAGGAGGACATTCTGAAGCCCATTTTTATTGAGGGAAAGACACTTGAGAAAGTTCCACTCCAATAAGGGTGTTCAGGTTTCAGGGGTTGAGTCTAGCTTAGTGATGTCTTGTGGTCAGCAGACTGACTGACATCTTGGAAGGCCACACCTATCTCAGGTTTTCTGTGAAGATCATAGGTAGAGTGAGCAAAAAAGGACACATATGTCGCCAGCCCAAATAGAGAGGCCACATCAGTCCAGTCTATTCATGTACTCATTCTCATAGTTCATACACATACCGCCCATGGCTGGCTAGCCACATCAGCCTGTCTTTTTTATTATTATGGTACACCAGGTACCATGATCTCTTACCTTGTTTCGTGATGTGAAGGTAATTTCTAATGTGAACAGCTGTTCAAATTGATATTTATGCCCTGTTTTGGGTAATGGAGGGTCCTTCTTACATCACAATTTTGCTCTAGGTTATAATATTGTGTTTGATTTTGTGTCTTACACTGCTGTCCTTTCCAACCATGAAGGTTTAAAATTCCAAGTCATGAGGATCTCTTGGAGCTTCTCTCCCTTCATCTCTCAGATTTGTTCATCATAGATTGTCTTTATGTGTTGGCTTCACGTCCTTTTGCTGGAAACTGGACTTCTATGTTGTACAGAAACTTGAATTCTCAAGGAAATTATTTTGAATGATAAGCATTACTATTTTATGAGGAATAATTTTGTATTTGCTTGTATACACATATTACAATGTGGCATGTTTTAGGGAAATACAATTCTAACATTGACTAGATATATTATTCACTTTGTATTTTTTTGCATTTCAAAATTAGACGTCAATAGAAATTACTTTTTGTTACTTATATTTTTTAAATTGAACAGACATTTTTATTGGTTACAATCAGTATGCTGCTTAACAAAATTCTCCATAATAAGAATGGTATTCTGATTGTAACAAAGAAAACATTCTTAAAGATTTATTTAAAGTTTTAAAACAATGTAGAAGATGTAAATAAGTAAATAGTTTAAAACTATAGTACATAACTAATAGAACTCATTTGTATGGACATAGACTTAATATAAAATAGTGATGAGAAAAACTGATCATTAATCATTAACCTAACACAGTTGCCCCAGAAAAGTTCAGAATGAAAATGTAACCACATTTCACTTAACATGTTGTTTAAAACAGTTTTCAATTTATAGTTGGATTGTGTGTGTGTGTGTGTGTGTGTGTTTCTTTTCAGTAACATGTGGTATTGTACAGTTTATATAAGAATTCATTGTGATATTGAGACATGAGGATTTTTGGTTCTTTGTTTCATGAATTCAAACAATGAGAGACATGAAAATGAAGGGTGAGAGCAAACTTACAAGATTTATTAAAGTAATAGAAAGAAAGTAGAGCTACCTAGAAGGAAGTTGTCTTAAGGTAAGGTTGTTACCTGATGGCTGATGGGTATTGTTCACAGGTTTGTACGACAAGGTTAGAAGGAAGTTAGGTTGCCTTGAAGACCACAGGTCAGAGATCTTAAAGAAGTGCCCTTTGAACCTAGTCACACCAGGGCAACTGGTGTTCATGCGCCCCAGGTCCACTCAGGATGTTGATCATGAACTACTTTCCCTCAGGGACTGGCTCAGGATTCTAGCATATACCTTCAGGCTTTAATGGAGTTATTGTTCATAAGCTGTCTGCTCAATTTGTAAACTCCTGAGGGAGAGAGGGCTTAACCCTGTTTTACTAAGACATCTCTATCTCCTGCTCTCAATATTTCCACAATCTTACATCAAGAGAGGGCACAAATGAAATCTATTAACATTCTGTACCTGTCAGAAACATGAATAACCGATTTATTCAGAGGTGCCTATTCAGTGCCTAGCAAAAAATTTGTAGTCCATTGGCATTTATTCTAAATTAATTCTGCATAATTCAATATTGTGTTGAGGAAAGTCCTTTTTATACCAAATGAAATCACTTGAGTAGAATAGTATTGTATATGTTTACAAAATGTTTATAGGTGCCAATTTGTTACCAATTATTGGAGTTCTAAGGTTGAGAATTTTCATGACACATTTTTCAGTACTCAAACATTACCATTTTGATTGTGCACATACTATGGCCTGGAGTCCACAGAAAGTCTGTCTCTGGGATATTGTTGGTGTGGGAGTATGGTTAGAAGAGATCTTTTATATTTAAACAACAACAACAAAAATTTAAAATTCATAGTTTTCCTTTCTAATAATTTTCATTGAAATACTTACAATAAATGTAAAATTAACATTTAACTTTATCAATGCTAACATTAATAAAATTTTATAATGATGATGATGATGATGATGATGATGATAATTAGAATTGGGGAGGATACTATTCAAATAAATATGAATGATACTTAGGGGGGAAAAGCAGATTCCATTAATGTTTTCAATCTGTCATCTTGTCTCCTCAAAGGAATCAATTTCTGTCTTTCCTTGGGGTGCCCAATCAATTGATACCATTTCTTCTAGGTGGTGATATTGGCCATATAGCTATTCTTGGCTTGGCTAATGTTCTTGGCATAGAAATGATATCTGCCACTTTCAATTAAATCATTTAAATATGTTTTTTTCTTCTC
Source organism: Marmota monax (assembly GCF_021218885.2). Taxonomy (NCBI): domain Eukaryota; kingdom Metazoa; phylum Chordata; class Mammalia; order Rodentia; family Sciuridae; genus Marmota; species Marmota monax. Next base: position 19,257 of record NW_026694592.1, on the reverse strand, counting down.
ACTGTTTCTTTTCTTTGGTGGTAGTTATTGAACCCAGAGGTTTTTAACTACCGAGGCACATCCCCAATCCTTTCTATTTTATTTTTTAATTTTAAGTCAGGGTCTCAAGAAGTTGCTTACAGCCTCACCAAGTTGTTGAGGATTGACTTAAGCTTAGCAATCCTCCTGATTCTGCCTCTCTAGCCACTGGGATCATAAGCATGCACCACCATGCCAGGCTCACTCTTCCTTTATGGTGGCCGTCATGGAGTATGTATGAGATTGAGCAGCAAAAGATCCAGTTTCCTGGAGTTTTGAGTTAATATTTGACAATTATCATTAAGAGACTTTAGTTGTAAAGCAACAAGCAAAGAAATATTTTATTAAACCATTGATAACAAGCACATAGGCTAACTGAACCTAATACAGGTGAGAAAGTCATAGGACTTATACAAAATAACATTCTATATTTTACAATGATTATGTCAAAATGATAATTGTTTGTCTCTTCTTTAAATTTAAGATATGGTTATGGCTCATTTTCTATAGAACTATTTCAGGTAGATGGGTACAGTATTAAAAAGGGTAAGTTTGCTAAATGTAGATATATTTGTATACCCAGATCACTATGCTATTTGTGAAGTATATGTGATCATTTATGAACTTTACCACATAACCCAAACCCAAGTTTTCTATTGACTGTATTTCTACTAGTCCTTGTACTTGAAGTCCACATCCAACTTGCTGGTGCTAACCTCACTTACTTCCTTCCCATTCTTAGAATTCAATGTGATTCCAAGACTGAATAGCCATTTACTTTATACCAAGACAAATAATTTAAGTCTTAAAATGAGGTTATTTTTGAAAATATTTGAATTTCATGCATAAGAGAAAAATATCAATATAACAAAAATCATTTAAGAAATGCATAGGAAATTTTAAGCCCTCTATTTGTGTTGATTGGACAAGTGACTGGAAACATAAATCAGCAAATAATCATCAACTTTCCATACCAATATTTATCTAATTGTAAAATACATTATTACATATGAACAATCTTAGTGGCAAAAGTGCAAAAATAATGTGATCATCTGTGTAATTGGGTAAGGAGCAGAAGTCACTTTTCAAGGTTTGAAGATATAATTCATTAGAAATAAAATGACACCTCATGCTTGTGCCATTTTAATTCAATTCTGCCATTTTAATTGATATCTAAAGGAATTCACAATTCCAAATGATGCAAAACAAGGTGTTTGCATATACATGATAATAGTTTGTGACATTCTAAGTAATTTTAACTTCATAGCATATTTTTACAAAATATATCAAATAAACAAAATAAAATTCCATTGCTTTTTCATGGAAAGGAAAAAAAGAGAATAATAATACCTGTATTAATTGAACAAGATAATTTGAAATTTGGACTAAAAATACACACTTACCTTGTTTAAAGTGTAAAACTAATTATCCCATTAAAATGTAAAATAATACTTTAATGGTTTGTTTTATTTTTACTTATTTATATTTTTTAAATTAATATTACAGTACTGACTATGGAACCCAAAGTCTCTTGAATGCTGTGCAAGTGTTCAATCACTAAGCTACATCCCCACACTTTTTTATTTTACTTTGAAAGAAGTATTATTAAGTTTTCCAGGCTAGCCTTGAATTTGTCACCTCCTGAGTAGCTGGGGAAATGCTTAGTTTTCTCAAATGTCCACTTATAACAATAACTTTGAATAGACACAAAGGATCTAGTGCATTCCTATTGCTGTAGACTAATTTATCATACTTGTACTACATTCTGCATTTCAATAGTATCAAATCTCCTGTTACTTTAAAAGTCACATTTTCTCCTCAGTGATACTGTCATTCTATTGTCTCCATCTAGAATACTCTTCATTATCTCCCTTGTTTAGCAAACAATTCATCCATCTTTTCTCATGATTACTACTTTCTACAGGAAGGAAGCAACATGTTCTCTTACAACAAAAGTACATTTTCAATTATAGTAAACATTATAGGATGATGTAATTTATATTTTACATAACTCTTGTTTATAATATTGCATTTTCTATAAAGAAAGTTCTGTATTTTGTTGTGTCCTGTGATTATGGGAAAAATTATTAAATAAAAGAATATTAATACACAGAAAAATACAAATATTAAGTATATATATGTATATATATATATGTATATATATATATGTATATATATATATGTGTATATATATATATATGTGTATATATATATATATTACAATATGTATCCTATAAATTCAAGGAATTTATATTTCCAAATGATGCAAAACAAGGTGTTTGTATGTATTAAATAATAAAGCAATTTGTGACATTCAAACCAATATTAATTTCAAAGCCTATGAAAACTAGAGAAAAAGAAAATTAGCCTAAAAATTTCTGAAGATGCATGTCATTCCTCATAATTCATACATTTGTGTTGCCAGATGAACCGTAGATGCCTAGTTCAATATGAATTTCAGAAAATCGAGTTTTGTTGTTTTTTTTAGTACAGTATTTAGTAAACTATTCCAGTATTATCAAAGTTGAATGACTACTTCATATTCTGAAAAGTCCAGATTAAGTTGCTCAAGACTGCTAAAAATTTTGAAAAAATATATCACAAAGGCATGATGTGATGGCATTATGACTTCAAGCAGGGCAAACTCTCTCAAAATTTCAGGAACAGAAGCCACTCTGGAAACTAAGAATATTAATCATGTTGAAATTTTAGAAAGATTTTATTTAAAACTATGCAATGAACATGCATTTATCTGAATGCTTTAAAAACAACCTAATAAAATGAAAGAAATTAAGGTTATTAAACATTTTCTCACTTAATTCAATAAAATATAATAGAAGATAAGGCATATTTAAAGGTTGACCAATATTTTAGATTAAATATTATCTAATCAAAATCATTGATTATGGATCAGCAGAATAGATGAAATTCATGGCACTGATAAATTCCAATACTTGGTTAGGTTTTTCATTGCACTTTCAAATATGTTATTGCATTATTGTGTGCACACAAATTATTGCATTTAATTTGTAATATAATTTAAATTATACTTCAGAAAATGCCTATTCACTTGGTTTCTACAGGAGTCTATGAACTAAACATGAAAATTCTATTTATTGACATTTTTCTGTAATAAGGTCTTTGTTTTTAGTCAGGGTTTCTTTGTTTGTTTGTTTTGTTGTTGTTGTTGTTTGCCACTGTGACTAAAAGACCTGATAAGAAAAAAAAATAGAGAAGGAAAGTTTTAATTGGGGACTACAATTTCAGATTTCCTAGTCCATAGATGGCTTGATCCATTGCTCTGGTTGCAAGGTGTGGCAAAACATCATGGAAGAAGAGTGTGACAGAAGAAAGTGGCTCAGAATATGGTCATCAGGAAATAAACAAACAAAAAAAAAAGAGCTCTGCTTTCCAAGAAAACGTATATACCACAAAGTCACATCCTCCAGTGACCTACCTTCTCCAGCCACACCCTACTTACATATATATATATATATATATATATATATATATATATATATAAACACCGGTTCATTCCTGTTAGGAGATTAATACACTAATTAGGTTTAAAATCTTATATACAATCATTTCACCTCTAAACTTTCCTGAATTGTCTCAAAGTGTGCTTTTTGGGGATACCTAATCTATAAACTAAAACAGTCTTATGGAGTTAGTACAAGATATTTGTAATTGTTAAAATGCCTTGAAGATGAATGCATTTAGTACACATTTAAAAATGAGAATACTAAAACATTTTTCCACTTACTTGGCATTTTAATGTATACTTTGATTTTCAAAAAAACTGTTGTCTTAAAACTCCAAACCAAGGTGGAGAAATTTTAAAAATTTAAATGTATGTAAGGGCAAGATTTCATGGAAGCCAGAGGGAAAAATATATCATCTAAGCCTGCCTGGGGACAATATAAAGTGTTAGGTGTAAAGGTTTAAGGATTGAATCCTATCAGAGTATACATGTGAAGTTATATTAAGTAGTATTAAAATCAGCACAATGAAAGATGTATAAATGTTGTCATGAAAATAACACTGCAATCATAAAATAAAAATTCTCACTGCTATAATGGGATTAATTTTCAGATAAAAGAAAATCAATGAAGGATTGCTCCATCTGTAAAATTTAAGAATATTCTTTAAGGTAAATAGAGGCATTTATGTTTGTGTGTGTGTGTGTGTGTGTGTGTGTATGGAGAGAGAGAGAGAGAGAGAGAGAGAGAGAGAGAGAGAGAGAGAGAGAGAAACAGAAAAAAGAAAGAGAAAGAAATGTGGATATGTCTTAATGATGTATCATATGATTGCTATTGCTTGGATATGAGGTATTCAGAGAAATTATTCCCAACAGAGAAAGATTCAGAGGTAAAGCTCTTCGGCATGATTAAGTTGTGAAATTTTCAGTGAACTAATGCATTTGTTGGATCCATTGATGCATTTGTTGGATCCATTGATCCATTGGCATGGCTGGACAAAGTAGGTCACTGGAAGTATGGCCTTATAGTATATTTTATCCCTGACCCCATCGTATCTCTCTCTCTGCTTTGTGTTTGTTCTGAATTGAACAGTTTTCCTCTCTTATGTCCTTCCACCTGATATTCTCTTTCACTTTAGACCCAGAGCAATGGAATTGGATGGCCATGGAATGAAACAACAAAACCGTGAGCCTCAAATAAACAACCTGTTATTGTCGGGTGTTTTGATCACATCAACAACAAGCAAATATACAAAATAATTGTAAAGACATTGCCTAAGATTGCTGGCTCTTTAAAGTATATGAGATGAATTAGCAAGTGGAGACAAGTATCTTAAAACATAAAACTTAAAAAAATCAGTATTCAAGAAAAATATTTTTCAATTTGTGGAAATATATAATATGTGCCTTATTATATAGTTAAAGAAATTGAATTCTGTTGACCATGATAGAAAATAGGAAATAAACTTTTAAAATATTAATAAGTTCCTAAAACTATTGTAGACAGAATTAACACTTAACATCTGAAGTTGAATAGAAAATATGCATTTGAAAACAGACAAATGCCTGTTACTATTAATCAGAATGAATATAGATTTCCAATAGATACTCTAATATGGATGTTATCTCATTCTCTCAACTGAAGATAATTTGTCCAATTATTAGATTTGAGTAAATGTATATTAGGTGAATATAGAATGTATATATATATATATATATATATATATATATATATATATATCCATTAGATCTACAGAGGGCAAATGAAAGGTCTTTTAAAAAGACTTGTTTATATTGACTTCTCTGCAATAATAATAGAATGATGTGCTTTTCTGTCAACCTTTATTGAACATTCAATGAATAGTAAGATAAACTCTAAATATACTTGATAAACATTCAAAGTCTGAAATGCTTCATACTTTCAGCAGAGAAAAAGTAAGGGGAGTTCTGTTTTGCAGTTGGCAATCATATTTTCATACTTGATTCAGGTTAAAATGGGAGTTTGAAATGCTTAAATATCTCTAGTTAGTCAAATTCATCACAGTTTGTAAAATATTTTATATTACAGTTATAACACTTTTGTGTTGATAGAAAACTACTGCTTTAACTTTAAAATGCTGAGAAATTTTTAGAACTCTTTTTTCCTATAGGCAGGTTTCTTAACTAAAAGATCATATGTTAATATATTTTTCATTTGCAGGTTCATATATTAACCTTATTAATTTTGTTTGTGTCCAAATAATACTATTAAACAATAGGATTTACATGATTAAATATGCTTTACTAATTGTGCAGCAAACTGCAAACTGGTGGGAGGCACCACTTAGCATAGACTGTGCACTGATGATGCTCCCTAGAGCCATACTGATCTGTTGAAATCACTGTTAAAATTCATAATATGAAGACAGTTAATATTTGCAGTGCATACAAAAGAAATGAAAGTTTTAAATAAAATCATTAGTGCATTGGAATGGGAGATTAACTTCAGGAAATGATCATATTAAGGATTAGACATCCAAAGCAGTATCTCATTTTAATGACTCCAGAAGATAACTATTTTATAAAATCCCCTTCCATCTAAGTTTAAGTAGTTCAATTTCACTACTCTAATATCGGTACATAGATTCTCTACTAAGCAAACCCTGAGGCAGAGGACTTTTGAACAAATAATTTATTAAAGAGGCCAATTTTAGTTTTCGAGACTGAGAATAAGAGCAGTGGATCAAGGGACTGGTAAAGACAATGTAATGATACATTATTTAAATTAAGCATGACTACTAGATCCTAGAAATTGTATTTCATGATCACTTATGAAGAAAAGAAAATGTAAGGTTTTCTTTACTTCACATTCCCATAAGTTATAAAATAATCTTGGATGTAGCAATAACTGCCCACTTGAGAAACAAAATACTGTGTTTATGGAGACAATAGAGATTCAACATGATGGAACCATGGTCCGGACAGAAGGGACATGCTATCAAGTTGTGGCTTTGTCAAGTTGACCAAGCTGTCTGGAGACAGGTGAAGCCATGAAGACACATGAAAAATAATGAGATTCTGATTCAGAGAAACAACTTAATTATGAATGATTAAGAAATAAAAAGAGAATGTAACATATTTACTTTTAAATAGAGCATGAAGTATAGTCATACCATGCCTAATACAATTGGAAGGAATATATTCCTGCCAGCTGCCGGGCTGATGAGATGACCTGTGTTTAAAGGAGCTGATTGCAACAATACACCTAGAAAACGGTGAAGAAACCATGCAACACATGAACGTGAGTTTTGAGGGTGGGACTCCTCTGTAACCCCAAGAGTCAGCTCCATGCTCAGCAGTGCTGGAAAAAGCAAGAGTGAGAGAGTGTTGAGAGCCACAGCCAAAGGGGCCCCAGCAAACTTCCAGCTGCCAGCAAACTTCCAGCTGCTGGCTGATGATTGGCTCACAGCGGCCCCAGCAACATCTAGCTGATTGGCTCCTCGGCCCCAGCAACATCTAGCTGATTGGCTCCTCTGCGGTGATGCTCATTGGGCTGTTTCCCTGCCCTTTCAGACCACGGAGCTGCTCATTGGGGGACTTTTTTGGCTCCGCCCATGTGACCCAGCCAATCGGCCTCAAGAGCAGGAGGCTGGTGGGAGGTGGAGAGAAGCTGGTGGGGGAGAGAGAGGCTTGTGGGAAGCCTGTGGTGGCAGTTGAGGCTCTGAGGGTTTTTCCTGAGAGGCTGTTTTGTTTGGCGTGTGTGGTTCTAAAAATAAAGTTAGTTTCTTTTGACAAGTGGCTCCTGATTGTGCCCAGCCAGACTGCGGCAAGAGAGCACACCTGGAACCCCCCTATTTACTGGTGAAAATACATTTGGTAGAATATTCCACCCAAATTAGGCAAGGGATAGGGTTTCAAAAGGTGGAGTCTTGCTTGGTGATGTCCTGTGGTCAGCAGATGATTGATATCTTGGCAAGTCACACCCACCTCAGGTGCTGTGTGTGGGATCACAGGCAGAGCAAGAAAAAAGGCACACTTGCATCACACAGCCCAATTAGTGCACAAGGCCAGACCAGTTCTCTCGTATGCTCAAATGCACATAGCTCACAGACACAGTCCATGGATGACTCCCAACAATGTATGATCATTTTTATATCTCAAAATAGTGATTTTTTTAGGCTTTGTGAATTTCTGCCTTTTTTTTGGTAATATTTATTTTTTGAATTATGATTCTTAATACACCCTTATATCATAATTTATCATATGTCTGATTATATATATCAAAATAGTGATTTTATTACTTGCTAAATGATGAGGAAAATGTTTGGATCAATTAATCACTCAGAGTCTGTAAATAAAAGAATACACAAGATAGTTTATGGAGAACTCACAGAGAACCTTAACCACACCAGGGATATTGTAGGTAAAGAGGAAGAAAAGTACATTGAGATCACAAGATACTTCCAGGCAGAGGGCTTCAGACTGCTTTCTCGATAACAAAGGAGACACTTCATCTTTGGACTTGAAAAAATCAAGACCTGTGGGAGGAACCTGGCTTTCATGTTAAGAGCCCAAAACTTTCTAGTGAGATTTTTACATATTATGGGAAAATCATTTTATATAACTGGCTAAATAAGAAATAAACTGCCAACATAGAGCATATAGGAATGCTGTACCACCTAACCTAAAATTTATAACAGTACATTATGTGAATTAGCTAGTCCACTTGGCTTTTTCTTATATAAGTGTCTATACCAGACTTTAAAATTCAATTATCAGTGTTTGACCAAATAAACTCCTTCCTATCTCTCTATCTATCTCTCTATCTATATCTGTATATGCACAAAAAATGGGCGTACCCATACACCCAATGACTTTTTAAGACATATAGTTTTTGAGAGTGTTAAACTGCACTATATTCCAACATGATATAAAATAAATACATTTCAGTAAAATAAAATAAGGGGCAAAGGAACCTCTCATACGGATGAAGATAAAATATTGGGGGAGACAATATTTGTGCACATGCTAAATTGCCTGAAGTGTAGTTTACTAATCCAGCATTTTCTCCAAAGAATTTACACTGATTTTTAAGAACAGGCTTTTTTCCAAATAAATATTTATTGAATGACTAAATATCTGTCTTTTATTTAAGCTTGTTATTGAAAAACAGTGATGTAATTTCTCCTACTAGAACCCCAAAGTAACAACCAAGGAAAAGTAAAAATGAAGAATAATTACATGACAGAAAAATAATAAATGATGCCATTTACATGCCACACAATTTAAATACTTTATAACAGTTATAATGAAAACTGAACTTAAAGAAGATAGACCAGTTTTATTCTGTGTGGAAATAAAGGTGGAGAGGAACATTTTTCTCTTTAACCTAATGTGATATATCTCATTTATAGAGCTGCATATGTTCCACTGCCATTGCATCCCTGGGATAGATTCCACTTATTGCTGTAGATGGTTCTTTTTAAAGGGCTGTTGAATATAGATTGCTAGTGTTTTGGGGTTTTTTTTGAGGATTTTTGCAATTATGGTCTTTAGGAGTATTGACCTATGGTTTCCTTCACTTGTAATGTCCTCATCTGGATTGAATATGAGGATAATGCTGCTTAAATAGGAGTTTGGAAGTGTTCCTTCATTTTTGTTTTTAAAAGAAATTTGAAAAGGATTGGCACTTGTGTTTCTTCATAACTTTGTAGAACTCAACAGTGAACTCATCATATCTCACACTTTTCTTTGGTGGGAGATTTTTTATTACTGATTCAATCTCCTTACTCATTATTGGTCTGTTAAGAATTTTCTTTTTTCAAAGGTTCAGTCTTCCTATTTTAATGTGTCTGGGAATTTACTCACTTCTATAATAAATAAATGAATGTAATTTGCTGAGATATAATTTCTTATACCAATCACTTTTGATTCTTTGTATTTCTCTTTCATAAGTTGTAATGTTTCATTTATTTCTTATTTTTAAAAAAATTGAATCTTCTCCCTCTTTCCTTAATTACTCTAGCTAAAAGCTTTGTCTATTTCTTTTAATCATCAAAACACCATCCCCTGGTTCTATTGACTGTTTTTTATTGTTTTTCAAGTCTTTACTTCATTTATTTCTGCTATGAACTTTATTTCCTCTCTTCTAAGTTAAGGCCTAGATTGATTTTGTTTTCTAGGTATTTGAAGTGTAATGTTCAATTATTTATTTGGGATCTTTCTCTTTTTGATATCAGCATTTACTGCTCTAAACTTCCTTAAGAGTACTTTTAGTATTTTGCATTTACCTTTTGTTGCATCCCATCAGTTTTTCTATGTTGTCTTCACTTTTGTTAGTCTCAAGATTTTTTTTTAATTTCCCTTTTTAATTTTTCTTTGACCTTAGTTTGTGTAAGAATATGCTGTGTTTTTTTGTTTGTTTGTTTTTTTCAGATTTGTGGGTTTTTTTCCAAGAAACTTCCAGTTACTAATTTCTTATTTCAAACCATTATTTTCAGAAAGTATACTTGATATGATATTAATCTTCTTCAATCAACTTGGACCTGTTTTCTGGCCTAAACTATAATCTACTCTGGAGAAAGTTGTGTGTATTTGAGAAGATTATGTATTTTGTTGCTGTTGGTTGGAATTTACTGGGTGTATACATTAGGTCCACTTGATCTAAAATACATTGAACTTTTTCTAAAGAAGATTTACAAATGACCAACAGATGTATGAAAAAAAAATGATGAACATAATTTTATCATTAAGGGAACCTGGATTAAAATCAAAATGAGATATTGCTTCCCTGCTTAGAATGACTATGGTCAAAATGGTAAAAGAATTTCTGTTGGTAAAAATGTGGAGGAACATTTGTTAGAGGAAACACAAATTAATATAGTTACTATGGATAATCATTTAAAATTCCTCAGAAAATTAAGAATGAGATTATTATGTGATCTAAGAATCTCACTTTTGGATACACACACACAGACACACACACACAGGAAATGAAATCAGTATGTTGAACAAATATTTACATGCTTATGTTCCTTGCAGCATTATTTATAATAGCCAAGTCTTGGAATTAGCTTAAGTTTTCATCAATGGATAAATGAGTAGGGAAATGTAATATAGTGTGTGTGTGTGTGTGCTTGCGTGTATGTATGTGTGTACGTGTATATGTCACCCAATACTATTCAACCTTTAAAAAGGAAAAAAGAGAGTAGGTCTGCCAATTGGGACAACATGGATAAACCTGGAGGGCATTTTGCTAAGTTAAATTAGCCAGACACCGGAAGAAACTTCTCATTTATGTGTGCAAACTAAAACAATCAAGCTCATAGGCCCAGGGAGTAGACTCATGGTTACCACATGACAGTCTGGAGGTGAGAAATTAGAAAAATGTTGATAGATTTATATAAAATTTTAATTAGAATAAAATAATAAATGATAAGTATTTGAAAATAGAATGCATATTACATGGGTAAACTATTATGCAAAATAAATTGAGAGGAACAAAAGTGTATATTAAAAAATCATCAACTAATGGATCGTTATCACAAAGGTTAATGCTAATAGAGAGATAAAAATCTTCTGTCCTGCTTCTGCTACTTATTCATTTTATACAAGCTGCCAAATTACTAAAGTGTTATTACAATTTTACATATACTCTAATATTCGATGGGCTCTAGAGAAATCATGAGCAAAGATGATCTCCATGTTCTTTTTTAAAAAATTCTAATCCCAGGCAGAATCCACACCTGCAATCTTGATGCAAAATTTTTAAAAATGTCTGTGAAATTTACAAAGGGAAAGGGAGTATTCAGAAAGAAATGAAGGCATCTGTGTTGTGGATGTTAGCTATTGAATCTCTAATTTGCCATTGTTGGGGTGGTAGAATGTTGAGGAGGTGGAGCCCATGGTCATGGGACACAAGAGAGATTCAAATAGTTCTGGTGGGACCAGAGAGGTTTTTTTTTGTTTTTGTTTTTGTTTTTTCCACTCAGAGAGTTATTACATAAAAATCAAGCTCAGCTACTCCCCATTTTCTTTAGCTTCTATCTGATGATAGGTTTTTTTCCATAAGGACTCCCAACATAGTGATGCCTTTTAATTTGAAATTCTCACATCCCAAGTCAAATTTGCAACTGTGACCTTGAACCCTCAGAACTATGAGCAAAATAAATCCTTTTTTCTTTATAAGTACCCAAACACACATATTTTATTATAGTAACACAAAACAGAAAAATACAGATATCATCCTCTTGAAAAAAGAAAAGATGTTTTATAGTTAACAAATTTATATTTAAAAGAAGAGTTTGGTGTAATAAAATACTAATGAAATTTTAGAAATAAATGGATTGACAGGAAGAGTAAAAGAATGTATTCCTGAATCAGTGGAATAGAATAAAAAGGCAACTATATAAGATAAATGTACACTTCTAAGTAAATCAAAACAACACAGTGGAATTTTTAAAAATCCTCCAAAGTAATTACTTGAAACTTAAATTAGAAAGCTAAATTGTTTTGAAAATGATTAAATATATGTGAGGGCTGAAGAGGAGATGCCTAATATTGCTTAAGGAATCAGAACAGTTGGGGCATACACATTTATAAAATTGCAACAGAATATTAATGGAGGTGAAGGTAAAACTGATTGTACTGAATTTCTGTCTCGCCTCAATAATTAGAATATTTTACAGAGAAAATACTTCTTTCAAATGTCTAGGACCCAAATACTTATAGGGAAACTACAACACTTCAACTTCAAATAATACAAAGCAGAACAGATTTTGATAATTTTTATTACATTATAGAGCAAACATATAGAAAATTACATGATATGTGAATGTTTGCCTGAAGAAAACAAAAAACACATTTACAAATGTACATTCATGAAATTAACACCAAATCTTAAAATAAACATAGAACACATTATCCCCACTGATCTCTTCATGATTACATTGCCTGCTTCTATTAACTGCCAACCTTATCTTCTTAAGCTGCCTTGATATTAATAACAATAGTGAACATGAAAACTTACTTTGCCTATCTTCATATATAAATATATATATTATATATGTATATAAAATATATATATTTATATATGAAATAAATAAAAAGCCTCCAAAGTAATATTAGTTATCTATATGTTGATAGATAGAGTTTATGTCTCTAACCTTCTTAACCAAGATATTATATGATATTCATTCATAACTTGGGTTAAGTGATCATTTTCTCTCAATCTTTTACACAGTATTCAACATCTGAAAATAGCCATAATTTATAATGTCATCAATATTGACAATTTATTAATATTGGGGAATATGGAAAATACAAGACATACAGTGAAAACTTCTATAAAATTTGTTTATGTAGGGCATGTGCCCACGAATACCAATCCTGGGACCTATGGCAAATATACAACAGAATTTGTTACTTAGTGCTACCCTATTTTCCAAATGGTTTTACAAATTTACACTACTCCAGTGGTATGTGAAAGTTCCAGTAGCTCCACAACTGCACCAATCCTCATTCATATTTTTCTTTTTGGCACTAGGGATTGAACCTAGTGATGTTTTACCATTTAACCATATCCCCAGCCCTCATTTTTTCTTTTCTTTTCAATTTTTTTTTTGTGGGGGCAGTCAGTGGTACAGGGAATTGAACTCAGGAGTACTTGACCAATGAGCCACATCCCAGCCCTATTTTGTAGTTTATTTGGAGACAGGGTCTCATTGAATGGATTAGCTCCTTGCTTTTTTGCTGAGGCTGGCTTTGAACTTGTGATCCTCCTGTCTTAGCCCCCAGAGCTACTGGGATTACAGTCAAACACCCAGCTTCTTTTCAATTTTGAGACAGGGTCTCATTAAGATGTTTACAGCCTCACTAAACAGATGCAGTTGTCTCAGCCTCCTGAGGTGCTGGGTTTAGAGACTTATGTTACTTCACCCAGCCCAATACATGTTCTTGTTGAATTTTTGCACCTTACCTATTGTAGTGGTGGCATAGTGAAGTGGTAAGGAACAACCAGAGTGACATTAAAGAAAGACTTCATTCGAAGTGCTTTCATGTGCCTGGTCCAGTAGTCCAACACCTGTAATCCAACTACTCAGAAGCCTGAGGCAGGAATATGACAAATTCCAGGGTATACATTGTCTCATAAGTAAATAGATAAATAAATAAATAAATGACTTCTAACTGACAGCAGTTGTACTGTAGTGGGGAACATTATCTCAGGTGGGCTCTTTGTTTTGTGAATTCAAAGAATAAGATCTAGGGAAAAGAGAAAGGTAGAGCAGCAATATTTATTTGAAAGAGAAAAATGTTCCCAGGTGCAGGACAGCCCCAAGGGAGGTTAAGGTGTAGAGCAATGTAACTAGATGATCTCAAATGCCATTATATCCCTGGCTCTTCTTTATCTGGAGGGTCAAATGGCATTTCTGATGGCCCAGTGCAGGTGATCAGTGGAGACTTTGTAAAAGATAAATGCTACCAAGGACCAGTCAAACCCCTCAAGGTCTGATTTTGCGAGGCCTATTAGAGGTGTGCACAAGTTTAATCTCTTAATTACATGATTGAGAGGATGACCCCAGCTCTGGGATTGCACATCAATTAGTGGGAGGAAGTTCTTTGGGTTCCTGCACATTTTGTGGTTGACTGTTGCTAAGGGTAACTAAGGAAGAGTTCCTGTGAAGAACTTCTGTGGTTGAAACTAGCTGGAGAAGCAACAAGATGTTCTCAAGACCTGGTGACTTATTTAGAATGGCATGGTCTCCTTTCCTTCTGTCCCTGGGGCCCTTATTCCCATCTTCTGTAGGTGGTCTATCTTTCTGTCTTAGTAGCTCAGTGGTAGCACCCCAGGCTCATCTCCAGTACCACCAAAACCAAAACATATATATGGTGCTTCCACATGCAAAACAGTTTGAGTTTTTTCTTGGAGAAGAGGGTGAAGTTTGCATAGAGCCTTAACATAAGAGGGGTTAACCTGAATACTTCTAGTTTAGGAATAGCTGGATGTAAATTGTACTTCTCAGAAGGAAGAATTGTATGGTCATTTAGCATCCATTATATAGAAACTACACAGTGTTGGGTAGGGAGCAAAATTTGTGATGAATAAGGTCAGAGGAAGTCCACAGTGGAAAATTGGATGTTCTTTAAAATTGCTATTTAAATAGCTTTCTTTTTAATGCACTTATTTAAGTCTTTGTCCTTGACACAGGTTTGGCAGGCATTCATTTCATTTTTCACTTTAGATACTTGCTATAAATTCTCAATATATACTCTGTGATGGGATTTGGAACCATTTAGTTGCATTGCTCTATGCCTTATAAACAGTTTTATTTACTATGCAATCTAACACAACTTTTTCTCTATAATTATTTTTTTTCATATCTTATGAAGAAATATTTCCCTACCAAAGTTATATATATGTATATATATATATGTATACATATGTATGTATGTATACATATATATTCTTGCATATTAATATTATTTTAAACAGCTTATTTTGCCTTTCAATACACTTTAAGCAATTTATATATTTATTTGCATGAATTAGGTAAGGTAAATTTAACCTCTTTTTTTTTACATATAAATAGAAAGTTATCAACAATGACATGTGTAAGCAAAACATAATTTTGTTTTACTTTGGAATGCCATCATTATTATTTGTTCATACATGGCAGTGTTATGTGCACATCCTTTTTGAGACTGTTTGACTGCATTGACTTATATGTCTTCCTCTGGGACAATGTTATTTTGTTTTCATTTCCATAATTTTAAAATAACCTGAGGATCTAGTAAAACAACTCTTTCTTGTTTTCTATTTCTATGGTTTATTATTAATTTCTTTGTTTCTTTTGCATTTTCATGTAACTACACATTTTCAAGTGGCAATTATTCATGTATCTAGATTTTTTATATTCCATGATCATTAAAGCTTATAAGTTTATAAAACAAAGGGAAATAAAATTTGATCAAAATTTAAGGAAAAAGTAATTGCACAATTCCAGAAGATCTATGTGAACTTAAAAAATATGAAATAAATATGCAGAAGAAATAAGTAAAATGGAGAACTTAATAAATTATGTTGAAAACATAAAAAAAGATTTTTCTAATTAATATAGAATTCCATAATATAAATTTAGAAAGTAGACTATCAACATAATTACAATTGTGTACATTTTTAAACTAAAATAAATAATAGCATGTATTACTTTCTGAGAATGTTTTAAACATATAAATAAAGTTAAAAATAATTTAGTAGTGTATAAAATACATAGGAAAATTATTTAAAGTGAAATAGAAATGTCAGAACTACTGTTAGTGCAGTTTGAGGTGGTGCAACCCTTTAGTCCCAGTGACTTGAAGGGCTAATTGCAAGTTCAAGGTCAGCTTCAGCAATTTAGTGTGACTCTGTCTCAAAATTTTAAAAATCTGGAAAAGTTGTTCAGTAGTAAAGTGCCCATAGGTTCCATTTCTAGTACTACAAAAAACAGAAAGAAGGAAAGTAAGAAAGAAAGGAATAAAGGAAGAAAAAAGGAACTAAACAACTTGTGTCTAGTGTTATAATCTTTACATTATAAATGAATATTTATTTATATATGAAACATATTATATTTAAATTTATTTAATTATTTTATTATGTATTACTGAAAAAAGGGTGAAATGCTTTCATTTTATTTAACAAACTTAAGTAACTACATGGAAAAATTTAGTGAAATTAATTCCAAATGGATACTGTAGCTTAAACTTCATTAGGAATATAAATGCAAAAATTCAAAATAAAAATCTATTGTTATAAATATCTCCATTAATTTAACAAATGCAAACACTTTATCAATTTAATTATTTTAGAAAATGCATAATCTCTTCTATTTTGTCATGATATTATATAATTTTGTGATTAACTATTTGCAAGGACAGTATTATGGTTTGGCTATGAGGTGTTGCCAGAAAGCTTCTGTGTTAAAGCAGGGATATTCAGAAGTGGAATAATTAGATTTTGAAGGATGTAACCTAATTAATTCATCCTAGTTTGAATGGCCTAACTGGGTGGCAATTGTAGCCAAAAGGGATGAGTCTGCTGGAGGGTGGATCACTGGGAGTGTGCCATGGAGATGTTCATCTCCCTGCAGCCCCTTTTCTTTTCTCCTTCTGCTTACTGGCTCCCTTGAGCAAAGCAGAGCTTTTCCACCATTTCCTTCAGCAATGATGCTCTCCTCACTTTGGGACCAGAGCAATGGAGTTGGCAAACCATGCATTGAAACTTTGAAATTGTGAGCCAAAATAAATTTTTCCTCCTCCAAGTGTTCTTGTCTGATATATTCATCCCAGCAATGAAAAGTTTACTAACCCAGACAGGTTCAATAGATAATATTTCTAGAAGGATGGAAATTACCAAAACTAATAAGGAAGTGTGAGTATGTGGACTGTCTCTCCATGTACTCTTCACATACTAATTCAATAAGAGCAAGAATTAAGAAAGATCTAGGTATTTGCATGCATCCTAAGTGAATGAGTGAGTGAAATAATAGAAGAATCAATCAGTGTCACTGGCACAACAGAAAATAGTTATTTGAAATTAATTGTCCTTCAAACAATAGTATTTTAAGTATTACTTGTCTGAATTAAATTTTGCATTCTGTTTTACTTCCTCCTTCCCACAGTAGCTTTTCCATTCACACGTATAACTATTATCTTGGTTAAACATCTTTCTCTTCATTAAACTTTAGATATCAAGAAATACAATTGCTAGTATAATGCCCTTTATTTCATCTCCATTCGAAAAGTAAGTATTTGTAATTTTAATGTGAATATTAATTTTTACAAACACATTCGTATTTCTATACAATCAACACTCAGGGCCTGCCCCAAACAGGAGCTATGCACATACCTTTAAATCCTGAGTAAAGAGGTACTGGATGGGTATCGCACCCTGCAATGCAAGTGGAATTTACTTCCACTTGGAAAAGAAAGGTGCAGCTTTGGGAGTGGGAATCACCCGATGAGGTTGAATTACACCCACCTATTGGTTGTAATTCTATCCTTTTGTCCATTTTTGGACAGAATGTACCATGGATTAGCTTCCCCTATTAATAAAACCTGGGTTCAACGTGTGCTCCTTCTCTTTCTTGCCTGCCCTGCCCCACTTTGTGGTAGTTCTGGCTGAGGAGTGGTCACTGAACCCAAAGAAAAAAGTAATATCTGTGTCTGTGTCTTTATTTAATCAGCTCAAATTCACTTGGAGTGACCCTGATTGATTTAGTCATGTGTCCCCACAATCAACCTTAAAAACATAACATTATTGCTATTTTTTTCTAAAATAAAATAGCATCATTTTTTCCCAAAATACTAATTGGGATCATATTGAATAAATATACAAATTTGGGGAGAACATACTTCTTGGCACTATTGATCAATAAATATGGAATAATATATATATATATATATATATATATATATATTTTTTTTTTTTTTTTTTTTTTCTTTACCATGTCTCAATAATGTTTTGTAATTTTCAGAACAGAGGTCTTATGCATTTTTCTTTAGGTTAATGCTTATATATTTTATATTTGGGGTTACATTGTATTTTCTTTATAACACAAAGTATACAGTTCCTGGGGCTGTGTTTGTGGCTCATTGGTAGAGTGCTTGCCTTGCATGTGTGAGTCATTTGGTTTGAGTCTCAGCATTGTATATAAATAAATGAATAAAATTAAGGTCCATCAACAACTAAAAAACAATAAAAAATACAGTTCTTAAGGATATAAATTTATTTTTAAGCAAAAATTCAGCCACTAGCATTATTTCAATCAATTGTTTTTCTCAGAATATTCCTTCCCAGAAGAATGAGATACTTCAGTCTTTGTAGTAACTATTGCTTCTAAAAGAACTGTGTATAAATCTATCAAGTTTTCCAATGTTTTCTGCAGCTATGAATGCATAGTTTTTGTTTTATCAAATAATAACCATTTATATGATTTTAATATATTCTGAATCCAAAATCATACTTCAGTGCTTGTTTATAAATAAAACAACATTCAGCCTTTAGTAAATAATTTCTACTTCTTTTAAATGATCATTATTGATTGACTACTTGCTACTTTATATGCATTATGAAATGCATGTGGTATGAATGATTTCATTAGTCAATTCACAGTAAACCTGAGAAATAAGACACTGCTACATTGGAATTACAAAGGAAAAAGCTGAAGCTTACAGATGTTGCTGGTCTTGCCCATAATCCTTGATCAGAACTGCATAGAAGGGCTTTAAGTTCAACCTTCCTGACCTCAAGATTCCCTTGCTTAAATATTTCATGATGTTTCCTCAACTTTTGCAAAACTCACTATTTTCCTGAAAATCATGGTAAAAGTTTTATCTTTATATCACCATTTTATTTCAATAAAAGCATCAGCCTTCCTTGACCCATATGCTTGTGTAATTCTGAGCTTCCAGAATATCATTACTCAACATTCCCTTAGTCCTAAGTAGAACATCATTTTAGTAGATTTTATGTATTATCTGTTATTGAAAATTGGAGCCATCGCTCAGACATTTGATTTATGTCTTCTGATGTACTAACAAGAATTCATTGAAAGAATAAGGTGATTTTTTTAAGTAATGATTAAAGTATACTGTCACAAAAGAGTGAATTCTGAAGAGCAAAATGCAAGGAAATATAAGGTCATCACTAATGTTTAGTAAGCACTTAATGCTCAAAGGAAAAAGTTTTATATTTAATCATCATTTGGAATGACTAGTATGTACTATATTAGGATAAGACA